>NW_023994103.1:262500-850724 GCF_015586225.1 Lucilia sericata | reverse complement strand
TTTTAAATACATGCCTAAATTCTAATAAATTTGTCATCAGTGAAGGCATGAAAAATGCACCCAAATTCACTCATGTAACTCCACTATAGGAATTGTAATATTTTACTGTAATTTGGTATTCTCTTAGGAGATTTAACGAAAACGTGCATTTCATACAATAAAGATTAAAAATGACATTAATTTTTTATTAGATTTTTGTTAAAATTAGTAATATTAAGTCCATTAAAATTAGTAATATTAAGTCCATTAATAAGAGAAGGGAAAAAACCAAGACAGCTAACGGATTTTAAAACACAATGGGTATTTTTCCTCTGCATGAATTTAAATCCAATCAAAATTAGTTAGTTATGTTTTATCTTATTCTATTTTTGTCAATATCACTCAAAAAAATTATTTAAATATTGATAATTAAATCGAAGTACCATTATTGCATTTTTAAATAAATATAGTGCACCAATGAAAATTCGCTTGAGAATCATCGAATATTCATTGGTTATAAGAACTCATTTAAATGACGAACTATTTTTGCAAATACGAACCAATGCATGCCAATGACACGCTAATGTTAAAATCATGCATGTTTCCCCTAAATATGAACCAGTTCATTATCAGTTCAACCCATGCATTTACTACTTTTTTTGCACGTCTTTTTTTGCTGGGTAGGTAATAGAACTATGTAACTAACTTAATAACTCACGATTAATTTGAGGGAAATAAATTGGTGAATTTTATTATATAAATGAATGACAAAGTTTTTCTCTCCGCACACAAAATTACGCATATTTTTTCCATAAAATATTTGTTTTTTTACCACCGGCATAACATCGAGTTACGCTCACACATGTTTCTTGTACATATGATTTTTATTCATGTTCTATTCGTTTTGATTTCTTTCGTGAGAGAAATTAAAAAAAATATCTCTTATGAAGTGAACATAGTTAAAAAAATAAAGTTAAATTAAATTAATAGTTTTCGTGAGTTTTAGAATAAGTTTCGTGAAAAAGAGTTGTATATATAGAAATAAATAAAATAGTATTCACGTATACAAACATTTTCTACCCTGATTAAAATTTTACATTAATTTTCCATTGCATACTTACAAAAGTTGTAAAAATGTAGGATTTAGTAAAACAACTCACCTGTAAGAAAAAAATTCAAATATTAATTAATTATTTTAAACAGATAAAATAAATTTTTTTTTGCAGTAGTAGGAGTTAACTTTATTTATTTACAAACTTTAAACAATATTTTAACGCCTACAATTAATTAAATTTTGTTCAATATCATTCATAAAATTTTTAAAAAAATATAATAATAAATTATATGTCCAAACCATACCGTCAGTACAGTCATGAATTTGATTAATTAATTATTACAGCTAAATTGACATGATAAATAGATTTTTTTTCCTGCAAATATTTGTTTAAATATGACATGACTGTTTTTAATTTTAATTTCCATAAATCTGCTTTAAAAGATAAACAGCATTCATTTAACGCTTAGTTTAATAAATATATAATTTACAAAAAAATTTGTTTAAAAAGATTTTCTTTTTTGTTATTACTTTATGTTTACTTTTTAACATTTTGAGTAGAACTGTAGCAATAAAAATATCGATTTTATGCTACTAAAACTGTTACAGTCATAAAACTTCCACCTACGAATTGTGGGGTGTTTTTTTTTCTTTTGTATAACGCGTTCTGTTGTGTTGTATTGTATTTACATTAAAATGTTATTAATGTTAGAGAAGTGTTGTTGGCTTTAATAACTTGTCATAATAAACTCCATTTAACACACGCCCACAATAAATAATATCGAAAAATACAAATAGCAGCAAACGACAAAACAGCGAAATATTATTAATATTTACAACTTTAATATACATATGAGTACATTAGGTTGGCACAAGTTTAAAGGGAATACACAATTTTTGCAGATCCTCACTAATACTGTTTTTATAACATAATTGGGGAAGGCTGCTTTTAATTTTGAGCAAAAATCTACCTTTAGTAGAAAAATGTAAACTTAATCAGTGTTTAATCGGGAAAATGGGATCGATCTTTAATTATCGATCATGCATAGCAAAATCGTCATTTAGCATAAATAAGTTGCTTTTTGCGTTTAAACAAACATTTTTGTAAATAAACGATTAATTCATTAATGAAATTGGTCTTCTATGATCACAGATCAGTGATCATAAACATTTTAAAGCAAAACTTGATAAAAATCATAAAGATCGGCTTGTGATCGCACAGATTTTAAAGTTAAACCTGATGGAATGTAAACGTTGAATAGAAAAAGAAATTTAAATGATGATCACACGGATTGAAAAGAAGTAGTGAATAGAAAAAAGTTTAATCGACGATCACTCATATTTTGGAACCGGTCTTCTGTGTTCACTGATCAGACAAATTTTAAAGCAAAACTTAATAAAAATCAATAAAGATCGGTTTGAGATCACACAGATTTAATAGCTAAACCTGATCGAATGTAAACAGCGAATAGAAAAAGAATTTTAAATGACGATCACTTATATTTCGGAGCAAAAATCGATAAAAGATGGGATTGTGATCACACAGATTTTCGAGTTAAACTTAATTGAAAATAAGCGGTGAATGAAGTTCAATCGGCGATCACTAATATTATAAACTAAACCTGATAAAAATCAATAAAGATCGGTTTGTGATCGCACAGATTTTAAAGCTAAACCTGATTGAAAATAAATAGTGAATAGAAAAATTTTAATCTGCGATCACTCATATTTTGGAACCGGTCTTCTGTGTTCACTGATCAGACAAATTTTAAAGCAAAACTTAATAAAAATCAATAAAAATCGGCTTGTGATCGCACAGATTTAACAGCTAAAAGTGATTGAATGTAAACGTTGAATGGAAAAAGAAGTATAAATGACGATCACTTATATTTCGGAGCAAAAATTGATAAAAGATCGGTTTGTGTTCACACAGATTTTGGAGTTAAACTTAATTTAAAATAAGCGGCTTTGTGATATTGGATTTTAAAGCTAAACCTTTTAAAAATCAGTAATGATCGGTTCGTGATCGCATATATTTAAAAGCAAAACCAGATTGAAAATAAATAGTGAATAGAAATATCTTTAATCTGCGATCACTATTATATTTTGAAACCGGTCTTCTGTGGATCAGTGACTTGATTTAAAATTATCTATCTATAGGATGAAATTTTTTGTAATTTTTTCCTCCTCAAATAGTCCTATTTGAATTTTCTATAATATTGAATCTAAAAAAACATAAAATTTCATCTAACTTAATGGGAATAAGAGGCGAATCTTTGGTACTTTTTCGTTCTTCAAAGTTTTTCTAATAAATTCACGATTATATAAAAGTGTTCACAATTTATTCTTTAATATTTTTGTAATCTAAATCTTGTTTTTAATTTAATTAAAATTTATAGATTTTGGAAACAAATTTTAAATAATTTTTGTTTATTTCATTTAAACCGAAGCCACTCTAATATGCACATTGAAGTATCTACATAAATTTATAAATTAAATCGATAGTACTTGTAACAAATACGCAAAATATACTCGTGCCTACTTAAAACAGGCAGTTCATTTATATTTATTAAGTACAAAAAAAAAAAATATTTTATCAATATTTATTTTAATAAATTTTATTTCACAAGTGTATTTTATCTATTAAGAACAGTTATGTAATAAAAATTTACCATTGCATAATACATATTAAAGAATAAAATTAAATATTTATTACAATTGGAAGTAAAATTTAACTCCTTTAAAATACAAAGTAAATTGAGGCATTTTTTTCAGTAAATGATAAAAAATCTAAAAAAATACAAACCCCTTCTTGCTTAAAGTTTTAGTCCTGATTTTGTTCATTTTCAAGAAAAAGGTTTGGTATTTTTAAATCATATAAACTTATTAGCAGTTTTATATTAAAAACTCTTTAATACATGTTGCCACTTATATTTAAAATAAAATGTGTTGAGTTATAAAGTTTGTTATCAGATTTACTTAATTTTTAATAATCTCAATGTTTTAATATAAGTTTGTATATTTAGATAAAATGAAAGCTTACTAATGCAAATAAATTGATAATCTTTAATATGTGTGATAAAGATATTGGTGACGATTACGTGTACTTGTATAAAATTGTTATTTATTAATATGTACAAAGTATGTACTTAATAAATATGTAAATATTTCAAAAAGGAGAAAGTTAGAAGACGACAAAAAAATAATTCATAACTGGAATGAATTTTGTAATAAATAGTAGCAATCAAAAATTACTTTTTTCGAATATGAAAATTTAAATAGTTACAGTTAGAAAAAATATAGTCTAGTCTATAGTTTAGTCTATTAAAATAGATACAGTTACAAAAAATCATATATAGTCCAGTCTATAGTCTACTGACTATAGACTAGACTATACACTAGAGTACAGACTAGAATAAATACTAGACTATAGACTAGACTATAGACTAGAATATAGACTAGACTATAGACTATACTATAGACTAAAATATAGACTAGACTATAGACTAGAATATAGACTAGACTATAGACTAGACTATAGACTAGACTAGACTATAGACTAGACTATAGACTAGACTATAGACTAGACTATAGACTAGAATATAGACGAGAACTATAGATATACTATAGACTAACTATAGACGAGACTATAGACTAGACTATAGACTAGACTATAGACTAGACTATAGACTAAACTATAGACTAGACTAATACTAGACTATAGACTAGACTATAGACTGGCTATAGACTAGACTATAGACTAGACTATAGACTAGACTATAGACTGGACTATAGACTAGACTATAGACTAGACTATAGACTAGACTATAGACTAGACTATAGACTAGACTATAGACTAGACGATAGACTAGAATATAGACTAGACTATAGACTAGACTATAGACTAGACTAGACATGAGACTAGACTATAGACTAGACTATAGACTAGAATATAGACTAGAACTATAGACTAGACTATAGACTAGACTATAGACTAGACTATAACTAGACTATAGACTAGACTATAGACTAGACTATAGACTAGACTATAGACTAGACTATAGACTAGACTATGACTAGACTATAGACTAGACTATAGACTAGACTATAGACTAGACTATAGACTAGACTATAGACTAGACTATAGACTGACATAGACTAACTATAGACTAGACTATAGACTAGACTATAGACTATATCTATAGACTAGACTATAGACTAGACCGATAGACCTAGACTATAGACCTAGACTATAGACTAGACTATAGACTAGACTATAGACTAGACTATAGACTAGACTATAGACTAGACTATAGACCTAGACTATAGACTAGACTATAGACTAGACTATAAGACTAGACTATAGACTAGACTATAGACTAGACTGATAGACTAGACTATAGACTAGACTATAGACTAGACTATAGGACTAGACTATAGACTAGACTATAGACTAGACTATAGACGAGACTATAGATAGACTATAGACTAACTATAGACTAGACTATAGACTAGACTATAGACTAGACTATAGACTAGACTATAGACTAGACTATAGACTAGACTATAGACTAGACTATAGACTAGACTATAGACTAGACTATAGACTAGACTATAGACTAAGACTATAGACTAACTATAGACCAGACTATAGACTAGACTATAGACTAGACTATAGACTAGACTATAGACTAGACTATGACTAGACTATAGACTAGACTATAGACTAGACTATAGACTAGACTATAGACTAGACTAATAGACATAGACTATAGACTAGACTATAGACTAGACTATAGACTAGACTATAGACTAGACTATAGACTAGACTATAGACTAGACTAGACTACTAGACTAGACTATAGACTAGACTATAGACTAGACTATAGACTAGGACTATAGGACTAGACTATTAGACTAGACTATTAGACTAGACTATAGACTAGACTATAGACTAGACTATAGACTGACTATAGACTAGACTATAGACTAGACTATAGACTAGACTATAGACTAGACTATAGACTAGACTATAGACTAGACTATAGACTAGACTATAGACTAGACTATAGACTACTAGACTAGACTATAGACTAGACTATAGACTAGACTATAGACTAGACTATAGACTAGACTATAGACTAGACTATAGACTAGACTATAGACTAGACTATAGACTAGACTATAGACTAGACTATAGACTAGACTATAGACTAGACTATAGACTAGACTATAGACTAGACTATAGACTAGGACTATAGACTAGACTATAGACTAGACTATAGACTAGACTATAGACTAGACTATAGACTAGACTATAGACTAGACTATAGACTAGACTATAGACTAGACTATAGACTAGACTATAGACTAGACTATAGACTAGACTATAGACTAGACTATAGACTAGACTATAGACTAGACTATAGACTAGACTATAGACTAGACTATAGACTAGACTATAGACTAGACTATAGACTAGACTATAGACTAGACTATAGACTAGACTATAGACTAGACTATAGACTAGACTATAGACTAGACTATAGACTAGACTATAGACTAGACTATAGACTAGACTATAGACTAGACTATAGACTAGACTAGACTAGACTATAGACTAGACTATAGACTAGACTATAGACTAGACTATAGACTAGACTATAGACTAGACTATAGACTAGACTATAGACTAGACTATAGACTAGACTATAGACTAGACTATAGACTAGACTGATTAGACTATAGACTAGACTATAGACTAGACTATAGACTAGACTATAGACTAGACTATAGACTAGACTATAGACTAGACTATAGACTAGACTATAGACTAGACTATAGACTAGACTATAGACTAGACTATAGACTAGACTATATACTAGACTATAGACTAGACTAAAGACTAGACTATAGACTAGACTATAGACTAGACTATAGACTAGACTATAGACTAGAATATAGACTAGACTATAGACTAGACTATAGACTAGACTAGACTATAGACTAGACTATAGACTAGACTATAGACTAGACTATAGACTAGACTATATACTAGACTATAGACTAGACTATAGACTAGACTATAGACTAGACTATAGACTAGAATATAGACTAGACTATAGACTAGACTATAGACTAGACTAGACTATAGACTAGACTATAGACTAGACTATAGACTAGAATATAGACTAGAACTATAGACTAGACTATAGACTAGACTATAGACTAGACTATAGACTAGACTATAGACTAGACTATAGACTAGACTATAGACTAGACTATAGACTAGACTATAGACTAGACTATAGACTAGACTATAGACTAGACTATAGACTAGACTATAGACTAGACTATAGACTAGACTATAGACTAGACTATAGACTAGACTATAGACTAGACTATAGACTAGACTATAGACTAGACTATAGACTAGACTATAGACTAGACTATAGACTAGACTATAGACTAGACTATAGACTAGACTATAGACTAGACTATAGACTAGACTATAGACTAGACTATAGACTAGACTATAGACTAGACTATAGACTAGACTATAGACTAGACTATAGACTAGACTATAGACTAGACTATAGACTAGACTATAGACTAGACTATAGACTAGACTATAGACTAGACTATAGACTAGACTATAGACTAGACTATAGACTAGACTATAGACTAGACTATAGACTAGACTATAGATTAGACTATAGACTAGACTATAGACTAGACTATAGACTAGACTATAGACTAGACTATAGACTAGACTATAGACTAGACTATAGACTAGACTATAGACTAGACTATAGACTAGACTATAGACTAGACTATAGACTAGACTATAGACTAGACTATAGACTAGACTATAGACTAGACTATATACTAGACTATAGACTAGACTATAGACTAGACTATAGACTAGACTATATACTAGACTATAGACTAGACTATAGACTAGACTATAGACTAGACTATAGACTAGACTGTAGACTAGACTGTAGACTAGACTATAGACTAGACTATAGACTAGACTATAGACTAGACTATAGACTAGACTATAGACTAGACTATAGACTAGACTATAGACTATAGACTAGACTATAGACTATAGACTAGACTATAGACTAGACTATAGACTAGACTATAGACTAGACTATAGACTAGACTATAGACTAGACTATAGACTAGACTATAGACTAGACTATAGACTAGACTATAGACTAGACTATAGACTAGACTATAGACTAGACTATAGACTAGACTATAGACTAGACTATAGACTAGACTATAGACTAGACTATAGACTAGACTATAGACTAGACTATAGACTAGACTATAGACTAGACTATAGACTAGACTATAGACTAGACTATAGACTAGACTATAGACTAGACTATAGACTAGACTATAGACTAGACTATAGACTAGACTATAGACTAGACTATAGACTAGACTATAGACTAGACTATAGACTAGACTATAGACTAGACTATAGACTAGACTATAGACTAGACTATAGACTAGACTATAGACTAGACTATAGACTAGACTATAGACTAGACTATAGACTAGACTATAGACTAGACTATAGACTAGACTATAGACTAGACTATAGACTAGACTATAGACTAGACTATAGACTAGACTATAGACTAGACTATAGACTAGACTATAGACTAGACTATAGACTAGACTATAGACTAGACTATAGACTAGACTATAGACTAGACTATAGACTAGACTATAGACTAGACTATAGACTAGACTATAGACTAGACTATAGACTAGACTATAGACTAGACTAAGACTAGACTATAGACAGACTATAGACTAGACTATAGTCTAGTCTATAGACTAGTCTGTAGTCTCATTTATAGACTATATTCTAGACTACAGACTAGACGAGACTATTGTCTAGTATAGACTAGCCTATAGTCTGTAGTCTAGTCTATAGACTATAGTCTATTCTATAGTCTATTCTATAGTCTAGTCTATAGTCTAGTCTATAGTCTAGTCTATAGTCTAGTCTATAGTCTAGTCTATAGTCTAGTCTATATTCTAGTCTATAGTATAGTCTATAGTCTAGTCTATATTCTAGTCTATGGTCTAGTCTATAGTCTAGTATTTATTCTAGTCTGTACTCTAGTGTATAGTCTAGTCTATAGAAGTCTAGTTTATAGTCTAGACTATAGACTAGAACATAGAATAGACAATAGACTAGTCCATAGAATAGACCTAACTAGAATGTAAACTGACTTAAACATCAAGTTGGCAACAGTAACCTTACTTTTTTAGGTTTTTCCTATTTCATGTATCAAGCAAAGGAATGATATAAAATATTGTTATCATATGAAATATTGAACATTTTAAAATTTTTCTGAAATTTTATATAGATTTATTTGATTCCTGAATAAAAATGTTCAGAATGGATATCTTAGAATGAACCAAGCGGTGGTAACATCAGTACCTCTTTTCTTCTTCATACAAACGGGTCACCCTAATATACATACATTTTACGATGATGTTATAATTAAGTATATATCTAATTAAATATTTGCAATTTTCAAATTAAGTTCAATTAATCTGCGTTTTCGTGTATTTTTCTTCTTCGAAAATTCGATTAACAAGAATAAATTATTTATTAGTTAATTACTAAAAACTGATGGCAAGTGGTTTTAAGATTTGGATAACGCCATGATTAAATTTCCAAAAATTCATTTGTTTGAAAATAATATACAACATTTTATTTTTTTTATAAATTTTAAGGAGAAAAACATCATGAAATTACACAATCACAGGATATCAAAAAAAATAACAGAACAGCTCAACAATTAAAAGAAAAATTAAAAAAAAAACCAAAATTCAAAGGAAAAACATTTGTAAACAAATCTTTAGAGAAATATAAAAAATTATAAAAGAAGAAGTAAAAAATAAAACTTTGAATAACTAGGTATAAATTGTTTGACGGAAGGTAGATACTGAAATGCTAAAACACACGTCTCTACAGTTATAAGGACTGAAAACTAGTTAAACTAGAGGAGTCAGGGATTTCAATTTTAGAATATCAAATGGCTCTACGAATCTTATGGTGATAGTTTATGTGGATCAGATTTAAAGATTTTGACACGGAAAGCGAAGATCGCCAAGGCAAACCAAAATTTTGCTCAAACTCCGTCAAATTTATAGCTATTTAACTTATCTAAGTCCTTAAAAGAAAACACAAACACCTGAAAAAAAGCTGTTAAAAGCTTTCAAGTTTTTTCAATGTTGTTTTTTTCGTTAGCAATATAACAGTCGCAATTTAAGAAAAAAAAAGAAGCACTTATTTTATTAAAATGAAATCTCAAACGTTATAATTTAACACAATTCTATGCTTGTGTTGGTTTTAGACGCATTAATGCCACTTACTCCACAACAATAACAACAATCAAACCATATTATAACAAACTAACTAACGAACCATTTATACACCCATCATTCTAACAAACAAAAATCTTAAAATAAACTTAAAATTGAAGAAGCAGCCATATCCATTTAATGTAGAACGTTTGGCAAAAAAGTTAATTTATTTCGCCTCTAAATGTTCTTCATTCATTCGCCCACCCTTATATGTATTCCACTTTATTTAATTGTTCCATCTCCCCCAATCTAATTTTCTCCTTTTAACCTTAGTTACTTCCCAAGCTTGTTATAGCTTACACATCAATTGTGGGACCAATTTTTGTGCTGAAACACCCAAATAGTACTTATAATGGCTAGAATCATTTAAGTAGTTGAAAACAAGTCTGTCCATCTGTCACTTTTACACACTCATTAATCTCTTATTATATGAAATTTATAAATTATAGGTTGCACCATTCGTATAGGGCCTCATTGCTGACATGCCTAACTTGTTTATGTTTTTTTTTTAACTTAAATAAATACACAAATTTTAAAGTTGTTTTCTTTATATATTTTTTTATTTTTCATATAATCACTCAAACAAAGTTTAGAGTTTCTGTTTCCTGTTGTTGATTTCTTCATATTACGCTTTTTAACATTAATTTAATTTCCTTTTATACTTTGCTTCTTGTAGTCACTATAGTTTTTGTTATAATGACACTTTAAATACTAAGTTATTAGAGAGTATATGAATGCCAATGACAGTTGACAAGGAAGAGAAAAAGGACCAGTTTGAATTTAATCATTTTATAAAGCCGAGAGAAATATCCATTAGGAATTCCTTAAAAAAGAAATATTACGAACATTTTTTATAGGAAGAAAATGTTGAAGAAAGATAAGTTATCAAAAATTTTCTATAGAATCAAAAATTTTCTATAGAATCAAAATTTATCGAAAATTTTCTATAGAATCAAAATTTATCGAAAATTTTCTATAGAATCAAAATTTATCGAAAATTTTCTATAGAATCAAAATTTATCGAAAATTTTCTATAGAATCAAAATTTCTCGAAAATTTTCTATAGAAAGAAAATTTCTCGAAAATTTTCTATAGAAAGAAAATTTCTCGAAAATTTTCTATAGAAAGAAAATTTCTCGAAAATTTTCTATAGAATCAAAATTTCTCGAAAATTTTCTATAGAATCAAAATTTATCGAAAATTTCCTATAGAAAGAAAATTGATCGAAAATTTCCTATAGAAAGAAAATTGATCGAAAATTTCCTATAGAAAGAAAATTGATCGAAAATTTCCTATAGAAAGAAAATTGATCGAAAATTTCCTATAGAAAGAAAATTGATCGAAAATTTCCTATAGAAAGAAAATTGATCGAAAATTTCCTATAGAAAGAAAATTGATCGAAAATTTCCTATAGAAAGAAAATTGATCGAAAATTTCATATAGAAAGAAAATTGATCGAAAATTTCCTATAGAAAGAAAATTGATCGAAAATTTCCTATAGAAAGAAAATTTATCGAAAATTTCCTATAGAAAGAAAATTGATCGAAAATTTCCTATAGAAAGAAAATTGATCGAAAATTTCCTATAGAAAGAAAATTGATCGAAAATTTCTATAGAAAGAAAATTGATCGAAAATTTTCTATAGAAAGAAAATTTATCGAAAATTTCCTATAGAAAGAAAATTTATCGAAAATTTCCTATAGAAAGAAAATTGATCGAAAATTTCCTATAGAAAGAAAATTTATCGAAAATTTCCTATAGAAAGAAAATTGATCGAAAATTTCCTATAGAAAGAAAATTGATCGAAAATTTCCTATAGAAAGAAAATTGATCGAAAATTTCCTATAGAAAGAAAATTGATCGAAAATTTTCTATAGAAAGAAAATTGATCGAAAATTTCCTATAGAAAGAAAATTATCGAAAATTTCCTATAGAAAGAAAATTTATCGAAAATTTCCTAAAGAAAGAAAATTTATCGAAAATTTCCTATAGAAAGAAAATTGATCGAAAATTTCCTATAGAAAGAAAATTTATCGAAATTTCCTATAGAAAGAAAATTTATCGAAAATTTCCTATAGAAAGAAAATTTATCGAAAATTTCCTATAGAAAGAAAATTTATCGAAAATTTCCTATAGAAAGAAAATTTATCGAAAATTTCCTATAGAAAGAAAATTTATCGAAAATTTCCTATAGAAAGAAAATTTATCGAAAATTTCCTATAGAAAGAAAATTTATCGAAAATTTCCTATAGAAAGAAAATTTATCGAAAATTTCCTATAGAAAGAAAATTTATCGAAA
Source organism: Lucilia sericata (assembly GCF_015586225.1). NCBI lineage: Eukaryota > Metazoa > Arthropoda > Insecta > Diptera > Calliphoridae > Lucilia > Lucilia sericata. The sequence goes on along the minus strand of NW_023994103.1, from coordinate 837,987 downwards.
ATTTCCTATAGAAAGAAAATTTATCGAAAATTTCCTATAGAAAGAAAATTTATCGAAAATTTCCTATAGAAAGAAAATTTATCGAAAATTTCCTATAGAAAGAAAATTTATCGAAAATTTCCTATAGAAAGAAAATTTATCGAAAATTTCCTATAGAAAGAAAATTTATCGAAAATTTCCTATAGAAAGAAAATTTATCGAAAATTTCCTATAGAAAGAAAATTTATCGAAAATTTCCTATAGAAAGAAAATTTATCGAAAATTTCCTATAGAAAGAAAATTATCGAAAATTTCCTATAGAAAGAAAATTGATCGAAAATTTCCTATAGAAAGAAAATTGATCGAAAATTTCCTATAGAAAGAAAATTGATCGAAAATTTCCTATAGAAAGAAAATTGATCGAAAATTTCCTATAGAAAGAAAATTGATCGAAAATTTCCTATAGAAAGAAAATTGATCGAAAATTTCCTATAGAAAGAAAATTGATCGAAAATTTCCTATAGAAAGAAAATTGATCGAAAATTTCTATAGAAAGAAAATTTATCGAAAATTTCCTATAGAAAGAAAATTGATCGAAAATTTCCTATAGAAAGAAAATTGATCGAAAATTTTCTATAGAAAGAAAATTTATCGAAAATTTTCTATAGAAAGAAAATTTATCGAAAATTTTCTATAGAAAGAAAATTTATCGAAAATTTTCTATAGAAAGAAAATTTATCGAAAATTTTCTATAGAAAGAAAATTTATCGAAAATTTTCTATAGAAAGAAAATTTATCGAAAATTTTCTATAGAAAGAAAATTTATCGAAAATTTTCTATAGAAAGAAAATTTATCGAAAATTTTCTATAGAAAGAAAATTTATCGAAAATTTTCTATAGAAAGAAAATTTATCGAAAATTTTCTGTATAGAAAGAAAATTTATCGAAAATTTTCTATATAGAAAGAAAATTTATCGAAAATTTTCTATATAGAAAGAAAATTTATCGAAAATTTTCTATATAGGAAGAAAATTTATCGAAAATTTTCTATATAGAAAGAAAATTTATCGAAAATTTTCTATATAGAAAGAAAATTTATCGAAAATTTTCTATATAGAAAGAAAATTTATCGAAAATTTTCTATATAGAAAGAAAATTTATCGAAAATTTTCTATATAGAAAGAAAATTTATCGAAAATTTTCTATAGAAAGAAAATTTCTCGAAAATTTTCTATAGAAAGAAAATTTCTCGAAAATTTTCTATAGAAAGAAAATTTCTCGAAAATTTCCTATAGAAAGAAAATTTCTCGAAAATTTCCTATAGAAAGAAAATTTCTCGAAAATTTCCTATAGAAAGAAAATTTCTCGAAAATTTCCTATAGAAAGAAAATTCTCGAATTATCGAAAATTTCCTATAGAAAGAAAATTTCTCGAAAATTTCCTATAGAAAGAAAATTTCTCGAAAATTTCCTATAGAAAGAAAATTTATCGAAAATTTCCTATAGAAAGAAAATTTATCGAAAATTTCCTATAGAAAGAAAATTTATCGAAAATTTCCTATAGAAAGAAAATTTATCGAAAATTTGCTATAGAAAGAAAATTTATCGAAAATTTGCTATAGAAAGAAACTTTATCGAAAATTTGCTATAGAAAGAAAATTTATCGAAAATTTCCTATAGAAAGAAAATTTATCGAAAATTTCCTATAGAAAGAAAATTTATCGAAAATTTGCTATAGAAAGAAAATTTATCGAAAATTTGCTATAGAAAGAAAATTTATCGAAAATTTCCTATAGAAAGAAACTTTATCGAAAATTTGCTATAGAAAGAAACTTTATCGAAAATTTCCTATAGAAAGAAACTTTATCGAAAATTTGCTATAGAAAGAAAATTTATCGAAAATTTCCTATAGAAAGAAAATTTATCGAAAATTTGCTATTGAAAGAAAATTTATCGAAAATTTCCTATAGAAAGAAAATTTATCGAAAATTTCCTATAGAAAGAAAATTTATCGAAAATTTCCTATAGAAAGAAAATTTATCGAAAATTTGCTATAGAAAGAAAATTTATCGAAAATTTCCTATAGAAAGAAAATTTATCGAAAATTTCCTATAGAAAGAAAATTTATCGAAAATTTCCTATAGAAAGAAAATTTATCGAAAATTTCCTATAGAAAGAAAATTTATCGAAAATTTCCTATAGAAAGAAAATTTATCGAAAATTTCCTATAGAAAGAAAATTTATCGAAAATTTCCTATAGAAAGAAAATTTATCGAAAATTTCCTATAGAAAGAAAATTTATCGAAAATTTCCTATAGAAAGAAAATTTATCGAAAATTTCCTATAGAAAGAAAATTTATCGAAAATTTCCTAAAGAAAGAAAATTTATCGAAAATTTCCTATAGAAAGAAAATTTATCGAAAATTTCCTATAGAAAGAAAATTTATCGAAAATTTCCTATAGAAAGAAAATTTATCGAAAATTTCCTATAGAAAGAAAATTTATCGAAAATTTCCTATAGAAAGAAAATTTATCGAAAATTTCCTATAGAAAGAAAATTTATCGAAAATTTTCTATAGAAAGAAAATTTATCGAAAATTTTCTATAGAAAGAAAATTTATCGAAAATTTTCTGTAGAAAGAAAATTTATCGAAAATTTCCTATAGAAAGAAAATTTATCGAAAATTTCCTATAGAAAGAAAATTTATCGAAAATTTTCTATAAAAAGAAATTGTATCAAAAGTATATACAAAAAGGCAAATTTATCGAAAATTTTTATTGAAAGAAAATGTATAGAAAGTGTGCTTTGAAGACACGTTCAGCAATGTCAAATACATATTATGTAACATTTACATTTCCTTTTCTCCTCGTATAAACTGGGCCACCTTTGTGTTAACATATGCAAGCTTGAATGCTCTATATAAAGTACTTCAATGACATTTTTAGAACTTTTGAAAAGTGAAAAATACATATGCACAAGCATTTTTGTAAATCAAATATTTACGTACTCTTATTTTTATTTCAGTCACAAGCACTTACGTAATACGTATGAAAGTTAGTATAAATGTTTTAACATAAGAACTTATAACAGTTTTTTTTTTGCAATAACTTTCTTTACTTTAATACTTTTGCAATATGTTTAGTTTTGTTTGAGAGCAGACATGGGCATTTCATGTGAATTGACTCTGCAATTAAAAACTGCTTTCTAAGGTACAATGCGAAGAATTTGAAACCTACCACTTTGCAAAACTGCTGCGTGTTTTTCATTTCCACAAAGTCAATTAATTAGATTACTGTTCGGCACATGTCGTTTAATAAGACACTCACGTTATTAAGAGCTTTCCACTACGAATATACATGATAGCATATGAATTGCCCACCACTGTTGTACGATAAGATGCAATTGAAATAAAAAGAGAAAACATTTTAATAGTTAAATAAAAACAAATATTTTCTTTAAATTTTCCTTAGTAGGAGTTTTATCCTTTATATATACTTATGTAGTTGCAGTTGAAAACAAAATATAAAAGAGAAGAAAAGTAAAGAAACACATAAGTTGATATTTTTATAAAAACTACTTACGACGAGTTTGTAGTAGAAGAGTAATAATGGGATGAAAAATACTCTTATGCTATGTTGTTTGTTTAAAAGTAATTTTTTTTTTGTAGCATAGACAAAGGGGAGCAAAAACTTATGCATGAATTTCTTTAGTCGAGAAACTATAAAAGTAAATATATATGATATAAAACTGCAAAACCGAATTACGCGTCAACAAAGTTGTATCTACCCATAAGTGTAAGAAACTTTCTACTTAATACCTTGAAACGAGTTAGTCGGTTAAATGAAGAATTCTAAACAACTTCCTCGGATTAAAAAACATCCATTTCGAGGCAACACTCACATCCGTGCGGTTGTTATCTGAACAGACTAATGCCGTTTACAATCAAATTATAAAGCGAATATATAAATAATAAATTTGTTTTATTTTTAATAAGTAATTAAAGTGGCGCTAAAACATGTTAAATTATAGATCATGCTTTAACTTAAAAAATATTTTTTAAACAATTTATTTAAAATTTTACACAATTTTTTTCCTTTAGTCATCAGTCATCCAGTCATCATGTATGAAAATAAAAACTTTTCACTCCATTGTTGGCAAATATTTTGAAACGTTTCGTTAATTATTTAAATACAATACTCGTGTTCAGTGTTGTATGGTTTTTTTTTTGGGCCTTTGTATGGAATTGTATGGTTGTAGCAATTTATTTTATATTGTATTATTTATATTCATTCTCATATTATTTACGTATACAACTGACTAAATAATAAAAAAAAAAACACACACACAATTGCTAATTTTCACACCATCATTAAATATTTTATTACTTAAAAATCAAATACATGTAAAGTGTTAACGAGTAAGAAAGAAAAAATATTTTTTCTTGTTGACTGCCAGAATTTTATTATTTATTTATTTGTTTTAGTTTTGTTTTCAAATAAAAATCTTTAGCATAAAAACAAAAATAGATATTTGTTAAATATAATTTAAAATTTTAATGTATTTTAAATTCCAAAATAATAAAGATAATGTAAATCTAATGTACATAAGAATGTCTAAAAGAAACTCATTCTAATGTATAAGCACAGGTGACGTATGAGTGTTATAGCGCAAGTTTGTAAAAAGAAAAAATTACGCATACGTCTGGTGGTACAAAAGCGTAACAAATATTATTGCTAAGGGAAGATTTTAAAAGGAATTTGAATGTTGCATAAACATTTTTATACATTTCTAAGTAATTATTATCGGATTTAGGTATTTATAAGCTTGTATTAAAAGGAATAAATTTAATACTGTTTTACAATATTTTTAACTTAGTTTCACAGCAATAAATTATATTAAAACCCAGCAAGTTTAAGTATATTTACAGGAAAATTTTCCTAACTAACTAACTAACTAGTAAATCTATAATTATTCTAGTTTTTTAAATTTAATTACTTTGGAGATTTTATGAATACATAAAACTCTTACATAAATTAACGTTTTGTTGTTTGTTTAACTGAAATTTCCTTTCAATTTATAAAGTTTCTTTTGCAATCTGTTAATAGTATATAATAGAATTTATATGTTTTCAAGTCATCAACAAAATTACAGTTAAATTCAACTATATATAACTTTTTATTAAATTTATTTTATAATCCAGCAAAAACTTACATTGAAAAGTAATGAGTTAAAAAAGCTAAAAAAGCAATTTTTCACTACGTCTTATTAGCCCATTATTTTAATATGGTGATGACATTGGAGGCAAGATGTCTAAGTGCTTAACGTGAACACCTGCCTTGACGGTATTATTTCACGGTGGTCTTTTTCATCCACTGGGTACACTGGAGACGTGCCCCTGAATCCTTATATGAAGAACTCAGGTGGCAATTTTATACATGGCTATGCCGATCCATATACAAGCACTTTGCTGAAGTACTCGAGCTATCTAATCTCTAGCCATAGTACCCCTGTTGCGGAATGACTGGCAGCATGGGATCAATCCCAATGCTAACACCGACAAGGAAAAAACAATCACTGGTCAAAAGTCAATAGAAAGTGAAATCAATCTTCCGAAATATCGGAAGGTGAACACCCTTTTGATGTCATGAAAGACTGCATTATTTAAAAAGCAATCCCCATCAACTAATGACAGTGCATTTCTCAACCTTTTAAAGCCCGCGCAACCACACTGCTGAGATGGCCCTGTTGATACGGCAACAGCACCTTGAGGCAGACGTATTTGGTAGTCCAAAATACCCAGCCAATAAATCAGGATCCCACTGTATGTCAGATAATGTGACAAAGAATGTACGAATTTCCAAAGTTAATTCGAACCCAATAATTGCCCCGACAAGTTGAGTGGTGGACCTCAACCATAAGTCGTGTAGTATGAACAATATGTATGCTGTTGAGATAAAAAGTCTACCAAATCAGTGCTAGTCTCCTATCGGGCAGAGTAGTCTTTCCCGATCGTTCACCAACTTACATCAGTCCCATTCTAAGATCATAAAGAACGATGTACGGAATGACAGGTAACTACCAAGTGTTAAACTGAAAATTCCCCAACGTCCTACTAAGGGAAGAGTAAGAGATACTAAAAGGGTTCAGGAATCCGCGAATTTGGGTTTAAACCACAGCCACTACGTGGATCCCGAAGGAACCTCAACCAACTGATCAGCCAGGTCAAGTGCAGCGGGCAACTGGCCACCCATAGTGCCAGAATATATGGTGGTGCTCTGGGCCCAAATTATGGGATACGATATCGATCGAAATCTTCATTTAGATTCTATTGAGATTTCGATCGATATCGTATGCCGTAATTTAGGCCCTAGTTCGACCTCGTGTCAAATCATTCCAAGGAAAAGCCGATGATACATTTGATCATCACCAGTTTATAGTCCCGGCAGTTTATAGTCAACGGGGTAATGCAATAACACCAAGATGGAGATTTCACCAAGGTAACATGCCCCCGGGGGGACATTGGAGGCAAGTATTTACCACGTTCTCTTATAAATAACTACTTACATAAGTAGTTATAAATGAGTTAACAAGTTTTTTTTCTGTTTTAAAACTGGCGCTAAGGGATGAAACAAAGGTAATGTTACGGTGCCCAAATTAAAACAAACCTGGGCTTAATGTTCATTATTTCGAAGTCCAAGACCAACCCCACTGCTTAGTTATTTTATTGTTAGTCCAATAATGGTTCGCACACAGAAAAACCATTTCCTTTCCGTAAAACGGCAAAACTCAAAAAAAGTACTTACGTATTTGATTATATGTAAGTCATTATAAGAGTACTTAAAAGTAATGCAGACGGTAAGTAGTAATCATCGCAAAGTAAGTGTCAAGTACAAGCCATTACTCAGTTTTTGCTGGGAAATTAAACAAATTTAATTTATTAAATAAAAAGTAAGTAAACTTTTCGATAAATTAAAGTTTATTATTTGTTTGTTACATCAGAGGAATTTTTACTTGTTTTAACTTTTTTGCTTCATTTAATGACTGTTGTTGATGCAGCGAAGCAGAGTATATAAGGGGTAAAATCATTAAAGCAACATGGTTCACAATTAGAACTTGTATTTATAGCATTTTTGGGCACTTGGTGCATACAATATACTGTTTTAACTAGAATAGCTGTCAATCGATTGTGTAACCAATCTATACAAGGTAAAGTCAATGGCGTATTAAGCAATCGTCCAAAAAAATTGACTAACTACGATGTCTAATTAATCGAATGTTAATCTCTTTAATACAACTAAGTGCGGAATACCTTTAAACTACCTTTATTTTCATTTATATATTACCGGAAATGCTTTATTGTTTTCAACCCTTTACTTATTTTCTTCACCTATTTAATAAATTGCATATAAAATATGTACATAAATAACTACATGTACATTTCTTGAGAAAAATAAATTGAATGAAAATGTCTTAACAATAATCATAAAAATCATACAAAAACTCTATAGTAATACGATGATAATGATGATGAAAATTCTCTTTAAAGATCTGGTTGACAATAAAAAATACATAATTCTAGTTAAATAAAGTCGAAAGAAATGCTTGTAAAAAGTACAAGTAATATTGCTTAGTTGCAACATTTACAATTACATTACCCAAGCACATACTATACATATGGGCAATTCCATGAAAAGGAAAACCACGACTGAAAAAATAAAACCCCTATAACTTTTGCATTTTTGAAGGTAATTCAACAAAAGTTGGTATACGATCTTTTGTAGCACCAAAGACGAAGACTGTTGAAAATTTTTGAAATCGGTCTATTTTTACACCTCGCCCCCATACAAACGGAACCGCAAATATGTCTTTTTAGCTCATAATTCTGTTAATTATAATACTATTCGTTCCAAAATCGGCAGATCTATAATGTATATAAGCCTAAACCATTATGACGATTTTCATAACGATTGGACCTCATTTGACCCTAGTTCCATTCAAAGTTAAATTTCAGAAAAACACTTAAACGTCCGTACCTCACTTATAAGCACTACTATTATAACATTTGGCACAAATAAATTTTATATGAATAAAAATGCCACCCCAAAATTTTATGAGGATCGATCCATATTTGACCCTAGTCGCCATATAACATTTGTTTTTTATTTTATCTATAAATTGCTTAAACATGTATATATATTTATATATTTTATAACCTAAAAAAATTCAGGAGAAAAATCTGTCACATACGTACGATATTCAAAAATTTTCATTTTAAATTTATATTATTTTTTTTTTATTTAAGAACTATGGATTACGAATGAAAAATATGTCCCATAGTATAAGAAATTAAAACAAAAAAATAAAAATATTTACATGTACTTCAAAAACACTTCCGTTTTTCGTCACGTATGATATCGCCATATTTTAATCTATATTTTGGAAAACAAGATTCCGAATGGGATGATTCCTTTTGCAAATATAGTATTCTCAGAATGGAGCAGATTGTCAATATTATCTTCCAAGTACTCCCATTTTTACCAAATCTATACCACTCAGAAGGCGTACGAACGTCACATACAATCGTATGGAATTGCCCATATGTATATACATTAGGGTTATAACTTTTATACAATTTTTGGAAATTTCAAATCGGCCCATTCTATATAGAGCATAAAAATATACGCCAAAAAAGTGTATCACTTTTTGCACCAAAATTACCCGAGAAAAAAATATCTCGTTATTAGAACACTACTGGCTACCACGTAGTGATAGGGTCTAATTTGGGTTATAACACTAATGTACATATGTATATAGTACTTTGTGTCTTTTGCAACTTACACAGCAAGTAAGAGAAAAATAGAAGAAACAATTGACAAACAAGTAATTTTAACATATTTTTCTATTATTATACACAAGATGCAATCACTGGAGATATACAGAGAGAGAGAGAGGGAGGGAGCGTGAAACAAGACAAGACAACTCAGCAGTTTTATAAGGTGTGAATGGGTATGTTTTGGATAGTAATTTACCAAATACAGAAGTCATTGATTCACACAAACTTTTTATATAAGAGCAGAGATCGATGGACTCTTTGTATTGCGGAGAGGAAAGTATCATCACTTTAGTATCTCTCAGTATTGTAGAGAGTAATATGAAGAGTAACTGTAGCCCTTGAAGAGGCCTTATAGACTAGTCTATGGACCAGTCTATTGTGTAGTATATGAACTAATCTATTGACTGGTCTATGCAGTAGTCTATTTACTAGTCTATAGACAAATCTAGGGACTATTCTAAGGACTAGTAAAGGACTATTCCATTTAGGGCGAGTCTAAGATTTTGTCTGTGAGATAGTCTAAGGATTAGTCTCTATAGTAGTCTAAATAGTAGTGCGAGGACTAGTCAAAGGATTATTCAGTGGACTAGTCTAAGCATTAGACTATATACTATTCTTAGGATTAGTCTATATACTATTTCAAGGATTAGACTATGAACTATTCTAAGGATTAGTCGATATACTATTTCAAGGATTAGTCTATGGGCTAGCCTATTACTAGTCAAAGGGCTAGTCTGGCGGACATTTAATGTATTAGTCTATTGATTAGTTCCTGACCAGTCTATTGACTATTCTATGGACTGGTCTATGTTCTAGTCTGATGACTAGTATATTAACTAGCCATTTATTAGTGGTGGTACTATCAAAAAGTACTGAAAATATTACAATCGAACTGAAGTTTCGATCCCTATTACATAACATCTTCTCTAAAATAGACCACAATTTATAAACCCATGAAATTAGATGTGAGCCGGAAGACAAATCATTGGTAAATATAAAATTGACAAAGAATGTTGTTGCCTTTTGTTAAAGGCCTAAGTTATGCTGAAAGTTTATAAATAGGAATAGCTATAGACATTTTCGGAAACTTTAGGAACTAACGGATCATATTATTTACTTTTCATTTAAAATTTGCACGAACTGTACATGAAAATTCCGAAACTGATGCCGAGCCGATTAAAACTTATGAAAGTACTAGGTATGTCTAGATATTATGTTAAGTCTTGAGTCTTTGTGTATTGTGTAAAATAAATAAAATATGTATGTATACAAATGATGCAAAGTGTATTAGAGTGTTTTCTGTGTGTGTATCATTGTGTAACTAATATACTTTGTTAAGAAATTTTATCAGTAACTATATCTTACGATATTCTTGTAGTGTGATGAATGTAGTTGAGTATGGATGGTGTTCGTAATGTTGCTGATGTCGTTGTTGATGCATTTAATGACAACTGTGTCATTATCAACACCATCACTATTGTTACAGAAGAAATTATACACATCGTAGTCGTCGTCGTCATCATCATCATCATCATCATTCATTTATTTATTCGCTTATTCAAACATTCAACCAACCAGTTGTTGTGTACGCCTCTGTCAGACAGCCAACTTAGTTAGTAGTATTTAGTCAAGAGTGTGTGAGATATAGAAAATGTAAATAATTTCATAAGATTTAAATGCAAATAATTTGCACAAATACAAATATAACAAGTATATTCCCATTGTTTGTGTATACAGCACTCATCTGTACTTACACTTTCTTTTGTAATCCAATTGTCACTTCTGTTTATGTTTTAATACAATTTTACATAGAAAAGTAAAAAAAAAATACAATGAATATTTCATAATAATGTCATTAGTTTACAAGGTATTGTGTTTATTGTAAAATTTTTTTGTTTACAAACTCCAGCAATACTTCGTCAGACATTTAAGTGTGTATTAATAATAGCGTTAACTGGATAACACTGATTTCAGTAAAAATTTAATACACTCATAAAAAATGATATGAAAAAACTACTGATTCATGTACTTTAAAAATTCTGGTTCTCAGATTCTGTCGTTGTAGCAGCGACTCGTGTAAATTCGGTGTAGCTGAGTTGAAAATCTTTGCTCCGAGTCGTTCCGGTGCGAAGAACCCATTGTCGTGGTTTAATATGCTGTAGTGAAAGTCTATAAACTCTCACTAGTCTTAAGACTTAGTTTGGTCCAGCCAAACTTGTCATTAGACAAGTTAATATACTAGATCTTAGAATAGTCGAAAGACCTAATAATATGGTAGCCAATAGCCTAGGACATACACAGAGGGAAAAAATACGTTTTAAAATTATAAACGCCTGGTACCAAATTGACACCAAAGTGTTTATAATTTTTCAATAACATCCGTTGTCAAAGTATGTACATACAACAACAAAAATAGAAGAAATACAAAACGTTATCAAATTAACAAAAAAAAAAAAAAAATATAAATAATGGCGGCTGCTAACTACAAAAATATTAAAATTTTATCATAATTTTTATTTATTTGTTTATACGGGGTATATTTTCAGAGTGAAAACGATGTGGTATCAAAGTGATAACGCTATATTGTCAAACACAACGTTGAGTTGTCGAAATGACACAATGCGTAATCAAAATGACAAACAATGCGTTGTTGCAGTGACAGCGATGCGTTGTCAAAATTACAACGGTAGTTGTCAAAATTATAGATTAGATTGAAGGGGCACAAAGTACTGCGACCTATGTGTGGATATTTTGTGCAGCCCATCGGTTCACCATACAAGTTTTAGTTCATGCACGAAGATAACTGGTTTAGTTGGTGAGAGGTTGAAGATGTCTTTTGGGATTAGTAAGTCAGCACCCAAGATCTTAGCTCGGCGAGACCCTAATCTTGGGCTGTTCATAAAATTTATTCTGAGGTTTCCTCTTGTAGGTCGCAGAATCTGCATAGATTCGTTGAAGAGTTGCCTAGAGTGAATTGATGGTATTTCAGACCACAATGTCCAGTAAGTAATCCCGTTAGTACTCTGAGTTCACTTTTATTGAGCGCCAGTAGCTTCCCTTTGACAGTGTAATAAATTTAAATAACTGGGTGTTATTTAAATTTTATACACATTTATGGCCCTAGACTACAAAGTTTGATACAATTTATACCAATATTCCATACATTAAGGCGTAAGCGTAATTTTTTAAAGAGAAGAGAGGGAATAGTGTTAAATATGGCTCTATATTCGAGCCCTTTAGCTCTTCTCGTTCGGACACTTCTAACAGACAAACGGACTGATATGGCTAAATACAATCTAGTAAGAACACAGAATATACATACATAGTATAGACATACATAGTTTTGCGACTTTTTGGTACTATTTCGTTCTTCAAAAAGTACTTTTCGAATTTTCTATAATATTTAACCTAGAAACACGAATTTAAGCATGTAGAGCTCTGAGTAAAAGCTAAGCTATAAAAGGGGATTTTTGGTACATTTTTATTTTTCATAAGGTACCTTTTGAGTTTTCTATATTATTGACCCCAGAAAATGTGTAACAAAGGTGATTTTGGTACCTTTTTTGGCTCTTTATAACTTTTTAACTAATTAACATAATAAATTTTGAGACACCTGTTTCAAAATTCAGTGCTTTTCGGATGTAAAAGGGACAAAACTGTATTTTTGATACTTTTTTTTTGCACTTTAAGAAAACTTTTTCGACTTATTGAGGTATACCTATTAAATAATGTACTAACTCTGTAATATTTATTGAAACAAAATATTTGCTATTTCACTGGGGAAAAAAGTACAAAAAATGGGAAAAACAATGTTTATAAAATTTGAAAAAAAAAGTTAATTTACTCACACGAACTAAGCTATTGGTATATTATTTTGAAATTCGGGTACTAAGGATCAAATTCGTGTAAATTGTTTGATACTTTTTGAAAGCATAATTTTTCGTGAACAAATTAATTTGAATTTTATCTGGGAAATTAGTACTTTCCACAAAAGTATAATTTATTCCAATTTTGGTACTTTTTCATTCTTCAAATGATGCTCTTTCTATGTTCTATAATATGAATCCAAAATACATGATTATTAAACATAGACGGGCCTTATTGAAAACGATTCTTTATGATAGAACTTTTTAGTACTTTTTATCTCTCAATTTCTAAAATATTCAAATGAGAAACATAAATTTGAACATGCATGGTCCTGACTAAATAATAATAAGTAAGTGGGGACTCTTTGGTACTTTTTCTATACTTCAAAAGGTATCTTTCAGTTTCTCTATAATGGGGAACCGGAACAAATGAAAATTTATTGAGAGACATTTTTGCACTTTTTCGTTTTTCAGATGGTACTTTTTGAATGTTTTACGATATTGAACATAGAATTATAAAATTTTATATGTAGAGACCTGAGTGAATGAGAATATAATGAAAGGTAATTTTGGTACTTTTTCGTTCATCAAATTATATTTTTTTTTGAATTTTCTATAATATTGAACACAGAAACATTTGATTGAATGACAATCTCTAAGAGGTATTTAATAGTACTTTTGCCTTCTTCAAATAGTATTTTTTCAAATAGTACTTTTGAAATGTTCTATAATGTGGAAGCTAAACGAATTAAATAAATATTTTTTTATGGTTTTAATATATATTGTTTATAAAAGTATTTATGCTGACAGTTTTAACTTAGTTATTGCATTATTTCGTTAACATCAAGGATTTGCTGTTGTACAACAAGTTTTTAAAACAAAATTTTACAACTTATAATAGGATTAAATAGTTTTGGACTACAACATTTACGTTTTTTAATGTTAAAAATAAAAAATAAAATATATATACAAATGTATCTCATTTTGAACACACAATAATGATATTTATTGTTACAGGCAATTATTTGTAATGAACAGCAAATAAAATATATTCATATAAAAAGCTTGAGGAAAATTTTACAACAAAAAAACAAGTAAGAAATTATAGTCGGGCGAGGTCGACCATATAATACACCCTAACCCTGTTAGAAAAATAAAATGTTTTTTTTTTATAATAAAGCATTTTTAAGTTGAATTGTACCTTATGGTCCCCTCCGGGGGCATGTTACCTTGGCGAGACCTCTGCCTTGGTGTTATTGCAATCCCGGGGTATAAAGAGGTGGCCAATACCTCCAGTCTGGCCGGGACTGAAAAATTGGTTACAGTCCTTGCATAGATTGCCAGAGTTCAGACCAGAGCACCGCATAATCTGGTACTACGGGTGGCCAGTTGCCCGCAGGACTATGTCCTGGCTGGTCAGTTGGTTGAGGTTCCTTCGGGATCCACGTAGTGGCTGTGGTTTAAACCCAAATTCGCGGGGAGAGTAAGTGGCGGTTAAAAGACTGATGCATGATAATAGTCAATATTTCGGGATAAGTTCGGTGCTGTTGCCGAAAACAACAGATACCCCACAGAGGAGTGACTGTGGGACTAAGCGTTGGAAATGTGTTGGTGTCAATTGTATATGAAGCGGGATGAATGTAGAGGTATGCGGGCTTCGTCCACCCGTATATCTAAATAAGTGTGTCGTATGTTTTTCTCTTATGAATGTGTCGGATAAATAAGAAGTGTGCTGGGTTGAATGATGATAGATGAAAGGTATCATATACAAGTGATACCATTAAATTTTCCTTCCTTGTCCAGATATGTTCAGAGTAAACTCTGTTCATATCAGAATTACCACAGCGTGTCATTGTGAGTAAGAAATTATTACCTGAGTTCTTCATTGAAGAACAAAGGGGCGATGGTAGACCGTTCTCAAGTCTACCCAGTGGATGAAAAAGACCACCGTGAGATAAGGCCGTCAAGGTAGGTGCTCACGTTAAAACTCTCGATAGTCTGGTCCTTGTGGTTATTTAAGTCAAATTATAAAATTCATGAGAGTCATCACGTCTAGTATTGGTTTTGCAGGTTTTTGTCGAGATACGAGTATATTAAACATAATTATGAACTTAAAAGCCCTATTCGTCGGGTTCAGTTGTATGGGGCCTAGGTGAAATAATGGATCGATGTTATTTATTTTCAATAGGCTTCTTTTCTGGTACCATAGAAGATCATGTGTCAAATTTCATTGAATTCTCTTCAAAATTGTTACCTGTCGTTTGATTATAATGTTTACAAGCCCTATTCAGGAGTTCGGTTGTATGGGGGCTAGGTAAAATGATGTACCGATCTTAACCACTTTCAATAGGTTTCGTCCCTGGGACAATAGAAGATCATGTACCAAATTTCATTAAAAATTAGCTTTAAAATTGCGACCTGTAGTTTGATTGCAAGGGTTACATGGACGGACGGACAGACGGACATAGCTAAATCGACTCAGAAAATGATTCTAAGCGGATTGGTATACTATAAGGTGGTGTATAGAACCAATATTATTGTTCGTTACAAACATCAGCACAATCCCAATATACCCTCTCCACTAAAGTGGTGTAGGGTATAAAAATGAAGCAAATGTACAAAATAAATTTATGACAATTTTAGTTTTGTTGCTTAAAACTTGACAACAAGTTTTTTTGGTACTTATTTTTCTAGTCTTTTTTTTTTTTGTTTTTGGTAACAAGTTGACAAATCTTATATGAAATTGTAAGTACAACCACAAGAGTTTGTATGTAGTATTTTTTGTTATTTATTTAGTTAGTTTATGTTTTTTCGTTTTTTTTTTTATTTGAATTCAGCTGGTAATTGAAATGCATTTGATGACATTAAAAATGCAACTAGTGACAAATGCCTTGACAATTTGAAGTTTTTTTTTTTTGTAATCTTTTACCAACAATTGCCTGTGTAGGCATCTTATGTTGGTTGCTTTGGTTGGCTTGGCAGGCTGACTGACTGCCTGCCTCTATGACTAGTTTGTTGCAATTCAAATTGCAATAAAATAAATGAACTTCTTCTATGTACGTCTGTTTCATCTAATACTTGTGTATTTGAGCTGCAGCAGTCGTTACTTGTGCAAACACTTAAAGTGCATTATTTGACACAACTTGAAAAACTTGTTGGCAAATACTTGTAATAACAAAAAAAAAAAAAAAACTAACTAAAATATATAGTAAAAAATTTTATTTCAATTTATGATGTTTTTTCTTTCGCGTAGTACTTGTTAAAAGAGGTTGTTTTCTTTTTTAAATTTTTCTATTTATTTAACTGCATGTTAAGTTTTATTTTAGCAACGACATGGACGGCATAGAAGTCAAGAGATGCTTAAATTCAATTTCAATTGCAATATTCATACTACACACTACATACTAATAATATTTAACACCCATAATTAATTACTAAATGTTTAAATTTGCAAAATAAAATTAATTAAATTGACAATATCATTTGTTAAACAGTAAATCTAAGACAACTCAACAACAGTTTGTTTAAATTGGCATTGGCCTGGCCAAAGGCTGACGGCATTGCCTGACTGTTTGGTTGACTGGCTTTTTGGGGGATTAGCATCATTTTTTCACGTTTTAACATTCGGCAACATAAAGACAAGATTAATAGTTAATCGATAGTTAGTATAAAATTATTCATGGTGTAAGATTATTAGTGAGGAGATTTAATCTCTAAGTAATGATCTAACATTAAAAAAACATCTGGCGTTTATGGTTAAAGGAATATTGATAAGTTTTATTTATGTTGCACAGGTGTTCTTTAAAAAAAATGAAAAACATTTTTGATAAATTTTCTTTTTTTTACAAAATTTAAACACATTTTTCTTAATATAGAAAATTTTCGATAAATTGTATTTTCATTATTAATTAAATATTCTACAGGCTCAAGTTCGAGTCCCACTTTTATTTCTTTTTTAAAGAAAATTTTAATTTTTTATAAAAAATTTCTAATAAATTTTCTTTTTTGTTAAAAAAATTTTAGATAAATTTTCCTTTATAGAAATTTTTTCCTTTCCCACTTTTATTTCTTTTTTAAAGAAAATTTTAATTTTTTTATAAAAAATTTCCAATAAATTTTCTTTTTTGATAAAAAATTTTAGATAGATTTTCCTTTATAGAAATTTCTTTCCTTTCTATTCTCGTAAAATTTTAATTTTTATAAAAGATTTTGAATAAAATTTTTTAAAAAAAATTTTGCAAAATTATTATTTTTTATAGAAAATTTTCAATAAATTTTCTTTTTTTGTAGAAAATTTTTGGTATTTTATAGAAAATTTTCAATAAGTTTTCCGTATTTTATAAAAAATGTTCTCTTTTGATAAAAAAATTTTCAATAACTTTCTTTTTCTAAGAAAATGTTTAAAAAATTTTTTTGTGAAAATATCAATCAAAAAATTTTCAATACATTTTCTCTTTTTTGTAGAACATTTTCCATAAATATTGTTTTTCTATATAAAATTTTCGATGAAATTTCTCTTTTTATAGAAAATTTTAAATAAATTTTCTCTTTTTTTCAATAAATTATCTCTTTTTTTTTCAATAAATTATCTCTTTTTTATAAAAAAGTTTCAATGAATTTCTAATTTTTATAGAAAATTTTCCATAAATATTCATATTCTATATAAAATTTTAGATAAATTTTATCTATTTTCAATAAATTATCTCTTTTTTATAGAAAATTTTAAATTAATTTTGTTTTTTATATGTTTTCTCTTTTTATAGAATTTACAATACATTTTCTCTTTTTTATAGAATTTTTTAATGATTTTTTTTTATAGAAAATTTTCAATAATTTTTTTTTTTATAAAAAATTTCGTAATTTTTCTCTTTTTTATAGAACATTTTCAATAAATTTTGTATTTTTTATAGAAAATTTTCCATTTATAGAAGATTTTGAATTAAATTATTTATAAAAAAATTTTATTTTTTATTGAAAATTTTTAATAAATTTTCTTTTTTTGGAGAAAATTTTTCGTATTTTATAGAAAGTTTTCCGTATTTTATAAAAAATTTTCTATAAATTTTCTCTTTTTATAAAAAATTTTCGATAAGTTTCTTTTTCTAAAAAAATTTTCAAAAAAAATTTTTATGGAAAATATCAATCAATAAATTTTCGATACATTTTCTCTTTTTTATAGAAAATTTTTCATAAATATTGTTTTTCTATATGTATTTTCTATATATTATTTATATATTTATATATATTTCTATATATATTTTCGATGAAATTTCTCTTTTTATAGAAAATTTTAAATAAATTTTTTCTTTTTTCAATAAATTTTCTCTTTTTTATAGCAAAGTTTCACTGAATTTCTATTTTTTATAAAAAATTTTCCATAAATATTCATATTCTATATAAAATTTTCGATAAATTTTCTTTTTTTTAGAAAATTTTATTTATTTTCAATAAATTATCTCTTTTTATAGAACATTTTAAATAAATTTTCTATTTATTACAAAAAAAAAAAAAAAAAAAAATATTAAAAAATTTTTTTCTTTTTATAGAATTTTCAATAAATTTTGTCTTTTTTATATAATATATAAAATATAAATTTTATCTTTCTTTCAATAAATTGTCTCTTTTTTATAGAAAATTTTTAATAAATTTTCTCTTTCTTTTGGAAAATTTTAAATAAAATGACCATTTATTACAAAAATATTAAATACATTTTTATAGAATTTACAATAAATTTTCTATTTTTTATAGAAAATTTTAAATAAATTTTCTCTTTTTTAATAGAAAATTTTTAATAAATTTTCTCTTTTTTAATAGAAAATTTTTAATAAATTTTCTCTTTTTTATAGAACATTTTCAATAAATTTTCAGAAAATTTTCCATAAATTTTATTTTTCAATAAAAAATATTTGATAAATTTACTATTTTTATAGAATTTTCAATAAATTTTCTCTTTTTGATAGAAAATTTTTAATAAATTTTCTCTCTTTTTAAATAAATTATTTTTTATAGACAATTTTCGAAGAATATTTTCTTTTTTATAGAAATTTTCGATAAATTTTCTCTTTTTTATAGAAAATTTTCTCTTTCTTATAGAAAATTTTGGATAAATTTTCTATTATTTATAGAAAATTTTCGATAAATTTTCTCTTTCTTATAGAAGATTTTAAATAAATTTTCTCTTTATTACAAAAAATATTAAATAAATTTTCTCTTTTTAAAGAATTTTCAATAAATATTCTCTTTTTTATAGAAAATGTTCAAACAAACTTTTTTTTAGGAAATTTCGTAATTTTTCTCTTTTATAGAAAATTTTCAATAAATTTTGTATTTTTGATAGAAAATTTTCCATAAATTTTATTTTTCAATAGAAATTTTTCGATAAATTTTCTCTTTCTTATAGGAAATTTTCAATAAATTTTCTGTTTATTACAAAAAATTTTTTATTTTAATTTAAATAAATTTTCTCTTTTTTATAAAAAATGTTCAATAATTTTTTTTTGTATAGAAAATTTCGTAATTTTTCTCTTTTTTATAAAAAATGTTCTTTTTCTTTTAGATATGTTTCAATAAATTTTCTCTTTCTTTTAAAAAATGTTCAATGAATTTTCTCTTTCTTATAAAACAATTTTGATAAATTTTCTTTTAAAAGAAAAATTTCTATAGATTTTCATTTTAAAGAAAAAGTTTGAAAACTTGTTTTTAAAGAAATATTTCAACAAATTCTCCTTTTATAAAAAATTTTCAATAAATTTTCGTTCTATTGAAAACTTTCGACAAATTTTCTTTTTATAGAAAATTTTCGATAAGTTTTCTTTGTATGAAAATTTTATTTTAAAGAACATTTTAGATAAATTTTCGTTTTATAGAAAATTGTAGATAAACGTCGAATTTAAAGCCAACAATGCGTCATGTGAAAAGATGCGAAAGATGATTTGTTCACTGTAGAAGTGGTGATTTTGACATAGAAGATAAATATCGCCCAGGCCAGCGAAAAATGGTGACCAAGTATTGGAGGCATTACTCCATGAAGATTGTTGTCAAACTCTACAAGAGTAAAAACATTGACAACTGCTCAAGCAGCAATTTCGAAACGTTTGAATGCGACAGGATTCATGCAAAAACAGGGAAATTGAACATCATACGAATTTAAACCTTGAAACAAGATTTTGCTTGACCGAAATAGACACCAAAACAAAACTACTTAGAAATAATTTTTTTGACAAGTAACTCAGCTGCCTGAACCTACCCGTGAGACTGCAATTTGTTTTCATGCAGAACAGATTATCCGCAATTGGCTTGATTCGCTCTTGACCTCAAAAGATGAACAGTTCTTTTAGCAACATTTTGCCAGAACGATGGGAAAAGGTCATAGCTGACAATGGCTAATACTTTGAATAAGTAAAAATTTGTACTATTTACACAACATCTTACTTTTCAATGACTACTAGATACCGCGTACATTACTCTTAAGTACAAAATAACTAAGCAGTGGTATTATGAGTACCACAGCGAACTAAAGAACACTAGATATTCGTGTTCGTATTCTGTGTCGATAATTTTTTTGGGAGTAAAACAAAACTACTTTTAAAATCCCTATTTGTAATGACTTATTTAGGTACTTACTTGTAAGAGAGCATGTTAAGTACATGCCTTCAATGACATTTAAATTTTATATAATTTTTAAAAATCTTTATTAAATTTCTCTATTTAAAGAAAACAGTTTACAACACCATTACAATATCAGAAATTTCCATTAAATAGATGTTAAAATGTATTTCATAAAAAATCTTCAATGACTTTTAATCTTTACTAAATTAATAATAATTTAAGCTATTAATTAAGTACAAACTAAGTAATTTCCAATAAATATCATTTAACTAATAATCTCCTCAAGGTAATAGAAAAATGTCAAATCCTTAGAAAATAATTGACCTTGAAAGGGAATTAAACCTATATAATTAATGACATTATTATGTTGCAGACTGAAACCAGTAAACAAAAAAACAAAAAATAATATAAATTGTAGACATTTTTACGCAAAGGAAAGAACCAAATGAAAATATATATTTAGAAAGAAATAAAATGAATGACTTCCACACAATTAAATTCATAAAATAAGTCATAATTTATGTCTGGTTAAATATTGAAGAAGACAAAACAGAAAAAAAACAAATAAGAAATTATAGTCGGGCGAGGCCGACCATATAATACCCTACATCTGTTACAAAAAAATGTGATTTAGTTTTCATAATAAAGCATTTAAGTTGAATTGTACCTTGCCTCAGATATTCTTAAGCCATTTATTGTTGAATAAAATTGTGGACATTTAAGTCGAATTTTGATGGGGGCTTTGAATAGGGGATATCGTCAAATGAGACCTTATAATTAAAAATTCATGAGGGTCATCAAGGCTAGTATAGAACTTGGTTTTGCAGCTTTTTGTCGAGATACGAGTATATTAAACATAATTATGAACTTAAAATCCTTATTAGTCCGGTTCAGTTGTATGGGGGCTAGGTGAAATAATGGACCGATGTTAATTATTTTCAACAGGCTTCGTCTCCGGTACCATGGAATTGCGACCTGTAGTTTGATTACAAGGTTTACAAGCCCTATTCAGGGGTTCTGTTGTATGGGGGTTAGGTGAGATAATGGACCGATGTTAACCATTTTCAATAGGCTTCGTCTCTGGTATCATAGAAGATCGTGTGCAAATTTCATTGAATTATCTTCAAAATTGCGACCTGTAGTTTGATTACAATGTTTACAAGCCCTATTCAGGGGTTCAGTTGTATGGGGGCTAGGTGAAATAATGGACCGATCGTAACCATTTTCAATAGGCTTCGTCCCAAGGACAATAGAAGATCATTATCTTCAAAATTGCGACCTGTAGTTTGATTACAAGATTTACATGGACGGACAGACAGACAAACGGACAGACGGACGGACATAGCTAAATCGACTCAGAAAATTATTCTAAGCCGATTGGTATACTTTAAGGTGGGTATAGGACAAATATTATTGTGCGTTACAAACATCAGCACAAACCCAATATACCCTCCCCACTAAAGTGGTGTAGGGTATAAAAACGAATAAAGGATAAATATTAAATGTACGAATATGTGATATAATTTATTAGAAATAACAGTGAAGGACAATAATGAAATATAAATAAAAGTAGTAAAAACACTAAAAAGCTTAAACGGAGACTGTTTTGAAATCATGTTTTTACATTTCACTGCCACTGTAACCCTATAAAAAAAAGTGAAATTAAGGTCATTATGAAAATAAAAAGTATACAACAGTAGACAAAACATTTTTTCCAATGAATTTAACCCTGTCTTCCTGCATAAACTGACGTCTGCTGTGTGTAAATATGTTAAAAAAAATCTGAACCTTTTGGTTCAATAATCCCAATACAGTAGACATTATTCACCTTTAAACGAGCCAATAAAATCGATAAAAATTTCTTTTATATATTAAATAAAAAGGTAATTTCTTTCCAATAAATGAAATCATTCGGTTGAGAAAAAGGTAAGGAATGAAGGGAAAAAATGTCATTAAGAAAAGAAATTAAAAGAAAAAAAAAAATACATTTCTGATAATATTTGCTAGACATGCGTGCACCAACACGCCTGGCCATATTGTCTGTAAAAATATGTATTTTATAGAAAATTAATTAAATTATTACACATATGAAATTTCTTACATGACTTTCGCCTTTTTGTGTGTAAGAATGGGAGGAGTTGTTAATTACTTTTTATATCCTTCAACTTTGTGAGTAGGGTAATAATATAAATAAGTTTGTCATTGCATTTGTAATTTCCACAATATAATTTTTCGACCCTATAAAGTAAATACATTCTGGATTCCTATTATTGGCAGAGTCGATTAAGCCATGTCCGTCTGTGTGTCTGTTAAAATCAATTTTCTAAAGACCCCAAATATCTTCGGAATCTAAACCTTCAATAATTCTATCAGACATACTTTCCAGATGTTTACTATTTAAAATCAGCAAAATCGGTCCATAAATAATGGAGACAAGATTAATAATCCGAGATAACCTTCGAAATAACCTCTAGTAAGTACTTGCCATTGGTGGCAAGTACTTACCACGTTCGCTTACAAATAGGGAGTTAGGTAAGATCTTACTTGCAAATAGGGAGTAAGGTAAGTGGTTTTGTTTCTGAGAAAACAGAATTACGAGAAATAGCCCACTGCGTCTATTATTAGTTTTTACAAAAAAATATTTTTGTTTGTTCGTTTGTTTTAAAAACAAATCTCAAAAACAATTATATCAAGGCTGAAGGATAAGTACTTATAAAATATATTATTTAAAAGTTATTACCAAACTCATTCTAAGTAATGCAGGCGGTATGTAGTAGTCATTGAAAAGTAAGTTGTTGAGTAAGTACAAGTTATTATCATGTTTGCTGGGATGTAACATATAGAGATTTATGTTGATATTGGTTCTGTTATTGGCAAAATCAGGGATGGGAAATTGTGCTGGGATGGGGAAAAATTATATTATAAAAAAACCTAAAATTAAATTCTTAAAAATCTATAGAAATTATAAAAAAAACATTGTTGTAATTTTCTTATTTTAAAACACACTTGGTGAAGGGTATATAAGATTTACCACTGCCGAAAATATAATCCTTACTTGTTTTTAAAAAATTTTTATCAAATATAATTTCATTTCCACATTTATTCATTAAAATTTTTCTATTTTAAATTGTTGTTAATTAAATTTTTATGAAATTCTGTTGCGAAGAAAATTTAAATATAAATAAAACATAAAAATTAAAATTAATTAAATGATGAATAAAAGAAATGAATGTAATAATGAAACCATAAAACCTGAACCATGAACTCATTAAATTAAACATGAATAAATAAAATTTAATTTGCATCCTATAATATAATAATAAGGGATCTCATATTATTGGGGAATTTTTTTTCACTATCGCAATTGTATTAATGACATAAGGTACTATATTTAGAAGAATGTTTAAAGTTTTGAATTTCAAAACTAAAGCAAATTTAAAAATTTCGATATTTTCTAAAATTTTACTTGTTTTGTTTCTTTTTACTTGTTCTCACTTACTCTAGGTTCAATATTATAGAAAATTAAAAAGTACCTTTTGAAGAACGAAAAAGTAATACGGACAGACAGACAGAATACAGACAGAAAGACGGACAGACGGACAGACAGACAGACAGACAGACAGACAGATAGACAGACAGACAGAATACAGACAGAAAGACGGACAGACAGACATGGCTTAATCGACTCCGCTACCTATAAAGATCTAGAATATACATACTTTATGGGGTCAGAAAATTATATTGTAGAAATTACAATTGGAATGACAAACTTACATATACTTATATATGTACCCTTTTCCCAAAGGTGAAGGCTATAAAAATGGAAAAGCTCTATTTTTTAAATATTTCCTACTAACTGACGCACAGTAGTATATAAAGAAAAATAGAGGGAAATTACAGAATTATTATTATATATTTTTTTATGTCACTGTGTGTAATTCTTTGTGCATAAATTTGAAATATTTTCGCATGACATTAATGAATATTGAAATTTAAAACCACAGAATATTATTATGAATAATTGAAATTTTTCGTGGGTATATAGATATTACCAGGCAACATGTTAATGAAGTATTTTTTTACGAATTTTATTTATTAAATTTAGAAAAATGTTTGAAAAAAAATAAGCGTTCTGGCTCATAGCTAAGTTTTAAGATCATAATTAAGGAGCTAAAAGTTACCATTAATACTGTGCACACTAAGCGAGATATATTGGAGGTCAGAGGTCTGTTGGTTTGTGAACAGGTTTAATATAAACTAACAAAAATCCTTTCCTTTATTATTTATTTTTGTCTAAAAATACAGAAAAAATCACTTTTTTACGTATTGATTTTGCTGATTTTAAAAAGGAAACTTCATGAAAGCATGTCTGAGAGAATTATTAAAGATTTGGATCCCGAAGATATCTGGGTTCGTCAGAAAATTGATTTTAACAAACATACAGACAGACAGACAGGCAGATAGGCGGAAGGACAAACAGACGGACAGAGCTCAATCGACTCCGCTATATATAAGAACTTTATAGAGTCGAAACATTATATTATAGAAATTACAAACGGAATGACAGACTTATATATATCCTTCTCACGAAAGTTAAGGGTATAATTAGGACATGATATGTAAATCGTACGTATACAGATTCTATATCTTCACTAGCAAGATTACCAATAAATTACAAAGTATTTATTTATATATGACATTATAAGTAAAAACTTATTAGACTACTTCTATGTAATCCAAACGAAATGTATTAATCATTGAAAAGTATATTGTTAGGTAAGTAATTACAATTGAAAGCCATTACCTAGTTTTTGCTGGGTAACTAGAGTTCATTAATTTAGCACGGTAAATTTTACTATCAATATAAATATTTAGGACAAAAATGGATGGACTAGCAATAATGGGCGTAGCTTGTTTTGAAAGCTATAACAGTGATTCCAAGATAACATATCTCGGAATATAGTTTTACAATAAGGGATTTTTTTAGTTTTTCTTTGAAGGTTGCAAAGCATAATTGTATATACAAATTTTTATACTTACAAAATTTATTTCATTGGATAATAAAGCATCAACTTACCTGAAAAGATACAATTTGAATAAAAATCTTAATAATTGTTTTTTAATTTAAATTTAAAATTTTTGAGAAAAAGTTTGATTTTTAATAAAATGTAATAATGATATTGAAAACATATTTAAGTTTAAATAATTTTGATAATATAATAAATTTTTTTTAATATTTGATTTTCTGTTTATTGGGAAATGATCAAGTACCAGCAAAAACTTACTTAAAATGCTAAAATTTACTTAAACAAAAGCATTTAAAGTCATTATTTTAACACAGTAATGACATTGGAGGGAAGTACTTATCACGCTCGCTTACAAATAGGGTGTTAGGTAAGTACTTACTATTATTGCATGCAAGTAAGCAGTTATGTAAGTAGTTAAGTATGTCTACTATTAAAAGTAAGTAGGTACTTACATATTATATTATTTGTAAGACATTACAAGACTCATTCTAAGTAATGTAAACTGCTTGTCATTGAAAAGTAAGTTATTAAGTAAGTTCCATGTTTTTGCTGGGTAAGTTTTTACCAAATCTTCATTTAAATTCTATTACATTGGGCAGACTAGCAGAAAAAAGTGGGGGAGTAATCCTACACCAAATATGCCAAGTAAAAACTTTCATTACAATGTAAGGGGTTAAAATGCTAAAATTTATTTACACTATTGCATTTTAAGTCATTATTTAAGCACGGTGATGGAGGCAAGTACTTACCACAAACGATTACAAGTAATTAGAAATAGTATGCAGAGGGAAAAAGAAATATAAACCTGGTTCAAAATTGACACAAAACTGTTTATAATTTTTCAATACCATCCGTTTTCAAAGTATATACATACGTACGACAACACTATGTAATGTTGACAACATTGCAACAATTTGTTGTCGAAATCTATATTTTATACACATCTGTTGTCTAAATGTTAACAAACGTGGTAAGAAATAAAATTTCAATTTCGACAACGAATTGTTGCATTACATAGTATTGTCGTACGTATGTATATATTTTGACAACGGATGTTATTGAAAAATTATAAACTCAATGGTGTCAATTTGGTACCAGGCGAGTATATTTCTTTTTCCCTCTGTGTAGTCATTGTAAATCGCATGAAAAAACGCTTACAGCTTTCATATCTTCGCTGCCAAGGTGACTTATGAATTAGAAAGTATTTATATAACACGTTAATAGTAAGTCTCTATTATACTACTTCTATGTAATCCATATGATATGTAGTAGTCATTGAAAAGTATGTTGTTTGGTAAGTAATTACAATTGAAAGCCATTACCTAGTTTTTGCTGGGTGTTAATCATATGATTATTCCCAAAATATTTTAAGTTCAATAAAGGCTGATTCATTTTTTTTAAACCTATTACAAAGGCTTCAAGAAATCTTGTTTTATTAGGATTTGTCTCGATTATATTATATTAGGTAAGATTGAAAGGAGCATGTATATTAAATCATATCCAAAAAAATCATTTAGGGTCGGTCGTGCGGTCATGGAAAATGTTGATGGAAAAACTAAAGGCTAGTGTTGTGAATTAGAAAATTATAGTACATTTCCGTTTCTGTAAACCCTTAGATCCGTTTTGCCTCCCAGTTTAGAGCCATCAACAGATTCCCACAGTACAGACAAGATTTGCAAATTATTTTGGGAAAGATCATAAAATAAAGAAGTCTGTCTGGTATATAAGTAGGTATTTTATATTTTTCTTACAAATTTTATTAACCATGACAATTTTTAAATTTTCGTGTGTTACCAAGCAAAAAGTTTATGCCTACACACTGACTTTCTATTTATTTGATAAAAAAATTACATTTCTTATTATTTTTTTATTTGAATAAATTTTTTTGTTTACTTTTTTCATGTTTATCTAAAAATTTACTATTTAAAGTATACATAGTGTTATTATTTATATTTGCTTTAATAGTAAATAAGGTGAAAAAACGCAAAAATTCTACTAATAAAAAAATTTTTCTCACAACTACAGTATTTAAAACGTTATTTTTATTCAAAAAATTTACTTTTTAGTTGTTGTTTTTTTTAACTAAAAGTATGAGAAAATGTCATGTTTTAATATTTTATATAATTATACCCTACACCACTATGGTGGGGAGGGTATTATGCGTTTGTGCTGATGTTTGTAACACCCAAAAATATTGGTCCTACACCCACCAAAAAGTATACCAATCATCTTAGATTCTGAGATGATTTATGTCCGTCCGTCTGTCTGTCCGACTGTGTGTACATGTAAACATTGTGTGCACTCTCGAAAGAAATCGAAATTAATGGTTAAAATCGGTCGATTATTTCCTATAGCCTCCATACAAATTGTTTGCGTTTTTTTTTTTTTAATTTCTGTTTATACCTGTGAAGTCCTTATAAATTTTCAGTTCTTTTTAATGGAAACCTAGACTACATATTTACAAAATTTGTCCTGTTAGCAATATATGGCTTTGTCTAAAATGTTATGTACATAGATTTACCTAAAGAGTCACACGTGTTATATTTTTTGTACAATATTTTAACCTGCCAATAAAAATTGTCATTTTCATTTCTTTGTTTCATTATTTACAGTTTTATTTATTCTTTAGGATTTGTTATTGATATTGCTTTTTGTCATAAATTGATTGTCAGCCTACACATTAAAATTTCATAAAAATACAAAAAAAAAAATTCTGAACAATTTACCACAACTGCACTAAACAAGATACCAGAGACGACTTGGTTTCAAAATACCCTCTTAAGTGGTTTTTGCAGCTATAAAGTCTGTAGATTTATCTAGTATATGTATATATCTTTTGTCTATTCAAAACGCTCTTTACTTTACGGTGACAGTAGTGTATTATTTTCGTGTGACAGCTGGTGTCATATGTGTGTACAAATAAAACGTCATATTTTTCATAGAGAATGTCAGTTTATTAGAACAAAATTAAGTGGAGATGAAAAACTATTGTTGTTTGCTGTGATTTTTATTAAATTTGATTAAGATTTGTTATAACTAAAATAGATTTAGAAAGAGATTTTCAAAAGTAACAGTAGTTTGAGTTATCTTCCCCAACTTTTGGTTTAACCTTAGGGGTAGAAGGGCAAAAACCGCACCATCATAAAGAATCGGGTATTCCGCGTTGTGGAAAGTTTGCTTAAAAGACCATCAATGGAAAAAATAAATAATACAGTTACAGTGAAGAGCCTATATAACTCAGCACCGATAAGAAGCATTGCTTTGATCAAGAGTCATCTGTCGCCGCCATCCTGTAATCGTAAGCCAATGACTACTACGGAGGTGGGTTCTTTTGGGAAACTATAGAGGCAAGAATTTATTCGAATAACATTACTGTCAACACAAATATTTAAAATAAAATGGTAGCACCACGACTAATGGGAGTGGCACCTCCCACATAAAGAGAAAAAATATTTTTCATAAACAGAAAACGCAAAGAAGTAGAATTTTTAAATGATTAACACTACTATGCATTGCTCAAATAAGGACTAAAATGGGCAGACCAACAGTAGTAGGCGTGGCATCCTACTGGAAATAATATCAGAAACTACGATAGATTAGTGAAGCACACAGAACATAGCCAATATAAGCATTGTTTTATTATTATTATGATTCAGATGATCATACAGGTGCAATTCCTGAACACTCTGTAGTGGGCTCCGCTAGGTTAGTTTGGTAGACCGGAGGTGGTGGCTTCGATTCCCACCTGAGGCACTGGTTAAGGAGCGCACAACAGGCCTGAGGCCTAGGTGTATTTCTACGGATTTTATGTATATATGTACATCCTCCTTTCAAACGAACTAACTATATATCTATCTATCTATCTATCTATCTATCTATCTATCTATCTATCTATCTATCTATCTATCTATCTATCTATCTATCTATCTATCTATCTATCTATCTATCTATCTATCTATCTATCTATCTATCTATCTATCTATCTATCTATCTATCTATCTATCTATCTATCTATCTATCTATCTATCTATCTATCTATCTATCTATCTATCTATCTATCTATCTATCTATCTATCTATCTATCTATCTATCTATCTATCTATCTATCTATCTATCTATCTATCTATCTATCTATCTATCTATCTATCTATCTATCTATCTATCTATCTATCTATCTATCTATCTATCTATCTATCTATCTATCTATCTATCTATCTATCTATCTATCTATCTATCTATCTATCTATCTATCTATCTATCTATCTATCTATCTATCTATCTATCTATCTATCTATCTATCTATCTATCTATCTTACTAACTAACTAACTAACTAACTAACTAACTAACTAACTAACTAACTAACTAACTAACTAACTAACTAACTAACTAACTAACTAACTAACTAACTAACTAACTAACTAACTAACTAACTAACTAACTAACTAACTAACTAACTAACTAACTAACTAACTAACTAACTAACTAACTAACTAACTAACTAACTAACTAACTAACTAACTAACTAACTAACTAACTAACTAACTAACTAACTAACTAACTAACTAACTAACTAACTAACTAACTAACTAACTAACTAACTAACTAACTAACTAACTAACTAACTAACTAACTAACTAACCAACCAACCAACCAACCAACCAACTAACTAACTAACCAACCAACCAACCAACCAACCAACCAATTAACTAACTAACTAACTAACTAACTAACTAACTAACTAACTAACTAACTAACTAACTAACTAACTAACTAACTAACTAACTAACTAACTAACTAACTAACTAACTAACTAACTAACTAACTAACTAACTAACTAACTAACTAACTAACTAACTAACTAACTAACTAACTAACTAACTAACTAACTAACTAACTAACTAACTAACTAACTAACTAACTAACTAACTAACTAACTAACTAACTAACTAACTAACTAACTAACTAACTAACTAACTAACTAACTAACTAACTAACTAACTAACTAACTAACTAACTAACTAACTAACTAACTAACTAACCAACTAACTAACTGTGCCGATGTTTGTAACGAACAGAGACGAAGCCTATTGAAAATGGTTAACATCGGTCCATTATTTCACCTAGCCCCCTGAACCTGCCGATTGGGGCTTTTAAGTTCATAATTTTGTTTAATATCGTATCGTATCTCTACAAAAAGCTGCAAAACCAAGTTCTATAGTAGCCTTGATGACCCTTATGAATTTTATAATTATGAGGCCCTAATTTGACTCTAGCCGCTACACAAAGCCCCCATCAAAATATGACTTAAATGTCCACAATTCTATGCAACAATAAATTTCTTAACTATTTCTGAGGCAAGGTACAATTCCACTTAAATGCTTTATTATGAAAACTAAATCACATTTTATTTTTATAACTGGTGTAGGTGATTATATGGTCGGCCTCGGCCGACTATAATTTCTTACTTGTTTTAAAATGTAAAAGTTTACTTCCTGCTGCTTAAATCTACAAAAGTCAACAATAAAATTTAATAAAATTTTTATGAGTTTTAACACCTTTTTACATAAAACTAGAAACAAGAAGTCAAGTTAAAATGGATAAAATGCCAACATCTATAAATTGATATTCATGTTGGTTTAATGAAAATTTTATACATTTTATGTGTTTAAAAAAATATATAAAAACCCATAAAAATATGAATTTAATAGATAATGTTCTAGAAAGTGAAAAAGAAAAAAATTTTTTTTTCAACAAATCGTTTTCACACCTTCATTTGCAACGTTTTACAGGCGAAGTAAACATAAACTTTTTTATAGAGGCCATTAAAAAATGTGTAGAGAAAAAAATCACATATGTTGGTGGCGGATTGTATACAAAAAAAAATTAGTTTAATCTGTTTTAACAGGAATCTATAGTAGAGAAATAATGAATGAATTTGAAATTTAAATAATCTGATTTTCAAAATTCACTAAACATATTTAACACTGAAGGTATTCAGTTAAAAGATTAAATTAAGGCCTAAATAATAATTTCTTCAAATAAATATTTACTTGCACTAATTAACCTGCATACTTAGCATAAGAAGAGATATTACTGAAGTAGAATTTAAATTCCTAATCATATATAGTAGAAAAGCAAAAATATAAACACACACACACACCTTTTGAACTTAATAATTGTTAAAGTTGCAACCAATTAAAATCTTTTTATCAAGTTCATAACGCTGACTCTTCTACTCTTTAGTTTCTTATTGTGTTGTGTTTTCTATTTTTTTTTAATTTATCACATTATTCAACACTTTAAAGTCACAAGATACAAGCCAGTCTGTTGCCTTAATTTTTTTTTATTAAATAAACAACAATAATAATAACAATAAAAAGGTTTTGTTTTTAATTATGTGCAACATTTTAAAACTAATTAAAAATTTTGTAATAAACACCCAATGAGTAGAGTGGGAGATGATAAAAAAAGAAGCATAAAAATGTAAATGACAGCTTTAAAGTGAGAATAAAAAGGACAATGGCAAGACTTAACAACGTTGGAATTACAAGTGGCAATTCAACCAAAACATTAGGAAAAGCAGTCGCCGGTTGCTTGTGATAGGTTGCACACATTTCAGTAGTTTACAAAAGATAGGAGCCTTTGTCTTTGCTGTCGATTAGCTAGTTAGGTAAAGTTGATAGGAGGATGAATATTACATCAAATCTGAAGAAATACACCTGGGCCATTGATCAGTAAAGGTATTATCGCCCGATGTCTAGAAACTCAGTTTCCTGGACGAAAATCCAAATAATTTTTAATCAGTGTCCGCAATTATATCTCTTCCAAGATATGTATTTGGATCTAATTTCGACGAAAGCCTGGCTATGACAAAGAAAGCTTTCCAGAGTCTCACTGCTCTTGTTAGGGTTACAACATAGGATCTATGTAGTTCTACCCACCGTTTCATTATTCCAAGAGACCTTACGGGATTGTCTCGCCCATATTTATAACCTTCATATCCGTGAGTAGGGTATATATAAGTTTGTTATTCCGTTATAAATTTCTATAATATAATTTTCCGATAATATAAGGTATATACATATATTCCGAGCTTTATAGATAGCGGAGTCGATTAAGCTATGTTCGTCTGTCTTTCCGTCTACCTGTCTGTCTGTATGTTTGTTGAAATCAATTTTCTGAAGACACCAGATATCTTTGGGACACAAATCCTCAACAATTCTAACGAACATACTTTCGAGAAGTTTCCTATCTGAAATTAGCAAAATCGGTTCATAAATAACGGAGATATGAGCAAAAATCCGAGACTACCTCTGAAAATTTCATCAGAAATGAATGTTTGGTTCATGTTTAGACAAAAACAACACAACAGCATCATGTTAGTTTTTAAAAATAAAGCAGAGCAAAAACAACACGTTACAACATGAAACGATGTGTTGTTATTGGCTAGAAACATTAAATTAGGTATGTACTACACACAGAAAAAGGATCAATTGGAAATCGGTTCTTATTACAAATATTTAGAGATTTGAACTAAAATTCCATCGTTGTTATTAAAAAAAACATAAAACCAAGCGATTTTCTATATTCAGAACTGTAAAACCATTATTGTAATCAAATTACGGTTTTAATAATTTTCAAATTAGTTAATTTAACCGACTTGTGTCTTTTATAAATTGTTTTCATAAATTCAGTAGATACACCCGAATTTAATTTATCATTTGAATGCAACAACTTCAAATATTAGTAGTTGTAATTGAAAAATATATTAGGGCTAACAAATTGGAGTCAGATTGTTAGCTTTCAATCACTACAACCAATTATATATTAGAAATACTTAAAAGCTGAAAAAACAATACGATTTTCCCAACCGAAAATTTGGTACATTTATTTTTTGTTGACGTTTCAAGAATAATTATTAAAGAAAATATAAAAAATATTGTAAATATTTTAAAAAGATAAATATAATAGATGTTATTGTGCATAAATATGTAAGTGATGCGGCTTAATATTAAGATGAATAAAAATATAAAAAGGTAATGTTCATCATTTTTCAATTTTGTATATGATTTGACGAGTTTTTAACACTTTTGCAGCAATGGAAGTAAGAAATGCTGTCTACAAGCCATCCATCTAATGCGGAATATTTTGACGAGCTGTGATCAAAATCTTATGTAACATTAAACCAAAAATAGGATATGTAAGGTACTCTGAAGCAGTTTCGAGATGTATATATTTTATTTATAAACATTTACATACATACATATATTTCTTTTATAAAATTTTATTGTGCATAAATACAATCCACAAATACGTGGGTAATAAATAATATTTCAATTAGTATTGCTGTTAGTTTTAATTCTTACAACCGAATTGTATATTTAAACGGTTCCGTGTTCTATATATTCAATAATGCCAATCGAATTTTTCGGTCATCAGAATTGAATTAAGTGATAGTTGTTAGAACCGACTAAATTCGATTGGAAACAAATTCGGTTATCACAACGAATCTGTTTTCTCTGTGTACATACTATGTAGTAAACATCTGCATGGGTATGGTACTTTTTCGTTCTTCAAAAGGTAATTTAATTACCTTAGAGCCCAAAAAGGGATCCTTTTAGTACTTCGGAACCTAGAAACCTAAAATTAAACATTAAGAGTTATTATTAATGAGAATCTGTAGGAAATGATTTTTGGTACTTTTTCGTTATATGACTGCTACATTTTGTTCTAGACATACACTTAAAGCTTACCTCTGGGAGAGTAATCGGTTAAAGCTTTTTTAGTTATATAACAATATGTATGTATAATTCATCATATCTGAAGAAATACGTCTCTTGTGCGAAATGGAATAATTTTTTTTAAACAATATTATTTCAGATCTATAGAAAAAAATTACAATTTGTAGAAATTAATATATCATGATGTTTATATTGGTTTTGTCATTCCGTTTGAAAAAAACATCGAAATATTGATCATAGACCCACAAAAGTATACATATATACATATGTATTATTAAATTCTAAGACGATCTAACCATGTCTATCCGGCCGTCTGTCTGTCTGTTGAAAACACGCTAGAATCCAAACGGAAAGAGCTAGAAAGTTGATTTTTTTTCTTTTTCTATTGAAAATGGGCAATATCGGTACACCTTTTCGCATAGCCCCCATACAAATGACCCCCGAAAAACAGCTTTAACAGTCATAACTGTTTTAAAAATGCGAGTATAGCGATGAAATTCGACATATGTAAATAAGTGTTATATGATCGAAATTCTCTCTACCAAATTTTATGAGGATTGGTCCATAATTAACTCATATATGGTCCCCACCAAAAAATGACTTTAACGCTTATTACTGCCTTAAAAATACGAGTCTAGCGCTGTAATTCGATATAAAAAAGTTTCTTACAATCAAAAATCTATCTACCGAATTTTATGAAGATCGGTCTATAATTTAGCCTACTCCCCGTATAAGGTCCCCCTCAGAAAATTACTTTAACGCTCACAACTAGTTTGAAAATACGAGTATAGCGTATGAGCACAAATCTCTCTGCCGAATTTTATGAGAATCGGTCTATAATTGACCCTACCATCCATATAAGGCCACCTTCCGAAAATGTCTTTAACGCACATTACTGGCTTAAAAATGCGCGTATATGGTGGGTATATAAGATTCGACATAGTCGAATATAACAACACTCTTACTTGTTTAAAAACAAAATTGTTAAATTTCTTGAATTATTTAAATTATTTAAATAATTTTACATTGTTGACATTATGAAAAATTAAGGTAAACCATGGAAAATTTTACATTTCTATGTTAAATTAATGTTATTAAAAAGATAGAACTTTATTTTCATAATTCTTTACATTGTTGACATAATGTAAACAATTCGATTTTGATACAAAATCCTAACTATTTTAGCAAAATTTTGTAATTTAATAAGAGGACTTAAAACCAACCGTATTTTAAGAATTGAAATAAATAATAAATTTACTTTTTATAAAAATTAAGTTTTTCATAAAAAGTATGGGAGAAATATAATGTAAAATTGTTTTTTAAAAGATGCCAGCATTTTTATATGTAAAATTTTTAACAAAAATCTTTAATTTAACCAGCTTGAGCGTTTGTGTTAGTTGCATGAGTTTTTTAAATCTCCTCACATTATTAAGTTTATATTATTGTTACTAACAATTGTTAAAAATGCCAACAATTGCAATTAGAAGTATTAAAAAAATTAAACTAGAAAAAAAGAGTGCAGCACTTACTACTTACTATTCACAAACAATAACAAACTCATACGTTAAATTTTTCTTACATAGAGTTCTAGTTATTTTTTTTTAGATTTTTATTTTAACAAAAAAATGTTTGCACGAGTAGATATGTGTTTAAATGTTGTGTGCTTGTTTTTTTATGACATGTTTGTTTTTTCAGACCCCCCCCCCTCATTTTTTTTAACTCAAACCGAGAGATAAGATGTTAAAACCCCTACTGTTATTGTTTGCCGTTTTTTTGCGTATTTTATATTCAGTTGATGTTATTGTTGTTGTAGCTGCTACTACGACTTTTTTTTGTTATTTTGTCACTGAGATTCATTCATGCATTTTCATTCAAGCATTCACATTTTTGTTTGGTTTTTTTTTCTCTTATAACTTCATAAAATCAAGTGGTGGAGATAAGAATAAAAAAAGAAACAAAAACAAGATCAAAAAAAAAAAAAAAAAACAGAAACAGTAAATTTGAGTTGAATTATTTATGATGATGTTTAGAAAGAATATTTTATTTTTTTATATTTTAGTTTATTTTTTTTGTAGTTTTTTTTATTGTTAAATAAGTGTGTGTGAGTGCATGTCTTTGTAGTTAGTTACATGTATCATTTATGTATGCATATATGCAATTTTTTTTCGACTTCTCTCTTTATTCAGTTTTTTTATTTATTATTAATTTATTGATAGTGAGTGATTAAATTTATATGCACTGTAGTGCTGTTTTAGTAAGTTCCCAATAAACTATTGTTGTATATATTTTAGGTTCAGTTGTCACAGTTGGGGAGAAAATAATAGACATGAGGTGAAAGTTATCAAAATTTTAAAATTTTTTATAAATTAAATAATTAATTAATTAAATTATATTTTTTACATTAACTTTATGTAACATATGTCATGTAAAATGAAACACTCTTTTACATACCATAAAGTTTACATAGTAAAGTAAGGTAAAAAACAAATTTTACCTTATGTAGAATTCGAGTAAACAATTAAAAATAAGTTTTCTACAAAGCACTTCATGTTTTTATAAGAATCTTGAATTAATCTCATGTAATTTTAAGTTATTTACATTGTTGACACAATGTAAATATTTGCAAAATATGTAAATTATTTTAATTGCTGTTCATCCATAATTTTCACATTAAAATATTGTTAAATTTCCTGAAAACTTCATTATTTACATTGTTTACTTAAGGTAAACAACATCATTACCTAAAGACTTTGTCAGTGAATCATATGTACAATTTAATAATCTATGTTGTAGCACATTTTCTAAATGAAAATATTGTTTAATCTCTTGAATACTTCATTATTTACATTATTGACATATGGTAAAGAAACATCAATCGCTTTAAAATACTTAAAAATTAGAAGTATTTAGTGTGAATTTTAAAAATTTCATAGAGAAATATAAATTTTACATTGTTGACATTATGTAAAATTTAGGTAAATAATCTAAAAATTACAACCCTATGTAAAATTAATGTTTTTAAATAGTGTAAATGGATTTTTGACGATATAGAAATAATTTTTACAAAATAATTTTCTTAATTTTCTAAAATGTTCAATTGTTGACATAATGTAAATATTACAAAATATGTAAAATTTAATCATCTATGCTGTTAAATAATTTTTAAATGAAAATATGGTTAAATCTCTTGAATACTTCATTATTTACATTATTGACATAAGGTAAAAAGAACATCATTCGCTTTAAAATACTGAGAAATATAAATATTTAGTGTGTTTTTCAAAAATTTCATAGAAAAATATAAATTTTACATTGTTGACATTATGTAAAATTTAGGTAAACAATTTAAAATTTACACCTCTATGTAAAATTAATATTTTTAAATAGTATAAATATCGAATTTTTGACGAAATCGAAAAATTTTTACAATATTTATTTCTTAAAAAATTTTCAATTGTTTATATTGTTGACATAATGTAAATATTACAAAATACGTAAAATTTAATCATCTATGTTACAGCATAGCTTTTAAATGAAAATATGGTTAGATCTCTTAAATACTCCATTATTTACATTGTTGACATAAGGTAAAAAATCATCAATCGCTTTAAAATACTGAGAAATATAAATATTTAGTGTGTTTTTCAAAAATTTCATAAAAAAATATAAATTTTACATTGTTGACATTACGTAAAATTTAGGTAAACAATTTAAAATTTACACCTCTATGTAAAATTAATATTTTTAAATAGTATAAATATCGAATTTTTGACGAAATCGAAAAATTTTTACAATATTTATTTCTTAAAAAATTTTCAATTGTTTATATTGTTGACATAATGTAAATATTACAAAATACGTAAAATTTAATCATCTATGTTACAGCATAGCTTTTAAATGAAAATATTGTTGACAGTAGGTAAATAACATAGTTTTTTATAAAAAGCTAAAAAATGAAAGTATTTTATGTATGATTCAACAAATTTCAGTAAAAAATATAAATTTTACATTGTTGACATTATGTAAAATTTAGTTAAGAAATTTAAAAATTACCTCCTCTATGTAAAATAATGGTTTTGATATAGAAAAATCTTAAATTTCTAATAATTTACATTGTTGACATAGTGTAAATAATTTTGATTCTTAAAGAATTCAAGTAAAAATGTAAATGTAATGTAGAATTCAAGTAAAAATTTAAATATTAAACGCTAATGCTGCACTTTTTTATAAAAAGAAGCAAAATTCTATATGTAAATTATGTAAATTTTATAAAATTGTGATATTTTTCTAAAAAAAAAATATTTCTTTTTTTACAAAAAACTTTGATTTAACATTGTTGACATTAGGAAAAATAAGGGTAACTAAGGTAGAATACCTAAAGTATTATACAAGGGTTATATTTTTATAAAAATTTTGTTACATTGCGCTATTTTACAATTGTTTACATTGTTGACATAAAAATGACATAACACCAAAGTATGGAATATTTGTACAAAATTCTTAGTTTAAAAGACCAAGCAAATGAAAAAAAATTATTTTACATTAATGACAATATGTAAAATATATGTAAACTATGTAAATAATACAAATTCTATGAAAATTAATAAAGTATTTTTGTTTAAAAAAAATTATATTAACAAAATTTTAAATTTTGATAGTTTACATTGTAGACATAATGTAGTTAACATTAATTTTACACTTCACTGTATGTATTTAGGTAAAAAAATGCTGAAAGTATAAACGTAAGTTAAAAATATTTTTGCACTACTTCTTAATTAATTTATTTTTATTTTTTTTTTTTGTTCATTTTGTTTACATTAAGTATTAGCAAGTTGAACAACAAAAATAAATAAACCAAAACAGAAAACTGATAATTATCACATATTTTACGTGGTTTTTTATTTGTTTTTAATGGAATATCATGACATTAATTGTGACTGATGAATGCAATTGTCAGTCAATATGCAATTAATAAAAACGATTAAAACAGCTAAAAATTTGATTGATTTTTTTTTTCGGTTTAGTTTGGAATAATTTCAAACTAGAGTGAGTAGTGGCCAAACTAAAGTGGTAATATTATTAATGTTATTTTTAGTTAAAATTGATGAGCTTTTTGTTGTTATTTAATTAATTGAATTTTTTTGGATTTTAAATAAATAATGTTATTAAACGAACAACATAACATTTGTTTGTCAGTTTTGTATTTTGTTGCCACAATAATAAGTGATTTTCGAAATTTAATTGACAGTTTATGCTGGACAATTATTTAATGATTTTATTAATACTTTTGCTTTGTTTGGCATAATTTATGTTTAAAAATTAAAATATAAACTTTGTATGATTTTACACAAAAACTATTCTCATCAATTATATAAATTTTGACAAGTTTTTTTATTATAGTTTCTCAAATTTACCTTCTAAGAAAACTTTATATACGCATATTTATTTGAAATAAAATAGATAAAAATCTATTTGAAAAAACACAACAACTCAACGTAATATTTTCATTAAGTTTTGATTATTATTAACGGCCCAATAAATATTTGTTTAAGAGTGAGAGAAAAAAAAAAACTTTAGTAATTAAAAAAAAAAAAAAACAAATTCGAAAACCTTGAACAAGTGTGTTGTAATAAATTGTGGCAAAATGTGATACGTTCGAGTAAAATAATACCAACCAACATGCGACAACAAGTTGTATTATGACAAAAAATTCATGTTATTCATGTTTTTTTGTGTAATTTAAGAAAATTACAAACAACAGCAGCAGAAAAAAAAATTTATAAAATATTTAGTTTAGAAATTAATAGCTTTCAAATAATTACAAAACTTTAAATTAGTTAAAATTACATAGTTGCACTACATGCTGGTTTAAATGAATGAATATGTTGTCAAATTGTTGGGTTGGTTTCATTTTCGCATAAATTTTTGTCTTTTTTTGGAAGGACGTTGTTAATAGAAACGATATGTATGCATAATTATTGAATATTTCTATCAACTTTTATATGGGGGGGAAAAAACTTAACATTAGGTTAGTTCGTTCCATTGACGGGATGTAAAACACATATACATTATTTGGAACTAAACTATTGTTGTAAACATGTCCAGCAAAAACATGGTAATGACTGACAACAAACTTTTCAATGACTACTACATACCGTAAGCATTACTTAGAAGGATTCTAACAATGAATTACAAATAACGTTGTATTTAAGGACTTTCTTTTTAGCACTGTACTTTTGTTTGACTAACTAACTAACTAACTAACTAACTAACTAACTAACTAACTAACTAACTAACTAACTAACTAACTACTAACTAACTACTAACTAACTAACTAACTAACTAACTAACTAACTAACTAACTAACTAACTAACTAACTAACTAACTAACTAACTAACTAACTAACTAACTAACTAACTAACTAACTAACTAACTAACTAACTAACTAACTAACTAACTAACTACTAACTAACTACTAACTAACTAACTAACTAACTAACTAACTAACTAACTAACTAACTAACTAACTAACTAACTAACTAACTAACTAACTAACTAACTA
Organism: Lucilia sericata; assembly: GCF_015586225.1. NCBI lineage: Eukaryota > Metazoa > Arthropoda > Insecta > Diptera > Calliphoridae > Lucilia > Lucilia sericata. Next base: position 797,369 of record NW_023994103.1, on the reverse strand, counting down.
ACTAACTAACTAACTAACTAACTAACTAACTAACTAACTAACTAACTAACTAACTAACTAACTAACTAACTAACTAACTAACTAACTAACTAACTACTAACTAACTAACTAACTAACTAACTAACTAACTAACTAACTAACTAACTAACTAACTAACTAACTAACTAACTAACTAACTAACTAACTAACTAACTAACTAACTAACTAACTAACTACTAACTAACTAACTAACTAACTAACTAACTAACTACTAACTAACTAACTAACTAACTAACTAACTAACTAACTAACTAACTACTAACTAACTAACTAACTAACTAACTAACTAACTACTAACTAACTAACTACTAACTAACTAACTAACTAACTAACTAACTAACTAACTAACTAACTAACTAACTAACTAACTAACTAACTAACTAACTAACTAACTAACTAACTAACTACTAACTAACTAACTAACTAACTAACTACTAACTAACTAACTAACTACTAACTAACTAACTAACTAACTAACTAACTAACTAACTAACTAACTAACTAACTAACTAACTAACTAACTAACTAACTAACTAACTAACTACTAACTAACTAACTAACTAACTAACTAACTAACTAACTAACTACTAACTAACTAACTAACTAACTAACTAACTAACTAACTAACTAACTAACTAACTAACTAACTAACTAACTAACTAACTAACTAACTAACTACTAACTAACTACTAACTAACTAACTAACTAACTAACTAACTAACTAACTAACTAACTAACTAACTAACTACTAACTAACTAACTAACTAACTAACTACTAACTAACTAACTAACTAACTAACTAACTAACTAACTAACTAACTAACTAACTAACTAACTAACTAACTACTAACTAACTAACTACTAACTAACTAACTAACTAACTAACTACTAACTAACTAACTAACTAACTAACTAACTAACTAACTAACTAACTAACTAACTAACTAACTAACTAACTAACTAACTAACTAACTAACTAACTAACTAACTAACTAACTAACTAACTAACTAACTAACTAACTAACTAACTAACTAACTAACTAACTACTAACTACCTAACTACCTAACTACCTAACTACCTAACTACCTAACTAACTAACTAACTAACTAACTAACTAACTAACTAACTAACTAACTAACTAACTAACTAACTAACTAACTAACTAACTACTAACTAACTAACTAACTAACTAACTAACTAACTAACTAACTAACTAACTAACTACTAACTAACTAACTACTAACTAACTAACTAACTAACTAACTAACTAACTAACTAACTAACTAACTAACTAACTAACTAACTAACTAACTAACTAACTAACTAACTAACTAACTAACTAACTAACTAACTAACTAACTAACTAACTAACTAACTAACTAACTAACTAACTAACTAACTAACTAACTAACTAACTAACTAACTAACTAACTAACTAACTAACTAACTAACTAACTACTAACTAACTAACTAACTAACTAACTAACTACTAACTAACTAACTAACTAACTAACTACTAACTAACTAACTAACTAACTAACTACTAACTAACTAACTAACTAACTAACTAACTAACTAACTAACTAACTAACTAACTAACTAACTAACTAACTAACTAACTAACTAACTAACTAACTAACTAACTAACTAACTAACTAACTAACTAACTAACTAACTAACTAACTAACTAACTAACTAACTAACTAACTAACTAACTAACTAACTAACTAACTAACTAACTAACTAACTAACTAACTAACTAACTAACTAACTAACTAACTAACTAACTAACTAACTAACTAACTAACTAACTAACTAACTAACTAACTAACTAACTAACTAACTAACTAACTAACTAACTACTAACTAACTAACTAACTAACTAACTAACTAACTAACTAACTACTAACTAACTAACTAACTAACTAACTAACTAACTAACTAACTAACTAACTACTAACTAACTAACTAACTAACTAACTAACTACTAACTAACTAACTAACTAACTAACTAACTAACTAACTAACTAACTAACTAACTAACTAACTAACTAACTAACTAACTAACTAACTAACTAACTAACTAACTAACTAACTAACTAACTAACTAACTAACTAACTAACTAACTAACTAACTAACTAACTAACTAACTAACTAACTAACTAACTAACTAACTAACTAACTAACTAACTAACTAACTAACTAACTACTAACTAACTAACTAACTAACTAACTAACTAACTAACTAACTAACTAACTAACTAACTAACTAACTAACTAACTAACTAACTAACTAACTAACTACTAACTAACTAACTAACTAACTAACTAACTAACTAACTAACTAACTAACTAACTAACTAACTAACTAACTAACTAACTAACTAACTAACTAACTAACTACTAACTATCTAACTAATGGACTAACTAACTAACTAACTAAGTAACTAACTAAGTAACTAACTAACTAACTAATGGACTAACTAACTAACTAACTAACTAAGTAACTAACTAACTAACTAACTAACTAACTAACTAACTAACTAACTAACTAACTACTAACTAACTAACTAACTACTAACTAACTAACTACTAACTAACTACTAACTAACTAACTAACTAACTAACTAACTAACTACTAACTAACTAACTAACTAACTAACTAACTACTAACTAACTAACTAACTAACTAACTAACTAACTAACTAACTAACTAACTAACTAACTAACTAACTAACTACTACTAACTAACTAACTAACTAACTAACTAACTAACTAACTAACTAACTAACTAACTAACTAACTAACTAACTAACTAACTAACTAACTAACTAACTAACTAACTAACTAACTAACTAACTAACTAACTAACTAACTAACTAACTACTAACTAAACTAACTAACTAACTAACTAACTAACTAACTAACTAACTAACTAACTAACTAACTAACTAACTAACTAACTAACTAACTAACTACTAACTAACTACTAACTAACTACCTAACTAACTAACTAACTAACTAACCTAACTAACTAACTAACTAACTAACTAACTAACTAACTAACTAACTAACTAACTAACTAACTAACTAACTAACCTAACTAACCTAACTAACTAACTAACTAACTAACTAACTAACTAACTAACTAACTAACTAACTAACTAACTACTAACTAACTAACTAACTAACTAACTAACTAACTAACTACTAACTAACTACTAACTAACTAACTAACTAACTAACTAACTAACTAACTAACTAACTAACTAACTAACTAACTAACTAACTAACTAACTAACTAACTAACTAACTAACTAACTAACTAACTAACTAACTAACTAACTAACTAACTAACTAACTAACTAACTAACTAACTAACTAACTAACTAATAACTAACTAACTAATAACTAACTAACTAACTAACTACTAACTAACTAACTAACTAACTAACTAACTAACGACTACTAACTAACTAACTAACTACTAACTAACTAACTAACTAACTAACTAACTAACTAACTAACTAACTAACTAACTAACTAACTAACTAACTAACTACCTACCTACCTACCTACCTAACTAACTAACTAACTAACTAACTACCTAACTAACTAACTAACGAACTAACTAACTAACTAACTAACTAACTAATTATCTAACTGTACACCAAAAATAACTAAACACCAAAAAGAACTAAACACCGAATAGAACTAAACACCGAAAAGAACTAAACACCGAAAACACTAAACATCGAAAAGAACTAAACATCGAAAAACAACTAAACAACCGAAAACAACTAAGCAACGAAAAGAATTAGCCGAAAAACGTGCACAGTGTGCGTTCATGAGGGAAAGCTTCATGTTCTATTATAACAATTCTAGGCCACATGTTACAATAAAGGTTGAAAACTATCCAAAAAGAAGTGGTTAGGACCTTGACTCGTTTACTTCTTTCGATCCAAATTTTAAGTTCTTGCACGAAAATCATAAGTTTACCAAACTAAACATTTTAAATTTTTTTTGAAGGGCTAAATTTTCTGCCTTAAATAAACATATTTTTGTTATATTATTACTCTTTCCTAAACGCAATGCTGCCTTAATACATTTTTCTGTAAGATATTTACATATAATTTTTTTTTTTGATAAATCACTCTTGAGCCTTAAATTTCTACTCGAAACTTTATATTTATAATAAATACATACAAATACATCATAATATATCTGACATAAAATATATAAAATAGTTTTTTAAGTTTACTTCAACTAGATATTAGTTTTCTTAACTAAACTTTTGTATAGCAAAAGCAGTAACAACAAATGCAAATATTTTATTTTCCTGCTCAAATTTCAAATTCATCAAACGTTGTCTCGTTTGGCATCATTCATTCCATTCATCTATCTATCGATAATAAAACAGGCATATATATACATACTATATATGTATGTATATGAGAAAGTTTTTTTTTCTATATTCATCTCTCATTACTTTAAATACAAATATTTTTTTAGACAAAAACTGAAATATTTTTATAAAAAATAAATAACAACAATATTATTTATGGACGAAAAAAGAAAACAGCCCTCTACTGAGGCTGTTTGAGATATGTTTGTTTACAAAGGGATTGGGGGTTAAGGTACATTATATTATATAAATACATATGTATTATGAATAGATCAATAAATTATCGAGGAATGTTTAATAAATAATTTCTAAAATTTTTGATAAAGGTTGAACCCACTAAAATCGAAAATTTGTTAATGCATGACGCTTTCGTCGATGCCAAATGCCGTTTAGATAAGATATTTTAAAGTGGAGACTGTCATTCTTATTTTCTTTGCACATTTTCTTATAATTTACAAATATTTTCCTATTGTATGTAGTAATGGTCAATTTGAATGAATATATATATTTTTTGGTACAAAATCGCTGTTTTTTGTTTATTTCAATTCATTTTCTTTCAAAGATCATTTAATTTTATCTATTGCTTAATGGCAACTACCTAGGTCTGTAGTGTGAAATCATACAAATTTCACAATACGTACATATTTTACACTTGTAAAAACAGGTTTTGATTTTTCCACAAAAGTACTGTTAGCTTTGCAGTTAACTTCTGATTTTGGTGGGTTCTATCTATCTATCTATCTATCTATCTATCTACATATCTATCTATCTATCTATCTATCTATCTATCTATCTATCTATCTATCTATCTATCTATCTATCTATCTATCTATCTATCTATCTATCTATCTATCTATCTATCTATCTATCTATCTATCTATCTATCTATCTATCTATCTATCTATCTATCTATCTATCTATCTATCTATCTATCTATCTATCTATCTATCTATCTATCTATCTATCTATCTATCTATCTATCTATCTATCTATCTATCTATCTATCTATCTATCTATCTATCTATCTATCTATCTATCTATCTATCTATCTATCTATCTATCTATCTATCTATCTATCTATCTATCTATCTATCTATCTATCTAAAATTCAAAAAGTCAAATATTTATTTGGTTTTGGGAATGCGAATGTTAATAAAATTGACTCCTAAAAAATTTTGCATTAATTAGGATGAATCACATGTACTTTGTAATAATTTTTACGTCAAAAAAATTTGAGTTTTTCGTTAAATAAGTGTAGGATTATAAGGACAATTGAACAGCTAATGGTCGATAAGTTTTTTGACTCACCAATTAATACAGATTAACAAAATAATGTTATTGAATTCAAAACTTACCTGGAAATAAGAAAAAAAAAAATTATTAAGATTATATTTACTGATAACTCTAGTAATAATGAGACTTCAAAAATGCAATTCCAATATTTCTAAAAATCGATTAAAGTAAATATTAATAAAAAAATTTGATATTTATTCGGATATAATAAAATTTTAAAATTTTCATTTCAATATATTTCTTTATGTACCCAAATTGTAAACGCTTCAGGTCCTGTATAGTTTTATTGAAAAAACAAAAAAAAAAAAAAAAAAAAAAATACAAAATTTTTTAATACTAAAATTATGGATACAATATTTATCGAATTTATGAAGCATAAAATAAACTCAATGTTAAAAAAGGAAGAAATTCGTTTAAAAAAAATCCACAATATAAAACAGAATAATTCCATGCTTTCAGAAAAAATAATTTATAACTCAGAGCAAACAAAAAATAGTTTTATTATACAAATATAAAAACAAAAATATATTTATTTGCTTTTAAAGTATTGTGTTGCAAGTTTTTTTCTACAGCTTTTTATATAAACAAAAATAAACTGTAAAACTAGCAAGTGCATGTATTTTCTACTTGTTTTATTGTTGTTGTTTGTCAACTTTTTGCAATTGAAATCATAAATCATTTTGTTGTTTTTGTTAATTTTACTTATTCACATGCAGATACAAATAAATTCAAATTTTATTGTATTTGAAGGTAGAAACTGTAAGATTCAACTAAATTTACATGCAGAAAATGTTTCCTGCTGGAAAATTCTACAACATTAAGAATGTTATATTTCCTGTTTTATTATTATTAGAGAAAAGAATACTGTACTGAAGTTAGATTTATTTGTGTTTTAGGAAAACTTTATTTTGTTTAAAAATATTTTACATTTATTTAGACTTAATTATTTACTAGAATTATCTAAATTATGAAATTATGCATTTCAAAGAAACTCTAATTATTCAAAATATATTTTTTTTTTTGGAATAACTATGAAAATAATAAAATATGTTTCAAATGAACTACTTCTGAAAACTAATACAAATTTAATTTCATATTGAATTTTCCATTGAATTTTATTTTTTTATTGAAAATTTATCCACAAATCTGACCCACTCTACGTATACATTATATACGAGAAATTAAATATTACGTATACGTTTTCATATTTGATATTTAGAGCAAAAGTGTAGTGTTACGTATACGCAACATTAATTAGAAGCTCATATAATGTAACGTATACGCTGTGTGGTTGCCCACAATAATTCGAATGGAAATTTTAATAAATATTATTTTTCATTATAACGAAATTATTTCCAATTTTATTTTTGCTAAATTTGTTAATATAATATGTGTAAAATTATAAAATTTTTAATTTTAATTATTGTCCATTTTAGTAATTTATTTGTCATATTTCTCAAGTAGTTATTGTATTAGTTTTCCTTCGAAAATATCCAATTTTGTGTCATTTGAGGCCTGATTCGCTTGATTTCTTTAATTAGAAAAATTTCCGTTGAAGTACACTTCTTGCTCTTCGAAGTATATGTAAAGACTTTGCCTTGACGGCATTATTTTACTATAAAATTTTTGACCCTTGCTGCCAAGATACAAAAACATTACTTCCTTTTACAACCACGCAGATGGGATGTCCTCTGTTGATTCGGCAAACAGACGTAATCGGTATAACGAAAAACGAGTCCATCAAATAAGCCAAGGACAAGTTTTTTCTCACAGAGATCAAACTGTGTGGTAAGACTGGTATGAACAGAGTGAACTTTTAACATATCCTGACAAGGAAGGACAATTCAATGGTATAATCTTCTAGGTATACGGGAAGGTGAGGCCTGAATACCCCTTAATCCACTTATTTCCAATGCTTAGTTCCACAGTCACACTTCCGTGGGGTATCTCTTCTCCCGATATATTGATTGCTCCATCAGTCTTTTAATTAACATTCTCTTTCTGTGAGTTTGGGTTTAAACCCAAAGGGCCCTCTTCAATAACCAGTAAAAGGCAAAGTCTGAAACTATGCCCCGTGGGTTGCCGGATCCCGTGGTACCAAATTATATGGCTCTCTGGTTCTAACCCAAGTCAAATCATTCTAATAATTTGGTCACATATTGTGAATGTTCCTTCGGTTTCAAAGAGCAACAGATGGTTTGTGTAGTTCAAAAGTGGTATTCTTGACATGGAAGAAAACGATCGCCCGCGACAGCCAATCAAGTTGGAAGATCAAGAATTGGAGACATTACATCATGAGAACATGGAAGACCTTGCAAAGAATCATAATTTAGATGTAAAATTGAAGACCGAAGAGCACATATGTGAAGTTTGGACAACCAGGGAACCTGTACCTGATAACTGAGTCGTCTGTAGCGAACATTGGCTAAAAAATGCTCTAAATATATATGGCTATGTATGAAGGCGTACTAATTCATCATAATTATCATTTTTGTCAGCCTGTCATTAATACATAACTGTTTTTGATTCGTAATTTCAATACAATTGGTGTATTATTCATAGGAAATGTTATTTTCCTCAATATAAGTATAGTTACTGTTATTTAATTATGTAATCTAATTAACTAGAGCACTAACATACATACATATATCCTATACCTATCATCCTGTACAATTCCCTTACTTTTACCGTTAACCATTCCACATATACCAATTACATCATTTGCTTTTGTGATTACTTTTCGCTATAACTGTATATTTGCTGCGAAATTTTTAAGGAAATTCAAATAAAGATGTGAAATTGTTGTTATAGTTTTTAAATTACATTTTCATGCATATAAATTTCCCTTATTTTAAATCTTTTGTACTACTGCAGCATTTCAATTGAAAACTTCTTTTCATGAATATCAATTTCATAAATTTAAACATGAAATTTTATGTCCCTTACAGCAGCTAACAAATTTATTCAACAATTTTTATTTTTTTCTATAAATATGGAGATATAAATCAAAGGAATTTTATGTTTTAATTTAATAATCGATTAAATTAAATGACAAATAAAAAGCAGTTATTAAATAATCATATGAAAATTCGGCGCATTTATGAATGTGAATTTAAAATATTTAATATATTTTCGGGAATATTTGGCTTCCAATTGAATAAAAGTGAGATGAAGGGTAGTTAGCTTTGGCATTTTAAGTTGAGTGGTAAAGTACGATATTTTTCAACAATTCTTAATAGAAAAAACAAAAATTTTAAATTAAAGTTTCAGCAAATGTTTTCTTCATTCTAAAAGTGACATATGGCTTTTAATTGCATTAAAAAGAAAATTGTAAAATGTAACACATTCCATTACAAACTCTTAATTACACTACAAGAAATGTTAAAGAAATAAAGAAAATTTGTTACTATACCGACTAAGATATTGAATATATTGATTGATTGACTGTCTGTTTGTTAGTATTTTGCAATTTTTTTGTTTGTGTCTTCCCTCCTCAACTTGCAAGAGGTTTAATCATTCCAAAAACATTCTTTATCAATGCTGGTGAGTTTGAGTTGTACTTCATAATATATATATATAGTAAACTGATGTTATTGTTTTGTGTAGTTTAATTTATTTTGTTACTTCTTCTTACTTCAGTTTCATTTTATAAATTTGAATTTAAACAAAAAATATACACATTTTTGAAATACATGATAGGTTACTCATAGATAAGAATATATGTAATTTTTCTTGAATACAAATAAATTTGTAGATAGATGTAAAAACTAGCTCTTCTCTATTCAATTAAAACTCCATAATTAAATTAAAATAGAAACATAATCAAAATATATCTGAACTGAACTAGAACGGAACTAGATCTGAATTAGAACTGAACTAGAACTGAACTAGAACTGAAATAGAACTGAACTAGAACTGAACTAGAACTGAATAGAACTGAAATAGAACTGAACTAGAACTAAACTAGAACTGAACTATAACTGAACTAGAACTGAACTAGAACTGAACTAGAACTGAACTAGAACTGAACTAGAACTGAACTAGAACTGAACTAGAACTGAACTAGAACTGAACTAGAACTGAACTAGAACTGAACTAGAACTGAACTAGAACTGAACTAGAACTGAACTGAACTAGAACTGAACTAGAACTGAACTAGAACTGAACTAGAACTGACTAGAACTGACTAGAACTGAACTAGAACTGAACTAGAACTGAACTAGAACTGAACTAGAACTGAACTAGAACTGAACTAGAACTGAACTAGAACTGAACTAGAACTGAACTAGAACTGAACTAGAACTGAACTAGAACTGAACTAGAACTGAACTAGAACTGAACTAGAACTGAACTAGAACTGAACTAGAACTGAACTAGAACTGAACTAGAACTGAACTAGAACTGAACTAGAACTGAACTAGAACTGAACTAGAACTGAACTAGAACTGAACTAGAACTGAACTAGAACTGAACGAACTGAACTAGAACTGAACTAGAACTGAACTAGAACTGAACTAGAACTGAACTAGAACTGAACTAGAACTGAACTAGAACTGAACTAGAACTGAACTAGAACTGAACTAGAACTGAACTAGAACTGAATTAGAACTGAACTAGAACTGAACTAGAACTGAACTGAACTAGAACTGAACTAGAACTGAACTAGAACTAGAACTGAACTAGAACTGAACTAGAACTGAACTAGATCTGAACTAGAACTGAACTAGAACTGAACTAGAACTGAACTAGAACTGAACTAGAATTGAACTAGAACTAGAACTGAACTAGAACTAGAAGTGAACTAGAACTAGAACTGAACTAGAACTGAACTAGAACTGAACTAGAACTGAACTAGAACTGAACTAGAACTGAACTAGAACTGAACTAGAACTGAACTAGAACTGAACTAGAACTGAACTAGAACTGAACTAGAACTGAACTATAACTGAACTAGAACTGAACTAGAACTGAACTAGAACTGAACTAGAACTGAACTAGAACTGAACTAGAACTGAACTAGAACTGAACTAGAACTGAACTAGAACTGAACTAGAACTAGAACTGAACTAGAACTGAACTAGAACTGAACTAGAACTGAACTAGAACTGAACTAGAACTGAACTAGAACTGAACTAGAACTAGAACTGAACTAGAACTGAACTAGAACTAGAACTAGAACTGAACTAGAACTGAACTAGAACTGAACTAGAACTGAACTAGAACTGAACTAGAACTGAACTAGAACTGAACTAGAACTGAACTAGAACTGAACTAGAACTGAACTAGAACTGAACTAGAACTGAACTAGAACTGAACTAGAACTGAACTAGAACTGAACTAGAACTGAACTAGAACTGAACTAGAACTGAACTAGAACTGAACTAGAACTGAACTAGAACTGAACTAGAACTGAACTAGAACTGAACTAGAACTGAACTAGAACTGAACTAGAACTGAACTAGAACTGAACTAGAACTGAACTAGAACTGAACTAGAACTGAACTAGAACTGAACTAGAACTGAACTAGAACTGAACTAGAACTGAACTAGAACTGAACTAGAACTGAACTAGAACTGAACTAGATCTGAACTAGAACTGAACTAGAACTGAACTAGAACTGAACTAGAACTGAACTAGAACTGAACTAGAACTGAACTAGAACTAAACTAGAACTGTACAGGATCTGAACTCGAAATTATCGAAGTAAATTTTCTTTTTAGACAAAATTTTCCATAAATTTTAATTTTTATAGAAATTTTGAACTAATCTAATAAATATTCGTGATTCATGTGATGCATGAATATGCATGAATGAACTATTGAAAAACTATTTCAAAGAATGAATGAATACTCGTTTATCTTTGGCAAAGAATTGAACTTAAAAAGAAAACAAGTAATACAAATAAAATCAATCAAGTGAACCGACACATATCACACATTTACTACAACCAGAAATATAATTCATATACAAACACAGAAAAATACTTAAACATACATATTGATGAAACTATTTTTGTATATGTTACAATATGTATTATTGAACATATATGTACAAACATAAAGTTCAATCGGTATACAAAACTATGTATTTATGTATTTACACATACATATGTATATGTGTATACATAAACCCATACGTATGTATATAACGGAATACATATCAGATTTTATTATTATGTGTTTAAATTACCCAACAAAACAATTCCTGTTTAGAAATAGAATTGTCCTAGAACATTTAATATTGCACACGCTATCATGATTATATTCACACTTTTTAAAAATAAGACTCCATCTGAGCTCAGATTGAAAAGTGCTACAACTAAGGCATTAAAATAACTTACATATACCGCATACAAATCATGCGGTACTTTTTGCTGGGTTTTTACAACTACATACAGTTTGATTTTCGATATAAACATATTTATACATACATATATAAATACTATATTTGTATATTTAACATACATCTATAATATTGCATAAAAATGATGATTTCTCCTTTTTTCTCATTTAAATTTTCAAACTTGATTCAAAAATCCTCCTCATTTCGACAATGACTGCGAAAGCAGCAATACATATGGTACAAACATTGTTGATGGCAAATCAAGCAAATGAATTGTATTTCAAATAATACACAATCATTGATAGAAAATGGAAACCAACATTTAAATTTTATTTGCAAAATATTGATAAACAATTATGCCAACTATGTGCAATACTTCAGAAACGAAATCGAAACAATATCATCTGTACTTGGAATATTAATCAAATTTAATTAAAATGAAACAGGTGTAAGATAAAGGAACAAGAATATAATTTAAAATATAAATTTTATTCAGAAACAATTTGGAATTCTTTGTGATTTTTTTCATTATGAGCTACAATTAAATGAAAGAAAGTGGGTAAGAATGAAAAAAATTTGTTTAATATAGATTGAAAGAAATTCAAATTGTTGGGGGTTAAACTTAATAAAAAAAATTTATTGAAACTGTTGGAGTGCAGTGTGGGGCACAGATTTTGAAAGTAGAATTGTGAAAAACTCTTTAGATCCGAAAGCAGGTTTTGGTGTTCTAAACTGTCTGACCGTAACTAACTAACTAACTAACTAACTAACTAACTAACTAACTAACTAACTCTAACTAACTAACTCTAACAACTACTAACTAACTAACTAACTAAACTAACTAACTAACTAACTAACTACTAACTAACTAACTAACTACTAACTAACTAACTAACTAACTAACTAACTAACTAACTAACTAACTAACTAACTAACTAACTAACTAACTAACTAACTAACTAACTAACTAACTAACTAACTAACTAACTAACTAACTAACTAACTAACTAACTAACTAACTAACTACTACTAACTAACTAACTAACTAACTAACTAACTACTAACTAACTAACTACTAACTAACTAACTAACTACAACTAACTACTAACTAACTAACTAACTAACTAACTAACTACTAACTACTAACTAACTAACTAACTAACTAACTAACTAACTAACTAACTACTAACTAACTAACTAACTAACTAACTACTAACTAACTAACTAACTAACTAACTAACTAACTAACTAACTAACTACTAACCTAACTAACTAACTAACTAACTAACTACTAAACTTAACTAACTAACTAACTAACTAACTAACTAACTAACTAACGAACTAACTAACTAACTACTAACTAACTAACTAACTACTAACTAACTAACTAACTAACTACTAACTAACTAACTAACTAACTAACTAACTAACTGACTGACTAACTAACTAACTAAGTAACTAACTAAGTAACTAACTAACTAAAAGCATTTATTGAAAGATGGTTTTGTTGTCAAAATTGAGTACGTTAGAGTGACCTGACTGACTCATATGCCTTGTAACGTCTGCCTTTTCAGAAAAATTTCAACTTTTCTCTATTAAAAAAGATTCCATAAATGATTTGCGTAACACGAAACAGACAAAATGTATGTGTTTCTTTTTCTTCGACCATGTCTAAGCTCATTACTCTAATGAAACACATAAAAAAATCCTAATTAAATTCACATACAACAAATACTTATTTATATTTATTTACGAACACATTTATATACAAAATAAATTTTATCCTTTTATTTGTTGTTATTATATTCATTTTTTGTTTTCATTATAATTTATTTTTCGTCTCTCTTTTGTATTTTTGCAAATTAATTTCGTTTCATTGTTTGTTATGAGAAACAACCTCCTCTATCTTCTTTTCTAATACTAGTGACTGGTATTTTCTTCATTATTATTGACTGTTTTTAGTTGATTGTATAACTAATGAGAGTAGTAAATTAGTGTTTACTAATTAATATTAACAACGGGCATACATTCTTCTTCTTCTATTCTTGATATGACCAATACTTCAACACAACAAAATATAAATACATACATTTTCACTTTACTTTCACATACATGTTTTTGTTTTAATGAGAGTATTAATAGGTCTGCATGTGTTTACAAATGCGATGTAAAGCAAGGATTGGCTAGTTAAAAAGGTCGTTGATCTCGAGCAGGTATTTTATATCAGGGATTTAAGAACCAATTATATTACTCATGTTTTCTTTCTTTATTTTAATAAAGAAATATTCGGTATTCTTTAATATAGTTTTTTATAATCTTTGATAAATGATACTTTTAAAGGAAAGTGCCGTTAGTTTTCTTTAAAAGTACAATTTTGATAAATTTTCTTTTAAAATTTTTTATCGAAAAATGTTCTACTTTATAGATAATTTTTTTATAAATTTTCTTGTGAATTATTTTTTAATTATTTGCTGGATAAGAAATGATAAATTTCAAAGAAATTTCAAAAATTTTTATAGAAATCTTTTTATAAAATTTTTGATAATATGTTCATATTGATGCCAGAGTTGTCCATGCTCTAGCCTTCGTAATATCAATTTCGTATATTAGATTTTAATTCATATGGGATGTGCCACGCCTACTATTGCTAGTCTACCCATTTTTTATCTTAAATATTCATATCGATAGTTAGGTTAGTTGCTAGTTTCTCAGATATTCGAATTTTTTAGCCACCACGCCCACTACTATTATCCGCCCATATTTTCCTCAAATATTACGGTAGTTGCCCGTACAAAATTTGAGGACTTTAGCTATTATAGTTATTAGATTTTTTAGTTTGTACCTTATATGAGAGCTACCACGCCCACTACTATAAGCTCGCCCATTTTCCCTCAATTGTTAATATGGATGTCAAAGTTGTCCAGCTACAGGTTCTGAGATATACGGCTTTAAGTATTTAATTAATAGGTGGGCGTGGCACCTCGCCCACATGTTTAGGTTAGGTTGATAGAAGGAAATACACTTAGGCCATTATATAGTATTATTCACTGAATATATGTATAATCTAGGGTTATCGATTATTCGACATTTTCCAAAAACCGGTTTTCGAATAGTTGGAATAGTTGACATTTAAAAAAAACCGGTTGATATTTTTCAAATTCAGAAAAAACCGTTTAACCGGGTTTTCATTATAAATAAAAAAATATATTTCAATTTGAAAAACTTAATGTTTATGTTTAAATTTGATTAATAAAACATGGCCCGAAATGACTTTTAACAGTTTAAAAGATTACAACTTTAGATCTAGTCGTCTGATTTACATTATTTCTTTAATATAAAAAAATTAGGAAAAAAGTGGGACACTTCTGTTATTATTTTCAAAGCCCTGTTTAGGAAATTTGCATATGCATTCCAACACTTCCATAAAATTTCAGCCGTAAATTAATTATTGTAATTGGAATATAATCTTAAGATTGATAAAATTTTATCAGTTATCAATTTTACTAATAAATTTTTTTAATTAAATAGGAAAATCAAAAAAGTTCCTCGACTAGAAAATTTTTAAAATTTGGAGGGGCTGTATTATTATTTACTTAAAAATTGCATTTAAATAATCTTTGAATACAAAGCAAATACAAGTATTCGAAACCGGTTTTTAAAAAGTGAAAAAACCGTGTTATTCGATATTCGAAAAATCAACACTAAGAAAAAACCGACACTGGTAAAGCAGAAAAAACCGGTTGAAAAATAGAGTCGATTACCCTAATATAATCGTCTGATGTTCAGAAACTCTGTTTCCTGGATGTAATTCCTAAGAATTTCCCAGTCAGTATTCGAGAGGGGCAAAGGAGCTTCAGAGTTTCACTGACCTCTCTATATATCCTCTATATTTGTCTGAATCCACGCGTCCAATTTTGTATAGCTGTGCCCACACAGAATACATCACACTTAGATCATACTAGCTCATTTTGAGATGGCCTATGGTCCTGCTCTCGTTAAGGTCACCCCATAGGATCTTTGTGCTTTCACCTATCGTTTCCTTATTCCAAGAGGGCTTATGGGTTTCTCTTACCAATATTTTTAATTCTGCCCTCGTTGAGTCAAATGGTTTAGCGTTCATCAGGTTAACTATCTCGAGCTCCCTTCGTTTTAAGCCTATTACATTCGCTCTTTTGTTGCCGACTACTATTGAGTGGCCTGGTACCCATATGATCTCGACCAGATGAAATTTCAAAACATAAAGTAAGTTTTGTCTTTTAAATAATGATTTTCAAACATTTTTGATATACATTTCCATTCATAAACCACTAGCATATTTCTAAGAAATTTCCTATATATGAAAAACCTTTCATTATAGACATGAATTTGATCATTATCTTTAATGAATGTTGAATGCTTGAATATAAAAAACACATAAAGACATAAGTACTAGAGTATGGTAGCGATACCCCTAAAGTTTATCTTACTGTAGAAGTGTTTAAAATAGGATGGAAACATTGAATAGTATGCTTACGAAATAACTGTTAATAACTAGCCATTGATCAGTCCAAAATGTATGTTTATTAAGTTTAAAGCACCATTTTATGTTTCTGGTTGTGTGTATTGACTTTACTGATAATTTGTTAAAAACTTCTTTAGTTTATTGAACTAATATAATATGTTTAAATAATTTCAATAACTAATAACACAACTGATGATAATGCAGTTTGAGTTTCAAAACACAACAGTTCAAGTACTTAATATTAGAAGCTTAAGTATGAAATAATGACAAGACATATTTTGTTATACGACTAAGGGCATTAATATAAAGACATTATGAGGTTTAAAGTAAGTGATTAAAATATGAAATATTTGCTTATTTAAGGGCCCTTCAGACGATCACACTTTACATACGACAAGGCTCATGAAAAAGTTAAATGAAATTCCATCCGTATGACAAAAAAGAGAATAAAAGTCGTATGATTTATATTTTTTATGTTTACACGATTTGGTATAAAACAAAAACAAAGTAAGATGGAAACATCTGTTTCATTTTTTTCGTATGTGTTTACGTAAAAATACATCCCTGCTCTAATGAGACTTGCTTGTTTTTTGAATCATGAATCAAAAAAAAAATGAAGAAAGCCATACGAGTGTCAAATTTTCCATACGTATTTTCTCTCAATGTGTGATGATTTCGTTACATATTGCGTTTAGACGATCCCATCCGTTGTCCTCTACACAAAATTTTGACAGATCATATTACTTGTGTGTTAGTGTGAAGGGGGCTTTAGGGACATTGTATAGACTTATAGAAAAAATGTTTGTGTTACAAAAATATGACTTTTTGTTAAAAATATTTTAGATAAGCATGATTTAACATATTCAATACAAAATTTAATCCAAAATATTTGGCGAATCATAAAATTGTGTTTCTGTGTAGAGACAACTAATGTTGTTAGTTCTAGACTAAGCTTGTTAATAGTTGCTGTAGCACTTTAAATATAAAAAATGTTTTTAATTTAATCAAATTAAAAAAAATATATTAATTAATTAATTAAAAAAACAAACAGTCAATATAAAAACGTACACTAGAGTGTCTGTGTGTGTGTTTACAAAATTAAATAATAATAAAAAAAATATACAGTAATTTATATGCTGACGTATTTTTCAATCTAAAAAAAAAAAAATAATTAATTTCATTATTGTTTTGTTTTTTTTTTAATTTCTTGCTATTAACGGTCTCATCTGGTCTCATTTATGAAAAAAATAAATAAACAGAAATATGTAAATTAAATGAATAACAAAAACAACAAAATTATAAAACAAGTAAAAAAGTGATAAAGCTGTGCCGAATCTTATATACCCTTTACAATAGGTTATTTAAAAAAAATATATTTTTTATATTGGTTGAGTAACTTAAAATTTGTGTTAAGGCCAATATGCTCGTTTTAAACAAATCAATTGCATTCGGCACAGGTTACCTCTGATGCTGTGGCCAGTTTTCAGCAGCTCGTAATATACATAAATTTATCAAAAAACATTTAAAATTTCTTGCTATTTTAAAATAAACATATTCGACTATGCCGAATCTTATATACCCACCATCAAACCGTATGTCGTAAATGGAAAGCTCTCCTATAAACATATTGATATTTGAAATAGGACTTTTAAGCCAGTAATGTGCGTTAAAGTAATTTTCTGAATGGGGCCTTATATGAGGGGTTGGGTCAATTATGGACCCATTCTCATAAGAGAGAGATTTGTGCTTGTAAGGAACTTAGTTAGTTAGTTAGTTAGTTAGTTAGTTAGTTAGTTAGTTAGTTAGTTAGTTAGTTAGTTAGTTAGTTAGTTAGTTAGTTAGTTAGTTAGTTAGTTAGTTAGTTAGTTAGTTAGTTAGTTAGTTAGTTAGTTAGTTAGTTAGTTAGTTAGTTAGTAGTTAGTTAGTTAGTTAGTTAGTTAGTTAGTTAGTTAGTTAGTTAGTTAGTTAGTTAGTTAGTTAGTTAGTGTAAGCATTAAACCGATCCTCATAAAATTTGGCTGTTTTTCGAGGGGCCACTTGTATAGGGGCTATGCGAAAACGTAGGCCGATATTGCCTATTTTCAATACCAAACAAACAGGACCCAGAATATATATGTGACAAGTGACCAAATTTTTAAAATCGATGCTTTCCGATTTGGATGAAATTTGCACCAAGGTTAGTACTATTGGATAGTAGCTATCTGAACTCCTTTAGAATATTTTTGCTAGGACCAATAGGAAAAAAGTTACACTCATTTGAATAAAACCCTGTATGACCAAAATGTCCTCTAAGTTCGGCGGTTCTTGACCGATACAGCTGAAAATTTGTGTCTGGCCTACTATCCAATAGTACTAACCTTGGTGCAAATTTTATCAAGATCGATTTTTTTGAGTTGGGTCACTTGACATGAAATTGGCCGTATACTTTTGTAGGTCTATGATCAATATTTTAATGTGTTAGAAATGAATTGACAAAAACGAGATGAGGGTTATCATCTCGTTTGATGGTAGTTATAAAAATCTGTATAACAAAAAATAGTATTTGGAGATTTCTATATACTATTTATATGAAATGAAAGGTCTTTGATATACCTTTGATGTGATATACATATCGCTGCACAAGAATCCAATTGTATATCAGAAAAATATATAAAAAAATAATAAAGTTAATTTTGCTGATAGTTCCTTAATTTTTGAAATGATTTTGTTGATTTTTAATACCAAATTTCTAGAAAGCTTTAAGAATAAAATTATTCAAGTTTTGTATGCCGATCAATTTAGATCAAAATACATACAGATAAACAGACAGACGGACATTGTTAAATAGGTTCTCAAAATTATATGATATTAATTACAAACTGAAAGACTTAATAATATAGACTTCTCAAAAATATATAGTAAAAAAACACAAAAATATATTCAAAAGTAAAATCAGCATCATCATTATCAAATATCAAATTTTTATTAATTCTATGCTTTTGTTTTAAAATGCTGTGACGTCAAAAATATTCAAATTAACTTCCACTCTATACCAGTTGTATTAAAACAAAAACAAAATTCCCTTGAAAAAAGAAACATGATGAGTATATTTATTGCAATTTTTTTTTGTTGATATTTTATATTTTAAATTTCTAAATATATATATATTTTTTTTTTGTCAAATCATATGAATGAAATTATATTGTATTAAATCTATACTAATATTGATTTATTTATCAATATTATTATTTTAAAAAAACCGCAAAAACAGTAACAACAAATACAAAAGCTATAAATAATACAACACACACGTAAGAAATAATATCAAATTAGTAGAACGAACTAATTTTTAAAAAAAATTTTTCATTTTAATTTAAAATTCATATTATTTCCCGTTTTCGGTATTTGTAAACACACGCGAATGAAATTTAATAGGAATTTTAATGTAAAGACTAACCCAATGGAAAATTTAGGGTTAAAGATGGATTAATATAAAATTAATGAACTAAGTCTTATACTTGAATTGATTTATTTTATAAAGAGAGTTCAATTAATCAATGGAAATTTACATTAGAAATTTCTAATAAAAAATTCAGTTGCAATTGAAAACTTTAACCAAGTTGTTACCAGGTACTTTAAAACAAATTTTAATATATTAATATTTTTAATAAAATACGTTGCGGTTACAAAATTGTATATCAATCTTAATAAATAAATTTTATATTAATATAGCTGTGAATAATTTAATTGTTTGTGGTTTAAAAATTTAGCCCCAAAATAGCCCATCATTCTTGTAATCAGTCAAGCTGTCTAACGACTAATAATTTTTAATGTTTTTATTCTTTATCTGTTAAAAGTTGAAGTTGTTTTGTTGTATTGTACTTTTATTAGCATATTTATAACATATAAATTAAATTTGATTGATTTTCGTTTATTACCATTCATCTACTTTGGGCCTAAAACTATGGATAAATGAAAGTATGCTTGATTGGTTAAAGACTTTGTAACAAAAACAAAGTAATCTTCTTTTTAAGGAAACCTATCTGCAGCAGACAACCCCTCTTAAGCACACACTTTTCCTAATTATTTAAAAAGTAGCTGACATTTAAAATTCGTTATAAACCACCTCCAATTCACTTAAATTTTTATTTGTTATTTGCCATTAATAAATGTATATATGTCTGTTAAAGTTAAATGGTATTTTGTGATTTTATCATGTCTTTTTAAATTATTATTTTCTATTTATTTGATTTTGATTAAAAGTCTTTTTAACGTCATGTCAAGAAAAAATATAAAATGAACCGGCTTAAGTGAACAATCATAATTTTTGATTGCGGTAAATTTTTGAATGATCTTATTCAATTGACAAAATTGTAAAAAATTATTCTTTATGGAATTCAATATAGATGATTTTATGGTGGAATACACTTCGAATTATTTAGTTACTTGTGCCAACAGTTGAGTTATTCCAATAAAATACAAAATATTTTACATTCCACATACTATCTTACACAGAAGTAGTTATGTAATATTTTCACAACTGAACTGGAAGTTAATTACAACTGAATTACACTTGAACTAGAACTGAACTAGAACTGAACTAGAACTGAACTAGAACTGAACTAGAACTGAACTAGAACTGAACTAGAACTGAACTAGAACTGAACTAGAACTGAACTAGAACTGAACTAGAACTGAACTAGAACTGAACTAGAACTGAACTAGAACTGAACTAGAACTGAACTAGAACTGAACTAGAACTGAACTAGAACTGAACTAGAACTGAAGTAGAATTGAACTAGAACTGAACTAGAAGTGAACTAGAAGTGAACTAGAACTGAACTAGAACTGAACTAGAACTGAACTAGAACTGAACTAGAACTGAACTAGACTACTGAACTAGAACTGAACTAGAACTGAACTAGAACTGAACTAGAACTGAACTAGAACTGAACTAGAACTTAACTAGAACTGAACTAGAACTGAACTAGAACTGAACTAGAACTGAACTAACTGACTTATGAAAATTTACATCCTATTGCAGAGCCTGTTAAGTAAATTATTGTATTTCTCGGCAAAATAGGAAATAATTACGAAAATTTACATATCCGTTTACGCATGTATGTTAAAATAAACTATTTCTTTCCATCAAAAATCTAATATTATTTTAATAGACAAATTAAAAGATCGAAACGTCAGTCACTGAACTAGAACTGAACTAGAACTGAACTAGAACTGAACTAGAACTGAACTAGAACTGGACTAGAACTGAACTAGAACTGAACTAGAACTGAACTAGAAGTGAACTAGAAGTGAACTAGAAGTGAACTAGAAGTGAACTAGAAACTGAACTAGACTGAACTAGAACTAGAACTGAACTAGAACTGAACTAGAACTGAACTAGAACTGAACTAGAACTGAACTAGAACTGAACTAGAACTGAACTAGAACTGAACTAGAACTGAACTAGAACTGAACTAGAACTGAACTAGAACTGAACTAGAACTGAACTAGAACTGAACTAGAACTGAACTAGAACTGAACTAGAACTGAACTAGAACTGAACTAGAACTGAACTAGAACTGAACTAGAACTGAACTAGAACTGAACTAGAACTGAAGTAGAATTGAACTAGAACTGAACTAGAAGTGAACTAGAAGTGAACTAGAACTGAACTAGAACTGAACTAGAACTGAACTAGAACTGAACTAGAACTGAACTAGAACTGAACTAGAACTGAACTAGAACTGAACTAGAACTGAACTAGAACTGAACTAGAACTGAACTAGAACTGAACTAGAACTGAACTAGAACTGAACTAGAACTGAACTAGAACTGAACTAGAACTAAACTAGAACTGAACTAGATCTGAACTAGAACTGAACTGAACTAGAACTGAACTAGAAGTGAACTAGAACTGAACTGAACTAGAACTGAACTAGAACTGACTAGAACTGAACTAGAACTGAACTAAAACTGAACTAGAACTGAATTAGAACTGAACTAGAACTGAACTAGAACTGAACTAGAAGTGAACTAGAACTGAACTAGAACTGAACTAGAACTGAACTAGAACTGAACTAGAACTGAACTAGAAACTGAACGAGAACTGAACTAGAACTGAATTAGACTGAACTAGAACTGAACTAGAACTGAACTAGAACTGAACTAGAACTGAACTAGAACTGAACTAGATCTGAACTAGAACTGAACTAGAACTGAACTAGAACTGAACTAGAACTGAACTAGAACTGAACTAGAACTGAACTAGAACTGAACTAGAACTGAACTAGAACTGAACGTAGAACTGAATTAGAACTGAACTAGAACTGAACTAGAACTGACTAGAACTGAACTAGAACTGAATAGAACTGAACTAGAACTGAACTAGAATCTGACTGAACTAGAACTGAACTAGAACTGAACTAGAACTGAACTAGAACTGAACTAGAACTGAACTAGAACTGAACTAGAACTGAACTAGAACTGAACTAGAACTGAACTAGAACTGAACTAGAACTGAACTAGAACTGAACTAGAACTGAACTAGAACTGAACTAGAAGTGAACTAGAACTGAACTAGAAGTGAACTAGAAGTGAACTAGAAGTGAACTAGAAGTGAACTAGAAGTGAACTAGAAGTGAACTAGAAGTGAACTAGAACTGAACTAGAACTGAACTAGAACTGAACTAGAACTGAACTAGAAGTGAACTAGAAGTGAACTAGAAGTGAACTAGAACTGAACTAGAATTGAACTAGAACTGAACTAGAACTGAACTAGAACTGAACTAGAACTGAACTAGAACTGAACTAGAACTGAACTAGAACTGAACTAGAACTGAACTAGAACTGAACTAGAACTGAACTAGAACTGAACTAGAACTGAACTAGAACTGAACTAGAACTGAACTAGAACTGAACTAGAACTGAACTAGAACTGAACTAGAACTGAACTAGAACTGAACTAGAACTGAACTAGAACTGAACTAGAACTGAACTAGAACTGAACTAGAACTGAACTAGAACTGAACTAGAACTGAACTAGAACTGAACTAGAACTGAACTAGAACTGAACTAGAACTGAACTAGAACTGAAATAGAACTGAAATAGAACTGAAATAGAACTGAACTAGAACTGAACTAGAACTGAACTAGAACTGAACTAGAACTGAACTAGAACTGAACTAGAACTGAACTAGAACTGAACTAGAACTGAACTAGAACTGAACTAGAACTGAACTAGAACTGAACTAGAACTTAACTAGAACTGAACTAGAACTGAACTAGAACTGAACTTATGAAAATTTACATCCTATTGCAGAGCCTGTTAAGTAAATTATTGTATTTCTCGGCAAAATAGGAAATAATTACGAAAATTTACATATCCGTTTACGCATGTATGTTAAAATAAACTATTTCTTTCCATCAAAAATCTAATATTATTTTAATAGACAAATTAAAAGATCGAAACGTCAGTCACTGAACTAGAACTGAACTAGAACTGAACTAGAACTGAACTAGAACTGGACTAGAACTGAACTAGAACTGAACTAGAACTGAACTAGAAGTGAACTAGAAGTGAACTAGAAGTGAACTAGAAGTGAACTAGAACTGAACTAGAACTGAACTAGAACTGAACTAGAACTGAACTAGAACTGAACTAGAACTGAACTAGAATTGAACTAGAACTGAACTAGAACTGAACTAGATCTGAACTAGAACTGAACTAGAACTGAACTAGAACTGAACTAGAACTGAACTAGAACTGAACTAGAACTGAATTAGAACTGAACTAGAACTGAACTAGAACTGAACTAGAACTGAACTAGAACTGAACTAGAACTGAACTAGAACTGAACTAGAATAGAACTGAACTAGAACTGAACTAGAACTGAACTAGAACTGAAATAGAACTGAAATAGAACTGAACTAGAACTGAACTAGAACTGAACTAGAACTGAACTAGAACTGAACTAGAACTGAACTAGAACTGAACTAGAACTGAACTAGAACTGAACTAGAACTTAACTAGAACTGAACTAGAACTGAACTAGAACTGAACTGAACTAGAACTTAACTAGAACTGAACTAGAACATAACTAGAACTGAACTAGAACTGAACTTATGAAAATTTACATCCTATTGCAGAGCCTGTTAAGTAAATTATTGTATTTCTCGGCAAAATAGGAAATAATTACGAAAATTTACATATCCGTTTACGCATGTATGTTAAAATAAACTATTTCTTTCCATCAAAAATCTAATATTATTTTAATAGACAAATTAAAAGATCGAAACGTCAGTCACCACTTACTTGTGTTTACAGTTCACTCAAACTTGTAGTAAAATCAATTAATTTCATTGCACACAAAATTCAAGCAAAAACATTTTGCAAGTTTTGAGCAGAAAACTTACCTGTAATGAGAAAAAGAAAAAAATATTTGATGAAAATGATATCAAACACAAAATAAAAAAATGTTGAATATTAAAAATTTAAATAAAAAAACAAAAAATTAACACAAATGATCTAAAACAAAATTACTCAAATTAATAAACTAAAATTGAGGTAATAAATCAAGAAATGTGTCAAACACTGTCGAATTGCCTGGGTTATTCAGTCAAATTAAATTGAATTCGCAATTGAATTTAATACAAAAAAATTGTATTTAATAGCGAAAAAATGTTACTATTCTATAACATAGAATTAAGCAAGTCGTTTGTCAGCAGCGTTTGATTTCAAGCGCCAAACGACAAAGTGTTAAAAGTGAATGTGTTTTAATAAAATGTTAAATGTTGTTTGTGTATTTTTAGTTGATTGCTTGAAATAATTTGTACAAATAATCGAATAATTACAAACTCATTGATTCATTTATTCATTCATTGATTTCATTTGTATTTCAAACAGAATCAAAGTCAGTCTGTCTTGAGACTTGCAGACGACAGTAATAAATGATACAATAAATCAGAAATAATATTGGGATTATAAATTGCAATTGTCAATAATTGCAGCATAAACTATTATTCAATATTTTGTTTATAATAATGATCAGGTCGGTGATAATGATTCAAATAGTCGTATCACAGAAAAGATTTCAACTAACAAAAAGGGCAATATAATAAAGTTAAGTAGATATAAACGGTAAAAGAATAGGGTTGAGCTAAAATTTAAGTATGAGGAATTTTTTATGTAAATCAATTCTAGACTTATATTTTTTTTTAAATTGTTTTAAAAAACTGAAAAAATATGGAGATTTACTCAATTGTTCATGGTACATATAAATTTTATAACAAATATCGACTCATTCAATAAAAATGAAATTAGAATACCCTAATGCCTGTATATATTTATTTTAAATTGACAAAAATACCAAAAAACTCTTCAACAATAATAAATAGATCACAAAAGTTCACATATAACTCATTGAATAACAAAAAATAAAGAGACAAATAAAATCTCCATACCAATATTTACAAATGTACATACATTTACGTACATTTGTTTAAATATTTATTTGACTATAGAGAAAATCATTTACATACAAATGTATGTATGTACAATAAAAAAAAAACTATTACTCCAAATTGAAGACAAATAACCAAAAGTAAACAAAAAATTGTATAAATACTCGTACTCATTTCAATACTCAATATTTAAGTGTGTAAGTATATGAGAGCTTTTGTTTACAAAAACGTTTTCCCCCCATTACGAAACAAAACAAAAGTTCGAGTAGAGAGAATGAGGGAATAAGTGAAGAGTATTAAAAGAAAGAAAAGTGTCACATGCACACAAAAGTAGAAAAATATAGAACAGTTTTATTTTATCTTTTTTAGAATTTCGAGAACTGAACTCATCTAGAACTGAACTAGAACTGAACTAGAACTGAACTAGAACTGAACGAGAACTGAACGAGAACTGAACGAGAACTGAACTAGAACTGAACTGGAACTGAACTAGAACTGAACTAGAACTGAACTAGAACTGAACTAGAACTGAACTAGAACTGAACTAGAACTGAACTAGAACTGAACTAGAACTGAACTAGAACTGAACTAGAACTGAACTAGAACTGAACTAGAACTGAACTAGAACTGAACTAGAACTGAACTAGAACTGAACTAGAACTGAACTAGAACTGAACTAGAACTGAACTAGAACTGAACTAGAACTGAACTAGAACTGAACTAGAACTGAACTAGAACTGAACTAGAACTGAACTAGAACTGAACTAGAACTGAACTAGAACTGAACTAGAACTGAACTAGAACTGAACTAGAACTGAACTAGAACTGAACTAGAACCGAACTAGAACTGAACTAGAACTGAACTAGAACTTAACTAGAACTGAACTAGAACTGAACTAGAACTGAACTAGAGCTGAACGAGAACTGAACGAGAACTGAACGAGAACTGAACGAGAACTGAACTAGAACTGAACTAGAACTGAACTAGAACTGAAATAGAACTGAACTAGAACTGAACTAGAACTGAACTAGAACTGAACTAGAACTGAACTAGAACTGAACTAGAACTGAACTAGAACTGAACGAGAACTGAACTAGAACTGAACTAGAACTGAACTAGAACTGAACTAGAACTGAACTAGAACTGAACGAGAACTGAACTAGAACTGAACTAGAACTGAACTAGAACTGAACTAGAACTGAACTAGAACTGAACTAGAACTGAACTAGAACTGAACTAGAACTGAACTAGAACTGAACTAGAACTGAACTAGAACTGAACTAGAACTGAACTAGAACTGAACTAGAACTGAACTAGAACTGAACTAGAACTGAACTAGAACTGAACTAGAACTGAACTAGAACTGAACTAGAACTGAACTAGAACTTAACTAGAACTTAACTAGAACTAACTAGACTGAACTAGAACTGAACTAGAACTGAACTAGAACTGAACTAGAACTGAACTGGAACTGAACTAGAACTGAACTAGAACTGAACTAGAACTGAACTAGAACTGAACTAGAACTGAACTAGAACTGAACTAGAACTGAACTAGAACTGAACTAGAACTGAACTAGAACTGAACTAGAACTGAACTAGAACTGAACTAGAACTTAACTAGAACTTAACTAGAACTGAACTAGAACTGAACTAGAACTGAACTGGAACTGAACTAGAAACTAGAACTGAACTAGAACTGAACTAGAACTGAACTAGAACTGAACTAGAACTGAACTAGAACTGAACTAGAACTGAACTAGAACTGAACTAGAACTGAACTAGAACTGAACTAGAACTGAACTAGAACTGAACTAGAACTGAACTAGAACTGAACTAGAACTGAACTAGAACTGAACTAGAACTTAACTAGAACTGAACTAGAACTGAACTAGAACTGAACTAGAACTGAACTGGAACTGAACTAGAACTGAACTAGAACTGAACTAGAACTGAACTAGAACTGAACTAGAACTGAACTAGAACTGAACTAGAACTGAACTAGAACTGAACTAGAACTGAACTAGAACTGAACTAGAACTGAACTAGAACTGAACTAGAACTGAACTAGAACTGAACTAGAACTGAACTAGAACTGAACTAGAACTGAACTAGAAGTGAACTAGAACTGAATAGATCTAAACTACATAGAACAGACTGGTAAACAAATTACAAATTTCTAAACGAAGTTTTTCTTGAAATAACAATCAGAATCATCGACACCGTCGTCACATGTACAAGATGATTGTTGTAATCAGACAAACTATTTTGCAGATGTTGCTCTGCCTCTATTGTTGTTTAATATTGACGATATTTCATTTTATTTGTTTTTGTTAGTTTTGTTTTCATTTTTTTGTTTTATAGTTGTTTTGTTGCTACTACAGTTTATATATTTGTTTGTTTTAATATCTACATAAAAACTTTGTACAATGTTTTTTAAACAGTTTACTTGGGAACTTAATTTCTTGCAAACAATGCAATAATGGCTAAAAGAGAACAATAATAAAAAAGTGTAAATAAAACGAAAAAATAAAAAAAATTTTTTGTTTGCTTTGTTGGACATTAATAAACAGTAGGGTGATTGTTTTGGTTATGTTGTTAAATTAATTACCGCTAACGTATTTGTAAGGGTAAATACGAATTTTTCATTTATTTATTTTTTTTTTTTTTTTTTGTATTTTTATTAAATTTTTCTTGAAAAAAATATATTATTATTCATGACAAAGAGATCTATCAATCTCAAAGGTAAACCCTTTATTGTAATTTTCATTTACAAAAAATGCTCAAAATAAAGTTCAAATTAAAATACATGCAATCGTTTGATAAAATCAAACAAACTTTGTAAATGTGATTCATATATGTATGTATGTAAGTACGTTCAATTAATATTCCCTACCTTTATCCCAACATGCCATCATTATTACATATTCTCTTTGATATACGGACTATAATTCTGGGAAGATTTTAAACATTTCTTTCTTCGTTTCTACACTCTACTTTATCACCTCTTTTAAGCGCCAACCATGATTGTTGTTGCAACTAACAAGTATGGTAAAGTGAAATGATGTGAAAAAAAAAACTAAAAAAATGCATTAATTTTAAATTTAAATGTAAATCGAGAAAATCGCAGTAGCTGAAACTTGCTAACTGAAGAATGAATCTGCTGTTAAATTTTACATTAATCGCAAGAGTAAATAAATTGCAACAGCAACTCAGAAGAAAACGATAAAAGGAATGTAAGGGGGAACAAACTGCATTGAAAACGATTCATGAATAAATTAAATTCTAAATCAAAATAACAAAAAGGGGGAAAATGTAAAATATATGTATGTATATATAGTGCACACAAACATTTACATACTATACAATACTGCTAAACAACCGGATTTTATAGAAGTTTAGAATAAAGACGAATAAAACTACGATGTTGATGACGACAACAACAACATCATTCGCAATCATTTGGTTGCACAAAAACAAAATACATAACGAATATCAGAAAAACTTTGTAATGTGCAAATAAAATCAGACATTGCCACTAAAACAACAACAAAAAAATTCTATGTAAAATCCCAAGAGGTTGTTGCAGTTGCTTCATACCAAAATCAAATATAGACGGAACCGACCGACCATCCATCCTTGTACATAACAACAATGTTGCAGATCTTTAAGGTATTAATTCATTATCGATTAAAATGTGTCAACAAAATTGGCATATTCTCTGGTAAAAAATTTCTCCTCTAAATGGACATATTTTCCGGACAAAATTTGTTCATAATTAAGGTATATTCCCAATAGAAAATTTGTTCACAATTGGGACATATTTTCTATAGAAAATTTGACCACAATTGGGACACATTTTCTATAGAAAATTTGTTCACATATGGGACATATTTTCTATAGAAAATTCATTCACAATTGGGACATATTTTCTATAGAAAATTTGTTCACAATTGGGACATAATTTCTATAGAAAATTTGTTCACAATTGGGACATCATTTCTATCGAAAATTTGTTCACAATTGGGACATAATTTCTATAGAAAATTTGTTCACAATTGGGACATATTTTCTATAGAAAATTTATTCACAATTGGGATATATTTTCTATAGAAAATTTGTTCACAATTGGGACATAATTTCTATAGAAAATTTGTTCACAATTGGGACATCATTTCTATAGAAAATTTGTTCACATATGGGACATATTTTCTATAGAAAATTTGTTCACAATTGGGACATATTTTCTATAGAAAATTTATTCACAATTGGGACATATTTTCTATAGAAAATTTGTTCACAATTGGGACATATTTTCTATCGAAAATTTGTTCACAATTGGGACATATTTTCTATAGAAAATTTTGTCACAATTGGGACATATTTTCTATAGAAAATTTATTCACAATTGGGACATATTTTCTATAGAAAATTTGTTCCCGATTTGGACATATTTTCTATAGAAAATTTGTTCCCGATTTGAATATATTTTCTATAGAAAATTTGTTCCCGATTTGGACATATTTTCTATAGAAAAGTTGTTCCCAATTTGGACATATTTTCTATAGAAAAGTTGTTCCCAATTTGGACATATTTTCTATAGAAAAGTTGTTCCCAATTTGGACATATTTTCTATAGAAAAGTTGTTCCCAATTTGGACATATTTTCTATAGAAAAGTTGTTCCCAATTTGGACATATTTTCTATGGAAAAGTTGTTCCCAATTTGGACATATTTTCTATAGAAAAGTTGTTCCCGATTTGGACATATTTTCTGTAGAAAATTTGTTCCCGATTTGGACATATTTTCTATAGAAAAGTTGTTCCCGATTTGAATATATTTTCTATAGAAAATTTGTTCCCGATTTGAATATATTTTCTATAGAAAATTTGTTCCCGATTTGAATATATTTTCTATAGAAAATTTGTTCCCGATTTGGACATCTTTTCTATAAAAAATTTGTTCCCGATTTGGACATATTTTCTATAGAAAATTTGTTCCCGATTTGGGCATATTTTCTATAGAAAATTTGTTCATTAAAACTAATGTTGTGGAAGGGTTAATGATATTTTTATTTCCGTTAAATCATCACAAAATAAACATTATGTAACACATAGTTTGAAATACTTTAAGTAGATTTTTATGCAAATTCGAACTGTTTTTGTAACAGAAAACATTAATTATAAATTCTTTACAAGTTCTGCTATATAGTGCCACAAATATTCGAGTATTCTCAGTAGTTTATTGTGTAATTGAGATAATGAATATGTGTTTTTTTTTTTTTGTTTTTTAATTTACAATGTATGTGAATAAGTTTTTTCTTGTGTTTGTTTTTTATTAAGTATTTTGAAGATGGAATATCTAACATGTTTACAAAGAAAACTCCAAAATAAATATACTAAAAAGAAGATAAATACAAAAAAAAAAAACTACATACATGTGATATAGCTTTTTGACTTGAAAAGGTGTTGCTGTTTTTTGGAGTTTTCAAATGTATGTTTTAAGTTTTTTTTTGTGGTTGTAATTTTAAATGTCCATGATTGTAAATCATGTTTGTAATTTACAAGTCAATGACCATTTAAGCACTTCAACTCATGCTTAAAACAGAAAAAATCACACCAAAATAAAACAAAAATGTGTTGCGAGGAGAAAAAAAAAACAACAAGAAAACAACCAAACTGCATTAAATTAATTAAAAATTTACATAAAGTAATGAATTACTGTTCACTGTTAAAGTGACATTTAACCAAACCAAAGATATGTGGTTAAAATTTACTGTTTTTTTAAGACTTGAGATTTGTTTTTGATTAATATTTTAGTGGTTTTTAATTTAGAGTTGTGAGTTGAAACGGAAGAGAGAAATTTGTCAGTAATAAAACCCGACTAAAACTTGCTAATAATTTGTACTTACAGAATAACTTATATATAATCATTTATGTAAGAACTTATTTTGGCCTTTTAATTCCTTACATGTAAGTGCTTATTTAAGCACTTATTTGTAAGCGAGCATGGTAAGTAATTGTCTCTATAGAAAATTGGACATCGAAGAAGACATATTTTCCAAAAAAATTGTTTTTTCTATGAAAAATGTTCCCCAAACATTTCTATTAAATATTTATGTTAAACTATGCATTTTCAATTGGGACATATTTTCTATAGAAAATTTGTTCACAATTGGGACATATTTTCTATAGAAAATTTGTTCACAATTGGGACATATTTTCTATAGAAAATTTGTTCACAATTGGGACATATTTTCTATAGAAAATTTGTTCACAATTGGGACATATTTTCTATAGAAAATTTGGTCACAATTGGGACATATTTTCTATAGAAAATTTGTTCACAATTGGGACATATTTTCTATAGAAAATTTGTTCACAATTGAATTCTATAGAAAATTTGTTCACAATTGGGACATATTTTCTATAGAAAATTTTTTCACAATTGGGACATATTTTCTATAGAAAATTTGTTCACAATTGGGACATATTTTCTATAGAAAATTTGTTCACAATTGGGACATATTTTCTATAGAAAACTTTTTCACAATTGGGACATATTTTCTATAGAAAATTTTTTCCCAATTGTGAAATTGTCTATAGAATATTTGTGATCCTAAAAGGTTAAACATTTCTATTAAATATTTATGTTAAACTATGCATTTTCTACCACAAATTTATTTGTATCTCTTATCAATTAAATATCATTTAATATTTATAAACTATTGTTTAATATTACCAACCAATATTATGGCCACAACAACAACAGCAAAAATAGTTTTATCCTATGTTAAGCAAAAATAAAGTGCGGAATTTTTAATTGCATAAATAAATAATTAAATAAAACGTATAAAAAAACACAAAAAAAGATGCATAAATGCAGTTAATTTTAAGCGTGAATATGCAAACAACAGCGCCAGCAACAATGTTATTTAAAAAACCGCACAGGAAGTACGAATGAATTGAAATAAAATGAATGAAAACAAAAAAAAAAAATTTAAAAAATGCATTAAAACAACCGCAATATTAATTTTTTTACACGCTGTCATCACTATAACATAAATTATCATAAATTAAAACAATCCGCTTTAATTAAATAGAAAAAATATTTTTTTTAAATTAAAAATAGAAAAAAAACTTCAATTACATTAGAAATTTAGATTTAGCAAAAACCCAAATTCCATTTATCTTTAACAAACATTTTCATTTCATATCAAGCCAGTGTAGTGGAAAGAGTAGTTTATGATAATGATGATGATTATATTTATGACCATGATGAGGAAAGTGTATAATGAGTAGGCATAATAGTTTCTCTTGTACAGTGACTTGTTGTTAGAATGTCGGTAATTATAAAAAAAGTCTATGAACAGCCACAGACAAGGGGCTACAGGGAAGGAAGGATTTGAGCCAGTCAGCCAGCCAACCACCAGAGCCTACTATAGACTTTTTTGTTATCATTGTAAATAAACTAAAACAGAATGAGTAAAGCTAACGAATACAGGAACAACAACAAAAACTAAATACTTTAATGAAGCCATTTTTTGCGCAATTAACAATGAAATGCAATTTGTGCAGACAGCTCGACTGGCTGACAAAGCATCTGTCGTCATTTGTCTAGACACAGTGGTGATGATATAGACAAATGTGTGTTAATGGTTTTTATCTCAAATCATGCAACAGTTTTATAAAAATTTACTTAAAAGTATCTATAAAAACTAACCAGCTTATTCGGGTTAAAGGAAATGAAACTCGAGGAAGTTAATCAGGCGACTGTAAAACTGGTATCAAAGAGAATATAAATATTTATGCTCAATGAGTTACATTTTCTACAGAAAAGTTGTTCTCAATTGGGACATATTTTTTATAGAAAATTTGTTCACAATTGACACATATTTTCTATAGAAAATTTGTTCAAAATTGGGACATAATTCCTTTGAAGGAAATTTGTTCACAATTGGGACATATTTTCTATAGAAAATTTGTTCAAAATTGGGACATATTTTCTATAGAAAATTTGTTCACAATTGGGACAATTTTTCTATAGAAAATTTGTTTACAATTGGGACATAATTTCTATAGAAAATTTGTTCACAATTGGGACATATTGTCTATAGAAAATTTGTTCACAATTGGGACATATTGTCTATAGAAAATTTGTTCACAATTTCGACATATTTTCTATAGGAAATTTGTTCAAATTTGGGACATATTTTCTATAGGAAATTTGTTCAAATTTGGGACATATTTTCTATAGAAAATTTGTTCACATTTGGGACATATTTTCTATAGAAAATTTTTTCACAATTGGGACATATTTTCTATAGAAAATTTGTTCACAATTGGGACATATTTTCTATAGAAAATTTGTTCACAATTGGGACATATTTTCTATAGAAAATTTTTTCACAATTGGGACATATTTTCTATAGAAAATTTTTTCACAATTGGGACATATTTTCTATAGAAAATTTGTTCACAATTGGGACATGTTTTCTATAGAAAATTTGTTCACAATTGAGACATGTTTTCTACAGAAAATTTGTTCACAATTGAGACATGTTTTCTATAGAAAATTTGTTCACAATTGAGACATATTTTCTATAGAAAATTTGTTCACAATTGAGGCATGTTTTCTATAGAAAATTTGTTCACAATTGAGGCATGTTTTCTATAGAAAATTTGTTCACAATTGAGGCATGTTTTCTATAGAAAATTTGTTCACAATTGGGACATGTTTTCTATAGAAAATTTGTTCACAATTGGGACATATTTTCTATAGAAAATTTGTTCACAATTGGGACATGTTTTCTATAGAAAATTTGTTCACAATTGGGACATGTTTTCTATAGAAAATTTGTTCACAATTGGGACATATTTTCTATAGAAAATTTGTTCACAATTGGGACATGTTTTCTATAGAAAATTTGTTCACAACTGCGACATATTTTCTAAAGAAAATTTGTTCACAATTGCGACCTATTTTCTATTAAAAATTTGTTCACAATTGGGACATATTTTCTATAGAAAATTTGTTCACAATTGGGATATATTTTCAATAGAAAATTTGTTCCCGATTTGAACATATTTTCTATAGAAAATTTGTTCACAATTGGGAAATATTTTCTTCAGAAAATTTGTTCACATTTTTAACTTATTTTATCCTTTTCGAAACACTGTCCCTCAACGTAACCATGTTAGACTTTGTTTGTGACTCTGAATATATAAATACTGTAGTCACTGCTGTGACTGCCAGTACAAAGAAAACATAAATTATGTATTTAAAGAATGAAAAATAAGGGAACATTATTTTCAATTATGTGACGATACATATTAGTTAATATTGTTAAAAAAAATGTAAATTGTAATAATGGCAACAACCACAACAATTATAACAATATTAAAAAAGGAAAACTACAAAAAATAAAACAATTGAAATGCAGTCAGTCCTACTGCAAAATATGCATGGTAAGTTCTCGAACAGCGTTTTAAGTTTATGGATCAGTTTGCAGAAAGATATAATTTTTAAAAAAATTACTTCATTTAATAAAAACTAACTAAACAATTTGTTGAACATATTTTGATAAAAATTTAAACAACTTTCACTTATACTTTGAAACTAAAACTTTCTTGCTGTAGTGCAGTACTAAAGTCATCTAGGCCTGCTACACCAAACTTCTTTTATAATTGTAGTTTAGTATAACTGCATAACATTTTGTTGTCAGTGGTTTGCGTTAATTTTATTTTATTTTATTTATTCACTTCAATGTTTAACAGATTTTACTTTGTGCTTTATTTTAACAGTTTTTTTTTTTTTTGTGTTGTATGCGTTCAAATGCAAACAAATTTTGTATGCATGACAAAATCTTTTAAAAACTCACAAAAAAACAAAATTAAATTATATAAAAGCAGCGTTTTTCATATGACGCTGTTCGTAGGGAAATAAACAACATTTGAAGTAGAAAATTCCGTTTGATCTTAAAACGTATTTAGGGGGAGACAATTAAATGAAATCAAAGGAAATCTTTTTCAATGCCGTAACTAAAATGTTGGGGGAAACAAATTTAAAATTTATATAAAATATATCCTTTGTTAACATGAGAAAGCTTGTTTGCTTATTTACGTGTTTAACAGTATTTTTCAGAATACATATTTGTGGTAAATAATTGAAGAGATTTGACGTTGAAAATTAAGGCGATAAAGGAAGATTTAAGAATTATAATTTATATAGTTTATTTTAAGAAAATTCTAACTTTTAGGGTTTAAAAGGTCCATAATTTCTATTCAAAATTTTCACACATATTCTTTAGATTTCGATTGAAATTTTGTTTTTTTCAAGAGTTAAAATTTTCTATAAAAATATCTTATTTCAAACACTCACAATTTCTTTCAATAACTAGCACTTTCAATATTCACTTATTCCCTCTAAAAATTTGGTTTTGTATAGAACATGTTGACATTTTAAAAATCACATTTTTCTTTGTCCTTTATCCTGTATAGATGAGCTAGTAAAATAGTTCACAACAAACTGACACCAATTGCAATTTTTAAAAAAAATACCAACAAAAATCTAGTTTCTTGTCCGCTCTCTAATACTTAATTGCCATCCGCAAAAAAAAACCCATTAACATACCAAAAAGCACTTAATAAATCTGAAAACAAATTAAACTTAAACAGAATATACATACATATATATTTTTCTCATTACGCTTTTAACTTTTCACTTGAACTGCAACATTAATGGCATTTGCTTTTTTTTGCATAAAAATGTCATTCATTTCCGTTACAAATACAAAATGATTTGAATTTTTACGGATTTTATTTTCTGGTATTTTGCTGCTTTGCAACATCATTTCGTATGCAATCAGGTCAGTGGGTGTCAAATAATCATGAGCAATTTATTTTGTGTAATTTTTATTATCTTTTTTTTTCTTTAACGCTTTTAGTTTTAAGATTTTCAAACAAAGATTGTGTTTGTCAATTTTCTGTTCAGATATTTTTTGCACATTTTTTCCAATTTACAATTTCGTCTTATAAAAACAGACGCTTATCAGCGTAGAAAAAAAATACATTTATTCATCTTTTTTGTTAATTTGAGTGCATTGTTTCAGACAAGTGGCACTAAAGCTTTGAATGTTCGAAGTTTAATTTAAAGAATGAAAAGTTTTTGTACAAATAAATTCATATTATGGAATTTAAAGAATAATTTTCCATAGGTTGGCAAATTTTATATTTAAAAAATTCCTAAAAATATTTTTATCATTAGAATACATATTTGCACTTAAAAAGGGCGACTTATTCTTTTGCCATAAATAAAAGAACTGAACTAGAACGGAACTAGAACTGAACTAGAACTGAACTAGAACTGAACTAGAACTGAACTAGAACTGAACAAGAACTGAACTAGAACTGAACTAGAACTGAACTGAACTAGAACTGGAACTAGAACTGAACTAGAACTGAATAGAACTGAACTAGAACTGAACTAGAACTGAACTAGAACTGAACTAGAACTGAACTAGAACTGAACTAGAACTGAACTAGAACTGAACTAGAACTGAACTAGAACTGAACTAGAACTGACTAGAACTGAACTAGAACTGAACTAGAACTGAACTAGAACTAGACTACTAGAACTGAACTAGAACTGAACTAGAACTGAACTAGAACTGAACTAGAACTGAACTAGAACATGAACTAGAACTGAACTAGAACTGAACTAGAACTGAACTAGAACTGAACTAGAACTGAACTAGAACTGAACTAGAACTGAACTAGAACTGAACTAGAACTGAACTTGAACTGAACTAGAACTGAACTAGAACTGAACTAGAACTGAACTAGAACTGAACTAGAACTGAACTAGAACTGAACTAGAACTGACTAGAACTGAACTAGAACGGAACCAGAACTGACTAGAACTGAACTAGAACTGTACTAGAATAAACTAGAACTGAACTAGAACTGAACTAAACTGACTAGAACTGAACTAGAACTGAACTAGAACTGAACTAAACTAGAACTGAACTAGAACTGAACTAGAACTGAACTAGAACTGAACTAGAACTGAACTAGAACTGAACTAGAACTGAACTAGAACTGAACTAGAACTGAACTAGAACTGAACTAGAACTGAACTAGAACTGAACTAGAACTGAACTAGAACTGAACTAGAACTGAACTAGAACTGAACTAGAACTGAAACTAGAACTGAACTAGAACTGAACTAGAACTGAACTAGAACTGAACTAGAACTGAACTAGAACTGAACTAGAACTGAACTAGAACTGAACTAGAACTGAACTAGAACTGAACTAGAACTGAACTAGAACTGAAACTAGAACTGAACTAGAACTGAACTAGAACTGAACTAGAACTGAACTAGAACTGAACTAGAACTGAACTAGAACTGAACTAGAACTGAACTAGAACTGAAATGAACTGAACTAGAACTGAACTAGAACTGAACTAGAACTGAACTAGAACTGAACTAGAACTGAACTAGAACTGAACTAGAACTGAACTGGAACTGGAACTGAACTAGAACTGAACTAGAACTGAACTAGAACTGAACTAGAACTGAACTAGAACTGAACTAGAACTGAACTAGAACTGAACTAGAACTGAACTAGAACTGAACTAGAACTGAACTAGAACTGAACTAGAACTGAACTAGAACTGAACTAGAACTGAACTAGAACTGAACTAGAACTGAACTAGAACTGAACTGAACTAGAACTGAACTAGAACTGAACTAGAACTGAACTAGAACTGAACTAGAACTGAACTAGAACTGAACTAGAACTGAACTAGAACTGAACTAGAACTGAACTAGAACTGAACTAGAACTGAACTAGAACTGAACTAGAACTGAACTAGAACTGAACTAGAACTGAACTAGAACTGAACTAGAACTCAACTAGAACTGAACTAGAACTGAACTAGAACTGAACTGACTAGAACTGAACTAGAACTGAACTAGAACTGAACTAGAACTGAACTAGAACGAACTAGAACAACTAGAACTGAACTAGAACTGAACTAGAACTGAACTAGAACTGAACTAGAACTGAACTAGAACTGAACTAGAACTACTAGAACTGAACTAGAACTGAACTAGAACTGAACTAGACTGAACTAGAACTGAACTAGAACTGAACTAAAAACTGAACTAGACTGAACTAGAACTGAACTAGAACTGAACTAGAACTGAACTAGAAACTGAACTAGAACTGAACTAGAACTGAACTAGAACTGAACTAGAACTGAACTAGAACTGAACTAGAACTGAATTAGAACTGAACTAGGACTGAGTATTGTTGCATTTTAGCAATATTTATACATAGTTAATTTTTGGTGTTAAAAATTAGTGTTAATTTTTTTCGTTGTCTTTAACATAAAATTATGCATATAAAATATTGATTAATAACAAGCTACAAATGCCAGAAAAAATTATTTGAATATTCATATTCTACGAATTTAAAATATGATATATTAAATATACATACGTAATCGACAAATTAATTCCCGGTTGTGATTAAATAACGGCTAGATTTGAAGACGCTATCAAACACGGATAAGTTTATCCAATTTTGTACTTTCCCAACCATTTTATTCCAAAACCCAACGAAAATAAATTAACTCAATTATTTATGTAATAAGTTTTCCTTCCTACTACTTAAACCTGGCAATTATTGGTTTTCATTTTCTCTTTTGATGTTTGTAAAGACTTTGTGGTTTTAGGATTTATCACAACTTCTGACACATTAAAAATTACCATCACTATAATAACAAATGTGGGCCACTTTAACGTTATAATAGGGGAGGCAGATTAAATGAGATTACATTTTTAAAGTTTCATCTGAACTTTAGTGCATGTCTGTCTGCCATAAGTATTAGAGAACAATAACGAAAAACTGATTAAAGAGATATAATTAATTGCCATTAGTTAGATAGATTAAATTAAAATGTTGTTCTATTGTTGTCGTGCCAACACAAAATAAATATGTGTTACAGTTTTCAAATAATCTTATTGATGTGTTTTGTTAACAATGGCGTATGAAGAATAAAATATTAATCATACGTAGTGCAGTTTTAGTGTTATTGAAAAGATAAAAATATTAAAAAGATAAAAATATTAAAATAATTATATTACAATTTTATTTTATAACATGTTGTACGTATCATTAGATTATAGATTTTCTCCTCCAAAAAACTCATTTTAGTTATTGTAATTTGTCATTATTATTAATATGAAGGATTAAAAACAGGACAAAATAAAAGTCTTTAATAACTACTACAAAATTTTGCAACATGATAAGAGAAATTAATAAAACATAGAGCACATTTTGTAGGGATAAGAGCACTAATGCAGAATGTTAAGTGTTGTTAAAGTTGGGATCTAAAGTAAAATTCTATAAATATTGGGACAATTTTCACGTATAAAAATAGTTAAGTTCTGTTTAAGGGAAAACAATTGTCTTTTTAAAATGTGGAAAAAAATCAAACGACTATTTTTAAGGAAGAATTGTACTTCATTGTAGTCCAGTTTCTAGTTCTAGTTCAGTTCTAGTTCAGTTCTAGTTCAGTTCTAGTTCAGTTCTAGTTCAGTTCTAGTTCAGTTCTAGTTCGTTCTAGTTCAGTTCTAGTTCACTTTCTAGTTCAGTTCTAGTTCAGTTCTAGTTCAGTTCTAGTTCCGTCTAGTTCAGTTCTAGTTTCAGTCTAGTTCAGTTCTAGTTCAGTTCTAGTCAGTTAGTTCAGTTCTAGTTCAGTTCTAGTTCAGTTCTAGTTCAGTTCTCAGGTCAGTTTCTAGTTCAGTTCTAGTTCAGTTCTAGTTCAGTTCGAGTTCAGTTCTATTCAGTTCTAGTTCAGTTCTAGTTCCAGTTCTAGTTCAGTTCTAGTTCAGTTCTAGTTCAGTTCTAGTTCAGTTCTAGTTCAGTTCTAGTTCAGTTCTAGTTCAGTTCTAGTTCATTCTAGTTGTATAGTTCAGTTCTAGTTCAGTTCTAGTTCAGTTCTAGTCAGTTCTAGTTCAGTTCTAGTTCAGTTCTAGTTCAGTTCTAGTTCAGTTCTAGTTCAGTTCTAGTTCAGTTCTAGTTCAGTTCTAGTTCAGTTCTAGTTCAGTTCTAGTTCAGTTCTAGTTCAGTCTAGTTCAGTTCTAGTTCAGTTCTAGTTCAGTTCT
Organism: Lucilia sericata; assembly: GCF_015586225.1. Taxonomy (NCBI): domain Eukaryota; kingdom Metazoa; phylum Arthropoda; class Insecta; order Diptera; family Calliphoridae; genus Lucilia; species Lucilia sericata. The sequence goes on along the minus strand of NW_023994103.1, from coordinate 756,169 downwards.
AGTTCAGTTCTAGTTCAGTTCTAGTTCAGTTCTAGTTCAGTTCTAGTTCAGTTCTAGTTCAGTTCTAGTTCAGTTCTAGTTCAGTTCTAGTTCAGTTCTAGTTCAGTTCTAGTTCAGTTCTAGTTCAGTTCTAGTTCAGTTCTAGTTCAGTTCTAGTTCAGTTCTAGTTCAGTTCTAGTTCAGTTCTAGTTCAGTTCTAGTTCAGTTCTAGTTCAGTTCTAGTTCAGTTCTAGTTCAGTTCTAGTTCAGTTCTAGTTCAGTTTCTAGTTCAGTTCTAGTTCAGTTCTAGTTCAGTTCTAGTTCAGTTCTAGTTCTAGTTCAGTTCTAGTTCAGTTCTAGTTCAGTTCTAGTTCAGTTCTAGTTCAGTTCTAGTTCAGTTCTAGTTCAGTTCTAGTTCAGTTCTAGTTCAGTTCTAGTTCAGTTCTAGTTCAGTTCTAGTTCAGTTCTAGTTCAGATCTAGTTCAGTTCTAGTTCAGTTCTAGTTCAGTTATAGTTCAGTTCTAGTTCAGTTCTAGTTCAGTTCTAGTTCTAGTTCAGTTCTAGTTCAGTTCTAGTTCAGTTCTAGTTCAGTTCTAGTTCAGTTCTAGTTCAGTTCTAGTTCAGTTCAGTTCTAGTTCAGTTCTAGTTCAGTTCTAGTTCAGTTCTAGTTCAGTTCTAGTTCAGTTCTAGTTCAGTTATAGTTCAGTTCTAGTTCAGTTCTAGTTCAGTTCTAGTTCAGTTCTAGTTCAGTTCTAGTTCAGTTCTAGTTCAGTTCTAGTTCAGTTCTAGTTCAGTTCTAGTTCAGTTCTAGTTCAGTTCTAGTTCAGTTCTAGTTCTAGTTCAGTTCTAGTTCAGTTCTAGTTCAGTTCTAGTTCAGTTCTAGTTCAGTTCTAGTTCAGTTCTAGTTCAGTTCTAGTTCTAGTTCAGTTCTAGTTCAGTTCTAGTTCAGTTCTAGTTCAGTTCTAGTTCAGTTCTAGTTCAGTTCTAGTTCAGTTCTAGTTCAGTTCTAGTTCAGTTCTAGTTCAGTTCTAGTTCAGTTCTAGTTCAGTTCTAGTTCAGTTCTAGTTCAGTTCTAGTTCAGTTCAGTTCAGTTAGTTCAGTTCTAGTTCAGTTCTAGTTCAGTTCTAGTTCAGTTCTAGTTCAGTTCTAGTTCAGTTCTAGTTCAGTTCTAGTTCTAGTTCTAGTTCAGTTCTAGTTCTAGTTCTAGTTCAGTTCAGTTCTAGTTCAGTTCTAGTTCAGTTCTAGTTCAGTTCTAGTTCAGTTCTAGTTCAGTTCTAGTTCAGTTCTAGTTCAGTTCTAGTTCAGTTCTAGTTCAGTTCTAGTTCAGTTCTAGTTCAGTTCTAGTTCAGTTCTAGTTCAGTTCTAGTTCAGTTCTAGTTCAGTTCTAGTTCAGTTCTAGTTCAGTTCTAGTTCAGTTCTAGTTCAGTTCTAGTTCAGTTCTAGTTCAGTTCTAGTTCAGTTCTAGTTCAGTTCTAGTTCAGTTCTAGTTCAGTTCTAGTTCAGTTCTAGTTCAGTTCTAGTTCAGTTCTAGTTCAGTTCTAGTTCAGTTCTAGTTCAGTTCTAGTTCAGTTCTAGTTCAGTTCTAGTTCAGTTCTAGTTCAGTTCTAGTTCAGTTCTAGTTCAGTTCTAGTTCAGTTCTAGTTCAGTTCTAGTTCAGTTCTAGTTCAGTTCTAGTTCAGTTCTAGTTCAGTTCTAGTTCAGTTCTAGTTCAGTTCTAGTTCAGTTCTAGTTCAGTTCTAGTTCAGTTCTAGTTCAGTTCTAGTTCTAGTTCAGTTCTAGTTCTAGTTCAGTTCTAGTTCAGTTCTAGTTCAGTTCTAGTTCAGTTCTAGTTCAGTTCTAGTTCAGTTCTAGTTCAGTTCTAGTTCAGTTCTAGTTCAGTTCTAGTTCAGTTCTAGTTCAGTTCTAGTTCAGTTCTAGTTCAGTTCTAGTTCAGTTCTAGTTCAGTTCTAGTTCAGTTCAGTTCTAGTTCAGTTCTAGTTCAGTTCTAGTTCAGTTCTAGTTCAGTTCTAGTTCAGTTCTAGTTCAGTTCTAGTTCAGTTCTAGTTCAGTTCTAGTTCAGTTCTAGTTCAGTTCTAGTTCAGTTCTAGTTCAGTTCTAGTTCAGTTCTAGTTCAGTTCTAGTTCAGTTCTAGTTCAGTTCTAGTTCAGTTCTAGTTCAGTTCTAGTTCAGTTCTAGTTCAGTTCTAGTTCAGTTCTAGTTCAGTTCTAGTTCAGTTCTAGTTCTAGTTCTAGTTCTAGTTCAGTTCTAGTTCTAGTTCAGTTCTAGTTCAGTTCTAGTTCAGTTCTAGTTCAGTTCTAGTTCAGTTCTAGTTCAGTTCTAGTTCAGTTCTAGTTCAGTTCTAGTTCAGTTCTAGTTCAGTTCTAGTTCAGTTCTAGTTCAGTTCTAGTTCAGTTCTAGTTCAGTTCTAGTTCAGTTCTAGTTCAGTTCTAGTTCAGTTCTAGTTCAGTTCTAGTTCAGTTCTAGTTCAGTTCTAGTTCAGTTCTAGTTCAGTTCTAGTTCAGTTCTAGTTCAGTTCTAGTTCAGTTCTAGTTCAATTCTAGTTCAGTTCTAGTTCTAGTTCAGTTCTAGTTCAGTTCTAGTTCAGTTCTAGTTCAGTTCTAGTTCAGTTCTAGTTCAGTTCTAGTTCAGTTCTAGTTCAGTTCTAGTTCAGTTCTAGTTCAGTTCTAGTTCAGTTCTAGTTCAGTTCTAGTTCAGTTCTAGTTCAGTTCTAGTTCAGTTCTAGTTCAGTTCTAGTTCAGTTCAGTTCTAGTTCAGTTCTAGTTCAGTTCTAGTTCAGTTCTAGTTCAGTTCTAGTTCAGTTCTAGTTCAGTTCTAGTTCAGTTCTAGTTCAGTTCTAGTTCAGTTCTAGTTCAGTTCTAGTTCAGTTCTAGTTCAGTTCTAGTTCAGTTCTAGTTCTAGTTCTAGTTCAGTTCTAGTTCTAGTTCTAGTTCAGTTCTAGTTCAGTTCTAGTTCAGTTCTAGTTCAGTTCTAGTTCAGTTCTAGTTCAGTTCTAGTTCAGTTCTAGTTCAGTTCTAGTTCAGTTCTAGTTCAGTTCTAGTTCAGTTCTAGTTCAGTTCTAGTTCAGTTCTAGTTCAGTTCTAGTTCAGTTCTAGTTCAGTTCTAGTTCAGTTCTAGTTCAGTTCTAGTTCAGTTCTAGTTCAGTTCTAGTTCAGTTCTAGTTCAGTTCTAGTTCAGTTCTAGTTCAGTTCTAGTTCAGTTCAGTTCTAGTTCAATTCTAGTTCAGTTCTAGTTCTAGTTCAGTTCTAGTTCAGTTCTAGTTCAGTTCTAGTTCAGTTCTAGTTCAGTTCTAGTTCAGTTCTAGTTCAGTTCTAGTTCAGTTCTAGTTCAGTTCTAGTTCAGTTCTAGTTCAGTTCTAGTTCAGTTCTAGTTCAGTTCTAGTTCAGTTCTAGTTCAGTTCTAGTTCTAGTTCAGTTCTAGTTCTAGTTCAAGTTCAGTTCTAGTTCAGTTCTAGTTCAGTTCTAGTTCAGTTCTAGTTCAGTTCTAGTTCAGTTCTAGTTCAGTTCTAGTTCAGTTCTAGTTCAGTTCTAGTTCAGTTCTAGTTCAGTTCTAGTTCAGTTCTAGTTCAGTTCTAGTTCAGTTCTAGTTCAGTTCTAGTTCAGTTCTAGTTCAGTTCTAGTTCAGTTCTAGTTCAGTTCTAGTTCAGTTCTAGTTCAGTTCTAGTTCAGTTCTAGTTCAGTTCTAGTTCAGTTCTAGTTCAGTTCTAGTTCAGTTCTAGTTCAGTTCTAGTTCAGTTCTAGTTCAGTTCTAGTTCAGTTCTAGTTCAGTTCTATTTCAGTTCTAGTTCAGTTCTAGTTCAGTTCTAGTTCAGTTCTAGTTCAGTTCTAGTTCAGTTCTAGTTCAGTTCTAGTTCAGTTCTAGTTCAGTTCTAGTTCAGTTCTAGTTCAGTTGTAGTTCAGTTCTAGTTCAGTTCTAGTTCAGTTCTAATTCAGTTCTAGTTCAGTTTCTAGTTTAGCTCTAGTTTGCTGGGTAACACACGCAATAACAAAATCAATAAATGTCCCCAGTTCTTTTGACTGTTGGTATAACTATCTGTAAAGTAGTTATTCCGGCGACTAAAGTTTTACAAACATAGTAGAAAATACTCAACAGTGCTGCTGGGTATTTACTTTAGGAGTGAGATTGGGTTATTAGTGTGTAGGAACTTGTATCTGCCAGTGTTTGTGTAGTAGTTGCTGTCACACATTTATGTAAAATATTTAAGTATTGCATATTTTAAGGGGGTCTTAAGTTTGAAAATGTTTGTTATTTATGACATTTTTGCTAAAAACAGGAGCCAAATATTTGTTTTTTTTTTTTTTTTTTTGTTTGTTTTTAGCTTCTTGGCCATTATTTGAGCTTATTACTTCGACATCATCTACTTTTAGCAAATGGCTGGTTCAGGGTAGTCAATGTTAGTAGTAAAAGTGGATATTTTACCTTTTGTACTGTTGTTGTAATCAGTTTTCCTTTCTTTTTAGTTTTACTTGCTCTTGAACAATTTTGTTTATTTAAGAACTTTCGTTAAGATTCTTTATAATGTACTTTAAAAGATTGATATTGTTTTCGAATGAAAAGCCTGAGTATATTTATGCTGAAAAAGTTTTTGTTTATTTTCTGTTTTGAGGTACAGTGGACGTCCACTAGTACGAATTATATAGTGTCAGGCCCTTTCGTAATACCGAAAAATTCGTATTATTGAACAACACATTTTGTATGTTTAAATTCAAATAATACACATAAAATATTGGATTTTATTTATTTTTGTTTTATTTTTCATGAAAAATTACGTAACGGAACAAAATATAATAAATGTTTATTATTTTAAATAAATTTCTTGTACATAAACAGGCATAAAAGGGACATATTTACGTATATGAATTGTTAATTTTGAAAGTATTGTGAGTCCAATGGTTGAAATGAGATATATGTAGAAGGTTTTAAATTTTAATGTTTTTAAAAAGATGTGTGCCAAAGACAATTTGCAATTTACATATGTGTTCTAAAATGTATTAAAATGTTCAGATTGCATAAAACTTTTATTAGAAACTTGAATGGAATATACCAAAATTCTCTAATTTATAATTTTCTCTTAAAAATTAGAATAGTTATCCTTAAACCCATTGCTTGGAATGTGGAGTCACACTACTTTCAAAATTAACAGTTCATACATACATATGTATATAAATATCATTTTACTTATTAAAAAATCCATCATTTAACATCGATGTTTATTACATTGTAAAATTATTTCTTACGGCTTTTTCAATAACAGCGCTTTTTGAGGCTTCAATATTGTTCTCAGCAGAGTTATTGTCGGGAACTAATAAAATACTTTCCTCATTGGCATTATCATCCAATTTAATTTCTTCTCTTGGGTCATCAAAATTCCAATAAATAAATTAATAACACTAAATAATTGTTGATTTGTAAATATATATGCAGTAAATTGTGTGTATAGGATTTTTAAAAATACACACACTTGTAATAAATACAAAAAAACTTCAAAATTACTGAGCTTAAGGTGAATGATACCGAAATAATAAAATAAAAACATAATAAAAACTTTCATTCATACGTAAATAAAACCAAATTCCCATAAAAATGCATTATTCGTACTATCGAACAGAAAATTGAGACTTTATTCGTACTATAGAGTAGACAATGCAACAATTTTGCCATTCGTATTATTGGATATTCGTAATAAAGAGTATACGTACTATTGGACCGGTCCACTTGTATATTATATGAATTATTTTACCTTTTAAAGATTGTTAATGTAATTTATGTCAATTTGATGATAGTTTAGAAATTTTAGCAAAAACCACCATATTAATTAAATAAAGTTTCATAAAAACTTTTCTAATATTACTTAATGGCAAAAGAGACAAGTCATTATTTGAAGGGTTAAAAAGATAGTTTTACATTATTTAAGAATTTGAAGAAATTAGTAAATAAGCAAAATTTTCTTAAGGGAATTGTTATGCTATTTTAAAGTATTTTGAAGAAAAGTTTTAGTATTTAAATCAATTTATTTCAATAAGGGGCGTGTTTAAAAAAAAAAAACTTATTATTTTCTTAATTTTATAATTTTTAATAATTATTTTTAAGTAAATTGGAATACATATCTTGAGCACAGGCATCCCCAGCAGCCTTCAATATTTTGAATATCAAACCCATTGATTTTTAAGAAATATAATACCAGAACTGTAGGAGACAAATCAGACATGATTTTTACATGCTATTGCGTTTTTATTAAATCTAAAAGTACTTTGAAAATAAGATCACATATTCAAATATATAATTCTGTTTTACATACAAGAAATTTCAATAAAATTCTTTGAAATTTATAGAAAAATAACAACCATTCTTTCGTAGTAATCCCAAAACGTTAAACATGTTGTTAATGCTAAAATTATAATCTTAAAAAGGTTAAAGGCACAAAAAAAAACGAGAAATTCGTGTTTAGATTAAACGTGAAAATATCAAAGGATTCGTAAAATGAACAATAAAAAATAAAGTAATTTATTTTTTTTTTTAAAGGAGATGAAATTGAAACTGTGGCACACACGCGAAACAAAAGACCTTTTTTACACTTCTTTACAAAGGAGAAAAATAAAATGAAAATGACATTGAAGATTTATTTTTATTGAAATTGTAAGACAAAACCTTTAGCAAAAAAAAAAAAAAAATAAAACAAATTAATGACATAATCTGAAATTTCAAACCCTAACAAATTAATACAATTAATTGAGCGCATTTTATTTTAAAGGTCTTTTAAGGTAAATAAGATGATTTTCTTCTGTAATTATGTAATTTTGTTGAAATTAATATCAAATGTATTTCATTAAATAAAATCAAAGAAATTAATAATAAATTTAATATTCAAATCATTATCAAACTTAGTAACAAGTCTAAACAGAATAATTTAAAAAAAAAAATCTCTAATGTAATTGAAATCAAGAATTTGTTAATAAGCTGATATTCAAGACATATTTAAAATTGTAATTCTAAGTAATGAGCCAAACTTTTCTATCACTTTGTTCAAATGTCACTTATTAATTTAATTCTCAAGTCCCGTAGCATTTAATTTTTTTTTTACCAAGAGTTTAGAATGTCCTTTATATAATTGTTTTTGTTTTTCTAATCCCTTGCTTTAATTTAAATAGTCCATGAATAATTCATTAATTTTGCTATTATTTTTCAGTTTTTTTTTTTTTTTTTTTGCTCCCAAATTGTTAATAGATTTTCGTGATCACAAATAATCCCCACATTTAATTAAAATTCAATTAAAAAGTTGTTTATAAAAAACACATTTATAAAAAAATTTAGAAATGTTATATGGTCCGACTTTAGAAGGAGCTACACAAGCTATAATCTGGAATATATTGTAGACAATAGTAGTCTTTACTATAATAAGGATTATACTCTTGACTATAGGGTGGAGTATAGCCATCACTTAATAGTGTCGATTGTAGTCTTGACTATAGCGTTGACTATTGAGTATGTTGAATTCACTATAGGGTCGACTATAGTCAGGGGTAGAGTGTCAACTAAGTCTTGACTATAGTGTCGACTATATCTTGCATATAGTTTTGACTATAGTCTTGACTATAGTGTCGGCTATAGTTTTGACTATAGTCTTCATTATAGTGGCGACTATAGTCTTGACCATAGTGTTGACAATAGTCAAGACTATAGCGTCGAATATAGTCTTAACTATATTATGACTCTAGCGTCGACTATAGTCTTGACGGTAGTGTCAAAAATAGTTTTGACTATAGTGTCGACTTTAGTCTTTACTACTGTATCGACTATAATCTTTACTATAAAGTCGACTATAGTCCTTACGATAGTGTCGACTATAGTCTTTACTGTAGTGTTGATTATATTCTCGACTATAGTTTTGACTGTAGTCTTAACTACAGTGTCGACTATAGCGTCGACTATAGTCTTCATTATAGTGTCGACTATAGTCTTGACTATAGTTTTGACTATAGACATGACTATAGTGTCGACTATAGTCTTGACTATAGTGTCGACTATAGTCTTGACTATAGTGTCGACTATAGTCTTGACTATAGTCTTTACTATAAAGCTATAGTCCTTATTATAGTGTCGACTATAGTCTTTACTATAGTGTCGAATATAGTCTTTACTATAGTGTCGACTATAGTCTTGACTATAGCGTCGACTATAGACTTGACTATAGTCTTGAGTATAGTTTAGACTATATTGTCGACAGTAGTCTTGACTATAGTTTTGTCAATAGTGTCGACTATACTCTTGACTATAATATCAACTATAGTCTTGACTATAGTATTGACTATAGTCTTGACTATAGTATTGACTATAGTATTGATTATAGTTTTCACTATAGTTTCGACTATAGTCTTCACTATAGTATCGACTATAGTCTTGAATATAGTGTCGGCTATTGTCTCGACTATAGTGCCCACTGTAGTTTGGACTATAGCGTAGTCTGTAATTTTAACTATTGAGTTTTCTGACTTCACTACAGGTTCGACTTTAGTCTTGACTACAGTGTCGACTAAAGTCTGGACTATAGTGTTGACCATAGTCTTGACTATAGTGTCGACTATAGTATGACTATAATGTCATCTGTAGTTTTACTATATCGTCGTCTGTAATTTTGACTATTGAGTATAGGGTCGACTATAATCTGGGCTATAGTGTCGATTATAGTCTGGGCTATATTGTCCACTATAGTCTTGGCTATAGTGTCAACTACAGTCTTGGCTATTGTGTCCACTATAGTCTTTGCTATTGTGTCCACTATAGTCTTGGCTATAGTCTTGGCTATAGTCTTGGCTATAGTGTCGCCTAAACTATAGTGTCGTCTATTGTCTTAACTTGAAATCTGGACTATAGTATCGACTATAGTCTTAACTTTAGTGTAGACTATAGGGTGGAGTACAGCCATCACTTTATTAGCCTTGACTATACTGTCGATTATAGTCTTTACTATAGTGTCGACTATAGTCTTGATTATAGTTCGACTATAGTCTTAACTATAGTATCGACTATAGTTTTAAATATACAGTGTCTTGACTAGAGTGTCGACTATAGTCTTTTCTATAGTGGCGACTATAGTCTTGACTATAGTGTCATCTGTCGTTTTGACTATAGCGTCGTCTGAAATTTTGACTATTGAGTATGTTGACGTCACTATTGGGTCGACTATAGTCTGGGATACAGAGTCAACTATAATCTAAGCTAGTGTCGACTATAGTTTGTATTATAGTGTGAACTATAATATTTTTGACCATAGTAAAAACTATTTTAACTATAACATTTACCACATTGTCAAATTTAGTCTACCCACCATAGTAGAGTAGGGTACTATAAATTTGTTTATACAAAACTCACAATTAGAAAAAACAAAATAAGTAAATAGAAAAATTAGAAAAAGAAAAAAAAAAAAACAAACACTTACCTTCTCTAGCTTTTAAGTAGACCGTATTGGCCACAATATTCTCTAATTCCATTAGTTCCAGGTTGGCGGTTTTTTTATTAAATCCTAGGCCGCTCTCAAACTTTTAAAAAACACACTTCAATGGTTGTTGTTAAAAAAAATAAAAAAAGTTTTTTTTTTTTTTAGATGATATAAAGACGTAAAAATAATTGTTCAATTTGTTTTCTTTTTTGATATAATAATGATGCTGATAAAAAGAGATATTAAGGAACAAACTCAAGGACTTATGTAGCTGTACAGTAGAACCTTAGAAATCAGAGCTTTTGTTGCCTTGTACCAGTAGCTGGAGTTGTGGAAAGATGTATTATACAGTTGTGCAATTTTGAACAGATGTTTATATTTCTTTTGTTCTCACTAATTCCTTTTTTTGTTTCTTGATAAGTACAATTTTTAAATAAATCTTTTGCTGTTTCTCTCTTGTTTTCTTTCTTACACTATGTGACTACTCAATGTTTAGTTTGTTTTTATTATTTTTAGTTTTCTTTTTATTTTTCTATTTTTTTAAGTTTTCCACTTTTGTTGTTTTCTTGTTAAAAACATTAATTTATGTTTTTAAATGCATGAGTTCTGTTTCTTTGAAAGTATTGGTTACTGGTTTAAAAGTTCTTGTTGACAAGTATTTTCTCTTTGTGTTTACTGCTTTCCGTTTCCTTTTTTCTACACAACAACTGCTGCATAAGTTTGTGCGTTTTGTTTTTTTCTTAATTTAAAATATTTCTTTTTACGTTGATGATTGATTTTCTTGTGGCATTGTTTTCAATTTCCTTGCAAATGTTATTTTATGCTTCTTACACCTTTAAAAATATTTATTATTTGCTTTATGTTTTTAACATCCGTTTCCGTTTAGTTGCTGCTGTAACTTCCTCTGTTATGCAAGTTTAAATTATAACTAATATTTTTGCTTTAATATCGTGCGAAATTTTTGTTTATTAACAGATATGTCTTTCTTGTTATCGTTTCTATGGCTTTTGTGCATTTTCCTTAAATTTTTCCCAGTTTTTCTTTAAAAGTTTTAAAGTTCTTTCCTAAAGTTACAATTTATATTTATGTTCTTTTTTTATTTAAAAATTGTTGTTATTTATGCAAAACTTTATTGTTTGTTGTCATTTACAGCTGCTGTTTGTGTTCTTAAATATGTTGTTGTCCTTTGCAAATTCCTTTTTTTTATTTTCTTTGTACAAAAGCAAAAAGCAGCAAATTTTGTAAGAGAAAAAAGCGTGACTTTTTTTTGTACTGCTGCTGTTATTATTTTGGCAGTTTGTTGTTTTGTTAAAATTTTTTTTAAACAACTTTTATACCAACAAATAAGGGAAGTACGAGTGGGTAGAAGTATTGTTTGAATAATTGCTGTTGCTGTGTACAGAGATGTTGGATCTGAAAAGATGCAAAAAGGAAAAAAATATAAATTATTTATAAAATGTACATAAATTTAAAGGGATTTAGGTTGTTTGTTTATTGTTAAATAAAAACATGTTTTAATTTTTAAAACGTTTTTATTAGGAACATGTTGTATAAAGTCGCCGACGCTACTTGTTTTCTGTTTGAAAAAAATCACTTTTTATCCCCTTTTTTTAAAATCGAGTTTGATACTTCAATGAGCTTTTGGAACCTTATATAACAGTTACTTTATATCTCTAAGACCACGCAAAAATCTATCAAAATATTAACTCTTGAAGGCTTTTTAAATAGCTTAATTAACATCAGTACGTAACTGCCTAAAAATCTAGTTCATTCTAATTGGCATAATGTTTTATTTTTAATTATGTCTCAATTTTGTATAAAAACTTTTTAATTCCGTTGCTGTTTTTAGTTTATGTTTCTTTTTTTCCAATGTTTACTATAGCAACTGAAATTAATAATAAACTTTTATTGTATTTCATTTATTAATGCATCACTGAATTTAATTCATTAAAAACTGTTGAGATTTTTGTTGGTTTTGTTGATGTTTTCCTTTGTGTAATATTGATGTGTTCGTAAGAGATTGCAGGGCTTGTTGCTGAATATTATAGTGGCCAGACTAAGCAGACAGCCTGCACTGTTAGGAGCAATATCCCAGCAGCCATGGGGTGTCGACTACAGGTGGTGGGTAGGGAAACAAGAGCGCAAAACGAAGGGAGAGTAAAACCGGGCCAGAGGAGAGGGCGACGAGAGGGCCGAAGAACGAACGAACGAAACGAACGAACGAACGAACGAACGAAGAACGAACGAACGAACGAACGAACGAACGAAACGAAGAACGAACGAACGAACGAACGAACGAAACGAACGAACGAAAGAACGAACGAACGAACGAACGAACGAACGAACGAACGAACGAACGAACGAACGAACGAAGAACGAACGAACGAAACGACGAACGAACGAACGAACGAACGAACGAACGAACGAACGAACGAACGAACGAAACGAACGAACGAACGAAGAACGAACGAACGAACGAACGAAAGAACGAACGAACGAACGAACGAACGAAGAACGAACGAACGAAACGAACGAACGAACGAACGAACGAACGAACGAACGAAGAACGAACGAACGAACGAAAAACGAACGAACAAACGAACGAACGAAAACGAACGAACGAACGAACGAACGAAACGAACGAACGAACGAACGAACGAACGAACGAACGAACGAACGAACGAACGAACGAACGAACGAACGAACGAACGAACGAACGAACGAACGAACGAACGAACGAACGAACGAAGAACGAAAGAACGAACGAACGAACGAACGAACGAACGAACGAACGAACGAACGAACGAAACGAACGAACGAACGAACGAACGAACGAACGAACGAACGAACGAACGAAACGAACGAAAAACGAACGAAAACGAACGAACGAACGAACGAACGAACGAACGAACGAACGAACGAAACGAACGAACGAACGAACGAACGAACGAACGAACGAACGAACGAAAGAACGAACGAACGAAACGAACGAACGAACGAACGAACGAACAACGAACGAACGAACGAACAACGAACAAAACGAACAACGAACGAACGAAGAACGAACGAACTAACGAACGAACGAACGAACGAACGAACGAACGAACGAACGAACGAACTAACGAACGAAGAACGAACGAACGAACGAACGAAACTAACGAACGAACGAAACTAACGAACGAACTAACGAAACGAAAACGAACGAAACGAACGAACGAACGAACGAACGAACGAACGAACGAACGAACGAACGAACGAACTAACTAACGAACGAACGAACGAACAACTAACGAACGAACGAACGAACGAACGAACGAACAACGAACGAACAACGAAAACGAACGAAGAACGAACGAAGAAAAGAACGAACTAACGAACGAACAACGAAAACTAACGAACTAACGAACTAACTAACGAACGAACTAACTAACGAACGAACTAACTAACGAACGAACGAACGAACGAAACGAACGAACGAACGAACGAACGAACGAACTAACGAACTAAGAACGAACGAACGAACAACTAACTACTAACTAACTAACTAACAACTAACTAAACTGACTAAGAATAACAATAACTAACTAACTAACTAATAAAAACAAACTAACTAATAATAACTAACTACTAAAATAATAATAACGAACTAAACAACTACTAACTAACTAACTAACTAACTAACTAACTAAGAAAACGAACTAACTTAAGAACTAACTAAATAACTAACTAACCAACTAAAACTAACTAACTAACTAACAACAAACTAACTAACTAAAACTTAACCACTAACTAACTACTAAATAACTAAACTAACTAAATAGTCCTGAAATAGTTAAGCTACAATCGGTGAAGTCCTGAATCTAGTTCAAGCTAAAATCGGTTGAAGTTGAATTATAGTTTAAGCTTAAAACCGACGAAGTCCACGACTGCATGCAGACTTTAATGCGACAACAAATCGATACATTGTCATTTTTTAGTGTCGATACTAGACAATATAGACGAATATATTCAGTGATCGTGACGTCTACATTTCGACTATAGTCGAGATTATAGTGTCGACTAAGTCTCGATATCGTAAGAACATAGGTCGACTATACTCTAAAATATCTTGCCCCCACTATGCTCCAAATTATATTGTCGTCTATAGTCCAGAAGTGTCGACTATAGTTCAGACTATAGTCCAGACTATAGTGTCGACTATAGTCCAGTCTATAGTGTCGACTATAGTCCAGACTATAGTGTCGACTATAGTCCAGACTATAGTGTCGACTATAGTCCAGACTATTGTGTCGACTATAGTCCAGACTACAGTGTCGACTATAGTCCAGACTACAGTGTCGACTATAGTCCAGACTACAGTGTCGACTATAGTCCAGACTATAGTGTAGACTACAATCCAGACTATAGTGTCGACTATAGTCCAGGACATAGTGTCCAGAATATAGTAGCGACAATAGCAAAGACTATAGTGTCGACTATAGTATAGACTATAGTGGCAACAATAGCAAAGACCATAGACGTCTATAGTCCAAACTATAGTGTCGACTACAGTCCAGGCTATAGTGTGGAAGTTTAAAATTTATTTGACTTCTATGTTTGCTGGTATATTGAATTTAAATTGCAAGTGAAATTGTAAAAGTGTTATCGTATCTGAGTTGAGCAGAAATACAAAATAAATTGTTAAACATGATAAAAGACTACTTGATTAAATTTGTTTTGTTTGGTTGAATTTTTTTTATTTTTAAATTGTTCATTTAACATTTGTCTTTACTCGGGAATCGGTTGATGAAAAGAATGTTGTAAAGAGATTGCATTAAATTAAATCAATAATCTGATGGATTGATCTGTAATTAAATGTCAACAATGCAACAATAATAAACAGCAAAAGTAAATAGATTTTTAAAACATAAAAAAACGTAAAATATATAGAATTTAATTAAAATTGAACTAATTTTAAAATTTTAATTATATTCACAGCAGTTGAAAATTGAAATTTTATTAATTCTATTTTTAGAGAAAACTAAATTTCATTAAAACTTTTTTATTGCAAAAATTAAGTAAAAAATGCCTTTGACAACTATGCGGGATTGTCAATGTAATCTTTTTAATTGAGTAGCATTTCCAGCTCCAACTAAAATAAATATTGTTTATTCAAACCAAAAAAGAAATTTGATTTTATTTCTCATCTATTTTTAAATGGATTCCTAGAGAGTTATAAAAAAATGTGCAAATATTGATTTCAAAAAGAATATATGCAGTTCGAGGTTTGTATTAGTTACATTGACTAGTTATTTCCTCTTTTCATATCCTAAAGGACTTTTTTCTAGATTACTTAATGATACTCAAGTGATAATGGACTACCTCTCTCCATTACTTGAAGCCACGAACATAAATATTGTTCTATAGAATAGAAATTTGAGCGATCTTTTTCTATAGAATTGAATTAACGAGAATATAGACATATATATTTCTACAGAAAATAAAAATGATCGCGACCAATTTTCTATACAATGGAAAAACTGATCAACAATTGATCTAATAAATAGCAAGCATGTAGATCATCAACTGATCCACAGTACAGAAAATGTATCAGCAGATTTCAATAGAATGGAACAATTGATCAATATTTGACTAAAGAATAGAAAATTTATAGAAAATTGATCGACATTTTGTTTAAAGAAAATCTGCTCGAATTGATTGACAATTGATATATAAAATTGAAAGTTGTTCGACGGTATTTCTATATAGAATGGAAAATTCTCTGACAAATTTCCATCCATATATATATATATAAATTAATGTGTGTTTGTTTGGATATATGCATGCATGTTTGTTTGAAGTCTATAGCCGCCTACACGGCTAAATCGATTTTCTGGAATTTTTCACAGTGTGTTCCTGTATGCCTGGAAGGAAAAATAGGCTGCTTTTTATTTTGAAATTTCAAGTGGGTGGTGGTGCCACGCCTACTTACTAAATAACTATTGGAAATCGTATATCTTGGAAACTGGCGCAATTAGAGTCCTCAAATTTTGCACGGAGAACTTTGACATTCATAAGATTATTTTTGGACAAAATGGGAGGAATGACTAGAGTGGGCGTGGCATATCTCAGAAAATATAACAGTTAGAGTCCTCAAATTTTGTCGGAGCCACATAAGTCTCAATATGATTATTTGGGATAAAAATTGGGCGGACTAACAGCAGGGGGCGTGACACCTCTCATATTAATTAAATACAAAAATTCGTTTATCTGGGAAACTATAAGAGTTAAAAGCTTCAAATTTTGCACGAAGAACTTTAGCATCCATGTAAATATTTTGAGTAATAAATTGGCGGACTACCAATGGAGCGAGCGGCACCTCCCATATGAATTAAATACAAAAAAATCTTTTATCTAAGAAACTAATAGAACTAGATTCCTAAAATTTTGCGCAAACAACTTTCATATTCATCTGAACATTTTGGGAAAAAAGCGGACTTTCACCAGGGGGTGGGTTGGAACCCCCATTCGAGTTATATAGAAAAATTTGTATATCTGAGATACTGAGATACTCTAGAAGCTAGAATCTTCAAATTGTACATGAATAACTTTGACATTTATGTGAACATTTAGAGAAAAATGAGCGGACTTTCAATGGGGGGATTGGCCCCTCCCATATGAATAAAATACAATACAATATTATTCACATTTTTCATAGCTTACATTAAAATCCTTATTAGCGTTCGGAAAAATTGGTGAACTTGCAATAATTTGGGTTATTTTTCATGACATCTCCCATGTGTAAGTGGATTTTTATTTATATTGCTTTTAGGGTAGCACACTAGGTATAGCTAGTAAATTTAGAATTGAAAACTGATCGACAATTTTCTATAGGTCAGATAACTGATCGATAATTCTCTACATAATAGAAAATTGATCGAAGAATGTCCATCACCTCAATAGGCGATTTATAGGTGCAAAAGTGTTTTGCTACAAAAATAACTAGTGAATTTCTAATACAAAACTGTATTGAAGCTGTATGTATTAACATATACATACACATACACAAAGTAAATCTAACCACATACAAATACAAGAAGACACAATTCAATTCAATAGCAAAATCCAAAATGAAACGTTTAGGTAGAAAATGTCAGAAGGACAAATACGTTATAAAATCTAAACGATGCTAATGGCAAAAATGGTTCAATAAGAGGATTTTAACATTAAAGCAATCTATGCGAATAAGAGAGAGAGAGAGCAATGCGGTATATATAGTATTATTTTAAAAGTATTTGTGTTACACCACTACATGCCTATGTATATGTATTTATTATTGTAGTAAAATATTCGAAGGTTGTTGCTGTTTTTTATAGCCATATTGTGGTATTCGTTCAATATTCTTAAGTGAAGAAAAAACTGTTAAGTACCTTGAGATTTATTTAGTCTTTAAATTGTTGTAGTTATCTTCGTAAAAATTTAGTATTTTACACTAAATTGTGTCTTTTATCAGGTTTCTATATATAACTTTTTTTAACAGATTATTTGTTTTTTAATAAATTTCAAATATTTGATTTTTTATAAAATATTTTATTCATGCTTTTGGGTTTTTCCCGAGCAATAAAATATATGTAAATTAAGCTGCCGGCATGGATAAATCAAATTTGATGCAGGTGAAATAAAAAAAAAATTAAGGAAAAGAAAAATATTTTATAAAAGGTGGATAAGGTGCTCCTCCTGAAAGTCTGGGAAGAGCAGGAAAAAAAAAATTATTTTTATGAATATAAAACAAAACGTTTTTTGCTACTTATATAAAGCTGATAATGTAGAACAAGTTAGTTATTTTTCTTGCTGAGTTTATAATTTAAAAATAACAAAATTTAAATAATTAAAAATTAAAAAAATAGAAACATACAACTGACGTCAATTATAACAGGAAAATAAAATAAAAAAAAAATTAAAATGCCACTGTATTTAAAATAAAAACTACTTGTTAAACAGACTGCACCCTCTGTATCAAACAGATTAGACAGCTAGACAGACAGCCAACCAAAAAGTAATATATTTCATAGACCGTTGATGATGCCCATCCCGTAAAATACTTAGACATCTAAATGTGTGATTAGAAAAAATAAATAAATTTAACACAAAACTAAAATATAAAATAAATAATTAATTAAATACCACTAAATACTTGTGACAGTAATAGAAAACAAAACAAAAAAATATTACAAAAATAGAAATAACAGAAAACTGATTTTTTTTCAATTTTTTTTCAAAATTAACACACGTATATTTTAATTAAATTTTAATTTACAACTTTGTTTAACGAAAAAAAAAAACACCACTAACGAGAGCAGCAATCAGTGGTAGCAGTCAACTTGTGAACTAAATAAAATATAAAACTTTGTTTAACTGTGTTTTCCAAATTTAATTAGTTGCAGCAGTATTTAAACAAGTGTTCGTTCGTTAGTTCTATCTCGTTGTCGCCCAGCCAAACGGCCGTTTAGTCTGCTAAAACTGACCGCCTTGTTGTGTGGTTGTAATGTGTCCAAGAACGAGTTATTCAGTTAAATGGTCGGCAAAAAGAGATCAAGAAATATTTATGATTGTATTTGTAGACTTTTATAATATAATCAGACTGATAAAAATTTTTCTTTTTTTAATTTTTAAAAGTTTGAATAATTTCCTACAGTTAGCCCCTGATGACGACTATAAAAGCCGATCACTGATTTTGTTACTGTTTTTCTGTTATAAAATTAAATTAATTTAGATTTTACAACGTATGTATTTAGCACTATTAAGCTGTACTGTGAAAATTTATTGTAGCGTTTTCATTATTATCTTTTTTTGTTTGCAAACATAATTTCCATTATAATGACACTATAATTAGCGTGGCCTATATAATTGTTGTACTAAATAGTTCATAATGTAAAAGAAAAGCTACAGAGCACAGATTGCTTCGATAAATGGTATTATACTAAATATTTGTTATAATAACAAAAAGTATATTACCAATTATTTTTATGACAAATAGGAAAAAAAAGCTACAGGAATTGACCATATTGAATTCCAAATCTTATGTAAAACAGAAGTCACCATATATTTGCAACATATGGATCCCGCGGCAAAAGAAGTGCTCATCTTTCGAGGCCAAGAATTAACCGAGAGAAGTCTTTCCTAAAAAATAAAGAGAGCGAAATCAAAATTGTATCCAGACGAGGAAACTGTCTGAATCAGAATAGAGATTCTGATGAAGGTCCGATGTAGATGTATATGTATTTTGCCGGATTAAAATCCTCCTATCAAGTTGGCTTGCTTGCTTGCTGCTAACTAACTAACTAACTAAATAACTAACTAACGAACGAACGAACGAACGAAACGAACGAACGAAAGAACGAACGAAAACGAACGAAAGACGAAGAAAGAACGAAACGAACGAACGTTAACGAACGAACGAACTAACGAAGAACTACCAACGAAGACAACGAACGTAACTAACTAACTAACTACAACTAACCTAACTAACTAACTAACAACTAACTACTACTAACATAACTAACTACAACTACCTAACTACTACTACACTAACTAACTAACTAACTAACTAACTAAACTAACTACTAACTACTAACTAACTAACAAACTAACTAAACTAACTAACTAACTAACTAACTAACAACGAACTAACTAACTAACTAACTAACTACTACGAACTAACTAACTAACTAACTAACTAACTAACTAAACTAACTAACTAACTAACAACGAACTACTAACGAACTAACTAACTAACTAACTAACTAACTAACTAACTAACTAACTAACGAACTAACTAACTAACTAACCTAACTAACTAACTAAAACTAACTAAACTAACTAACTAACTAGTAACTAACTAACAACTAACTAACTAACTAACTAACTACAACTAACTTAACTAACTAACAGAACTAACTAACTAACTAACTAACTAACTAACTAACTAACTAACACTAACTAACTAACTAACTAACTAACGAACTAGACTAACTAACTAACTAACTAACTAACTAATAACTAACTAACTACCTAACTAACTAACATTACCTTAACTATAACCAAATGTCAGCTGTGTCAGGTTGATCCTTTTGGTCCCACCAAAATACAAGTGACCTTAGCACTTTAACCGCCGATTTCTCTGCTCGGTAACTTCTTCTTATCATAATGGATTAATTTCATTCTAAGTAATAATACGTTGCAAAAAATATCTTTAACATATTTAATCGTATTTCAAGATCTCACAAATTTCGTTCGTATTTTAAATCTTGTAACTACTTATTTTTTTATTTCTTCAACCATTAACTGTAGCAAATGGCAACATCAATTAAGTTTAATTACACTTTTTAAGAAAAATATACTTCTAAGGAAAAGAAAATAATAATATTACGCTTCTTTTAAACTTATTTTCACTTCAAGTTAAATAAAACTTTAAAATGGATTATAATCAAATTAAGCTCATATTTATATAAAAATTTTCGCAAAATACTTGACAAAGAAAACGCCTCACTAACGACTATAAAGAAAAGGATATGAGACTTGAATAGTTCTTAACATTATAATAAACGAGCTATTAAAAAGAAGTAGTAAACAACTTCAAAGAAAAACTTAAGTAAGTAAATAAACGTGAATAGAAATGATAAACCTACCATTTTATTCAAATATATTTAAAAATGAACTAATGTAACCCAGTGAAATATCAAAGCTAATAAGATTAGTATTTACAAAAGTAGAGATTAAATCTAATGCTCTACTTAAAGAATATACATACATCCAAACGCAATACTATATTAAACATATGACCAATTTTTAAAATGCATTAAATTCTTTCGTAAAAACAAGCGCAATGTTTGCTGGGTTAATTAAGCACACTTCTGTCACAACTGCCACCTGCAGTTGAAAGATTCTAATGCGGTTACTATATAAAGGTACTAAAATCAGATACAGCAAATATAAAACTACCAAAAATAACTCGTTCCCTAGGTTAGGTTATGTTTAGATTAGTCAAAACTATAGCTTAGTTTATAGACAAGGCTGTAGATTAATCCATAGTCAAGAATGATCGATAGGAAAGACTTATTTCTCATTTATAGTCAACACTATAGTCAACAGCTTTAACTATAGATTGTTAATGCTATTGACTGATCAATGATCAAGACTTTAGACTGTTCTATAGTCCAGACTATACTCTGATGTAGTTATAGTTAGGACTTCAAACTATAGACTATAGATTGATCTATAGTCAAGACTATAAAGCGACCTATAGTCAAAACTATAGACTGATCTATAGTAAAGACTATAGACTAATCTATAGTCAAGAATATTGATTAATCTTTAGTCAATGCTATAGACTGATCTACAGTCAATACTATATCCTGGTCTATAGTCCAGACTAAAGACTGGCCTATAGTCCATACAAAAGACTGGTCTATAGTCGATATTAAAGACTGATCTATAGTCAATATTATAGGCTGATCTTTAGTGAATACTAAAGACTGATCTATAGTCAAAACTATAGACTGATCTATAGTCAAGACTATAGACTGATCTATAGTCTAGACTATAGACTGATCTATAGTCAAGACTATAGACTGTTATATATTCCAAACTATAGACAGATCTATAGTCAATACTATAGACTGATCTATAGTCAAGAATATATATTAATTTTTAGTCATTGCTATAGACCGATCTACAGTCAAGGCTATAGACTGATCTAGAGTCAATACTATTGAATAATCTTCCGTAGAAACTAAAGATTAATCTATAGTCAAGACTATAGACTGATCTATAGTCAAGAATAGAGATTAATCTTTAGTCAATGCTATAGACTGATCTACAGTCGAGACTAAAGACTGATCTATAGTCAAGACTATAGAAAGATCTAAGTATAGTCAAAACTATAGACATATCTATAGTCAATACTATAGACTGATCTATAGTCAATACTGTAGACTGATCTATTATCAAGACTATAGACTAATCTATAGTCAAAAATACAGATTAATCTTTAGTCAATGCTATAGCCTGATCTATAGTCAAGACTATAGAGTGATCTACAGTCAATACTATAGACTGATCTATAGTCGAGACTAAAGACTGATCTATAGTCAAGACTATAGAGTGATCTATAGTCAAGACTATAGACTGATCTATAGTTAAGACTATAGACTGATCTTTAGTCAAGAGTATAGACTGATGTATAGTCAAGAGTATAGACTGATCTATAGCCAAGACTATAGACCAGTGTTGCCCATACACACACTGTTACACATTCATTTGTATTGGTAAAGCAGCAGAGAACAAAATGTAACCCAAAATAAAACTGTACTAATAAAATGACTGCATACTAAAAAGTATATTCTAACTGTCAAATTGATATTATGGATTTTGACAGACAGCGTACATTAAAGTTCATATATAAAAAACTATCAGCTGTGCTCTCTCATTCACCTACATAAATTCGGCTTTCTCAAAATTTTGTTGTTGTATTTCTGTGTGGATTTTAAAAAAGTTGCGTACAGATCTTACTTCGACAAATGCTGATCAGCAACTGAGTTGGTTTTGTTTTGCAAGTTGAGAGATAATCAACTAGCACATGCTCAAATAAGAAAATACACAAGTAAGCTTATAGTGTAGGTGAGTCAACGCAACGTCAGCAGAATATTCTTGCCCTATCTCGCGTGATAGGGAATAGTGATTTTGGGCACCATTGCTATAGACTGACCTATAGCTAAGACTATAGATAGATCTATAGTCAAGACTAAAGGCTGATCTATAGTCAAGAGTATAGACTGATATATAGTCAAGACTATAGACTGATCTATAGTGAACACTATAGACTGATCTATAGGGAACACTATAGACTGATCTATATTCAAGACATTAGAGTGATCTATAGTCAAGACTATTGACTGTTCTATATTCAAAACTATAGACTGATCTATAGTCAAGACTATAGGCTATTCACTTATCTATGCCCAAAAGTGTAGACTGTCCTAGACTAAATAAATTGATAAATTTACAGTGAAGAATGTATATTAGTCCATAGTCAAGACTATATTTAGATTAGTATATAGTTATATTGTTAGGACATGAGTCTATTATAGACAGATCTCAAATCAAACAGTTGGCTGGACCTTTCTAAATATTGATAGCAACATACATTCAACCGAATTAAACATATCGACGGCATTGTCCTTATAGTAGAAATTACAAATTCAATGACAAACCCTTGTCACTGTGGTGAACTTAACTGTCTAGATGTTAAGGCCAAAAAACAAAATCTGTTAAAGACATATAAAAAATTAGATTATAAACATTTGCACAGGATAAAAGTAACAAAAGAAAAAACTAAGAAAACCTTAAAGAAAATAAAACTAAAGTTTAATGATTTGCCATGCAGACCACGTTTGACTAAAACAATGAAAGAAAAATAAGAAACAACTAGAAAATGACAATGACAGCAACCTGCTGTTAGATATCAATGTTTTTTTTATAATTTTTTAACATAAAATAGCAACAGAAGCCAGCAAGCAACAACTAAAAAAGTAGATTTAAGATATTAATGCAGATTTATAGATGAAAATAAATATTTAAGAAGATTGTACTCCTAGATGGGATTGTAGCAGCAAAGCCGTCTATAAGAATATTTACATTTAATCCACAATAATATCGATATTGTATTTCAGCTTGTTTTTGTAGTTTTCTTTTTTCAAAACGTATTAGAGATTAAAGGAAAAATATTATAAATATTTGATTTAAATTATGTGCTAAATAAGGAAGTAAGAAAGATAAGAAAGGAAATAGTCTAACTGAGTTTGTATTATAGGCGCTTTAAAGAAAATTGGCAGGAAAAAACCTAAGCATATAAATAAAAGTTTTATGTTTTTTAATGCTTTAGAGATTTAATTTAACTTTAATTAAATTTTATTCCTTTTAATGTTTAATAAGAAAGTAAATGCTGTAACAGACTTTAAATGACTAGCAGCTAAGCAAAACACAGCAGGAAAAAACCTAAGCATACAAAAATAAAATAAATTAAAAAAATTTTAAAATATTTTCGATTTAATAAAATTCTTACATTAAAATCAATTTAAAAACTTTGAGGCAATTAAGTTATTTTTAATAAAAAATTTAATAAAGAATTTTAATAAAACTGAATGAAAAACATACATTAATTATTGGCTTATTTTATGCAAAAATTCCATATTAAAAAAAAAAAACTTAATAAGAGAAGAAAAATTCCAACATTAAAATAAAATCACAAGAAATATAATATAAAAATTAGAAAAAATCAATGATTATGATTTATGAATGTGGGTCATTGCTGTCAACACCAGCGTGCAGCCGCACTAAAAATTCAAATAATTTATATCTGAAAAAAAAAAAATCAACATTAGCTGGATGAATTATTTTTCGGTTAGATTGGTGGATTGAATGATAGATTTTTGGCTACAAGCAACCAACAGTTGTTGCTTATAAACAAAACAGAAATATAACAAAACTCGTCAAAACAAATGGCGGAAAAACTCTATAATAAAATGCAAAAGTCAAGTATACAAAATATTCTATTTTAATTTTGAGTGGAAAAATATTTTTATTTTCGTTTATTAAATATTTATGTTTATATTTATTCCTATTTTTATAAATTTTTTATTTATTTTATTGCTTATGATATTTTTAAACATTTCACAACTTGAATTGAAACATCAGTCGAATATTTCTAAAACGAAAAAAAAAGACTCAAAAATATTAAATGATTTATGAGTTCTGGGTTGTTATCATTGCCGGCTGTCAAAATGATCGAATGTTGTCGAATACGAAAAACAAATTTATCATAAACAATTTTGTTTTAAGTTTATGGCGCATAAAATGTACAAAAAAGGAGATAACATATTTGCCTTATTTTAAAAGATTTGCCTCGCTTTATTAATTTTTATGATTGAGAGAAATGTAAGGCAAAAAGTTAAAGAATATTTTTTTTTTTCATAATTTCCCTAAAAAGAAAATTTTAATAAAAATTTTCTATGAAAAGAAAATCGCAATGAAAATTTTCAATAAAAAGAAAATTTTAATAAAAATTTTCTACAAAAAGAAAATTTTCTATAAAAAAAAGAAATTTTATGGAAAATTTTCTTAAAAAGACATTTTCTAAAAACGAAAATTTAGACGAAAATTTTCCATAAAAATAAAATTTTAACGAAAATCTTCTATAAAATGAAAATTTTAACGAAAATCTTCTATAAAATGAAAATTTTAACGAAAAATTTCTATAAAATAAAATATTTAACAATTATTTTCTAGAAATAGAAAATTTATTAAAAATTTCCTACAAAAAGTAAATTTATTGAAAATTTCCTATAAAAGCAAATTTATTGAAAATTTTCTATAAAAGCAAATTTATTGAAAATTTTCTATAAAAGGAAATTTATTGAAAATTTTCTATAAAAGGAAATTTATTAAAAATTTTCTATAAAAGGAAATTTATGAAAAATTTTCTATAAATGAAAATTATTAAAAATTTCCTATAAAAGGAAATTTATTAAAAATTTCCTATAAAAATGAAATTTATTGAAAATTTCCTATAAAAAGACATTTATTAAAAATTGTCTATAAAAAGGAAATTTAATGTAAATTTTCTATAAGAAGGAAATTTATTGTAAATTTCCTACAAAAAGGAAATTTATAGTAAATTTCCTATAAAAAGAAAATTTATTGTAAATTTCCTATAACAAGGAAATTTATTGTAAATTTCGTATAAAAACGAAATTTATTGTAAATTTCGTATAAAAAGGAAATTTATTGTAAATTTCGTATAAAAAGGAAATTTATTGAAAATTTCCTATAAAAAGGAAATTTATTGAAAATTTCCTATAAAAAGGAAATTTATTGAAAATTTCCTATAAAAAAGAAATTTATTGAAAATTTCCTATAAAAAGGAAATTTATTGAAAATTTCCTATAAAATGGAAATTTATTGAAAATTTCCTATAAAAAGGAAATTTATTGAAAATTTCGTATAAAAAGGAAATTTATTGAAAATTTCCTATAAAAAGGAAATTTTCCTATAAAAAGGAAATTTCTTAAAAATTTCATATAAAAAGGAAATTTATTAAAAATTTCCTATAAAAAGGAAATGTATTAAAAATTTCCTATAAAAAGGAAATTTATTGAAAATTTCCTATAAAAAGGGGATTTATTTAAAAAAATCCTATAAAAAGGAAATTTATTAAAAATTTCCTATAAAAAGCTAATTTATAAAAAATTTTCTTTTAAAAAGGATACTTACTAAAAATTTCCTATAAAAAGGAAATTTATTGAAAATTTCCTATAAAAAGGACATTTATTAGAAATTTTCTATAATAAGGAAATTTATTAAAAATTTCTTAAAAAAAGGAAATTTATTGAAATTTCCTTTAAAAAGGTTATTTATTTTAAATTTCCTATAAAAAGGAAATTTATTGCAAATTTCCTTTAGAAAGATAATTATTGAAAAATTTCCTATAAAAAGCAAATTTATTGAAAATTTCCTATAAAATGGAAATTTATTAAAAATTTCCTATAAAAAGGAAATTTATTGAAAATTTCGTATAAAAAAAAGGAAATTTTCCTATAAAAAGGAAATTTATTAAAAATTTCCTATAAAAAGGAAATTTATTAAAATTTCCTATAAAAAGGAAATTTATTAAAAATTTCCTATAAAAAGGAAATTTATTAAAAATTTCCTATAAAAAGGGGATTTATTTAAAAAAATCCTATAAAAAGGAAATTTATTAAAAATTTCCTATAAAAAGCTAATTTATAAAAAATTTTCTTTTAAAAAGGATACTTACTAAAAATTTCCTATAAAAAGGAAATTTATTGAAAATTTCCTATAAAAAGGACATTTATTAGAAATTTTCTATAATAAGGAAATTTATTAAAAATTTCTTAAAAAAAGGAAATTTATTGAAATTTCCTTTAAAAAGGTTATTTATTTTAAATTTCCTATAAAAAGGAAATTTATTGAGAATTTCCTATAAAAAGGAAATTTATTGAAAATTTCCTATAAAAAGGAAATTTATTAAAAATTTCCTATAATAAGGAAATTTATTCAAAATTTCCTATAAAAATGAGATTTATTGAAACTTTCCTATAAAAAGGAAATTTATTGAAACTTTCCTATAAAAAGGAAATTTATTGAAACTTTCCTATAAAAAGGAAATTTATTGAAAATTTCCTATATAAAAAAGGAAATTTATTGGAAATTTCCTATAAAAATGGAATTTATTGGAAATTTCCTATAAAAAGGAAATTTATTGGAAATTTCCTATAAAAAGGGAATTTATTGAAAATTTCCTATAAAAAGGAAATTTATTGAAAATTTTCTATAAAAAGCAAATTTATTGAAAAATTTCCTATAAAAAGAAAATTTATTGAAAAATTTCCTATAAAAAGAAAATTTATTGAAAAATTTCCTATAAAAAGGAAATTTATTGAAAATTTCCTATAAAAAGGAAATTTGTTGAAAATTTCCTTAAAAAGCTAATTTATTGAAAATTTGTTAGCAGAGAAAAATATTTCGTGTATTGTTTCTATGAATTGTAACAAAGAGTGAACAAATTTTTATTTTCAATTTGATTTAAAATAAAAATACATACAATGAGAAATTATATTTTTACAAATTTGAACAAGTATTTTTATAACAAGTAGATGAACGAATAATTATAAAACAAACTACAATATTTTTAACACTTCCACTTTTGTTTCGATAATTATTCATCCATTAACATAACCAATATTCAATAATTTCTTCATGGCATTAAAATTTTGCTTTAACAAAGGCTTTGTAAAAATATCGGCTAGTTGTTTTGATGTTGGTACATATTGTATCTGGAACTTTTTGTTTTCAAATGCTTCTCGGATGAAATGAAACTTTACTTCAATGTGCTTAGTTCTTTTGTGAAATTGTGGGTTTTTAACAAGTTTGATAGCACTCTGATTATCCAAATTAAGAACTGGAACTTGTACGTCATCGCCTAGCAAATCATTTAGCAACCTCTGTACCCATATAAGTTCCTTAACGCTTTCACATGCTGCTATATACTCAGCTTCTGTAGTTGAAAGAGCTATTGTCTGCTGCTTCCTTGATGACCACGAGATCGTGCCACCTGACAACATCAAAACGTAACCACTAGTTGAATGTCTTGTCTCGGTATCGCCAGCATAATCGGAATCTGAATAACAATTTAGAAATAAGTCATCAGTTTTAGCAAAAATAATTCCTTCATCAATAGTTCCTATTAGGTATTTAAAAATACGTTTTATTACTGCAATATGTTCCTCATTATAAGAATCCATAAAGCGACTTGCATATGATACTGCAAAAGCAATATCGGGTCTTGTAGCTATGGCTAGATACATCAAGGACCCAACAGCTTCCCTGTAGGGAAACTTTACTTTGTTTGAAGCATCACTTGTTGTCTGCACATATTCAGCAGGTGTACTCATAGGCTTAGCATCTTGCATATTAAATTTCTGTAAAATTTTCTTTGTATACGACGTTTGACGAACTACTATCTTGTCTGGTTCTTGAATTATTTCCATGCCTAGGTAAAAAATTGAATCAAATACTTTAACCTCGAATTCATCTCTTAGGCAATTAATGAACTTTTCTCCTGTTTCTTTAGATTCAGAAGCGATTATTCCATCATCAATATAAATAGCTAAAATTATTTTCTTGCTGTTAATTTCACCAATAAAAACACAAGAATCTGCTTTTGAAACTTTAAAATTAAATTTCTTCAAAGTTTCCGTGAACCTTTTGTTCCAGCATCTGGATGCTTGTTTCAGACCATAGAGGCTTTTATTAAGTTTGCAAACTTTATCGCTACCATCGGAATACCCAGTTGGCTGATGCATAAATATCTCCTCATCTAGGTATCCATATAAAAACGCTGTCTTTATATCAAACTGAGTTAACGTATAGTTGAGAGATACAGTCAAGGCTAAAATTGTTCTAATAGATGTAAATTTTGCTACCGGACTAAATGTCTCCTCATAATCTATTCCTTGTTTTTGAGTAAAACCACGAACAACCAACCTAGCCTTATAACGTTCTACATCACCTTCCTGGTTTCTCTTAATTTTGTATACCCATTTGTTAGATATTGCTTTCTTTCCCGTAGGTAATTTTACTAGGCTCCATGTACCATTATTCATAAGAGATTCATACTCTTCATCCATGGCATCCTTCCACTGCGTTCTAAAATTACTATTTATTGCTTCTTCATAATTCTGCGGTTCTTCGTAATCTGCCACTAATGCAAAGTTAGCCTCATTAACTACATTTTGCTTTCTTGGTCTTAAATTATAACGACTGCCTGGAATTTCCTCAGTACTAGCAACTGCATTATTTTGTACTTCTAACTCATGAACATTGGAACTTTCTATATTCTCTACAACGTCATTTTCAGCATCCTCAAATTCATCATTAGAATCTGCAGTAGGTGCTAATGTAGCTTCTGTTTCTATAGGATCAATCTCCCTCTCAATGTCATGATTTGTACAATTATTGATCTCTGGCAGTATTATATTGTCAACTTCTCTAATAATAACATTGCGTGAAATCTCTATACGATTTTCTCTAGGCATCCAGATACGATAACCCTTACAGTTTTCTTGATATCCTACAAATACGCCTTTCTTAGAGTTGGAATCTAACTTTCTACGTTTTTCTTGTGGGACATGAACATATGCATCTGAGCCAAAAATTCTAAGAATGGATATATCGGGTACTTTATTGAACCATAATTCAAATGGGGTTTTGTTTTTCTGTGGACTTTTTCCTGCTCTATTCAAAGTAAAAACTACATTGTTTACCGCCTCTCCCCAGTAATTTAAATTGAGCCCCTTACTATGCATCATAGATCTAGCTGCTTCTACTATAGTTCTCATATCACGCTCTGCTCTACCATTGTGTTCTGGTGTGTATGGTGTAGATCTTTGGTGTACTACTTTATATTTTCGTAATATGTCACTTACTTCCTTATTTACGTACTCCGAACCATTGTCTGATCTTAATGCTTTTACCTTCTTTCCAGTATCGGCTTCCACTTGATCTAAGAATCTTGACATTACTTGAGAGACATCGGATTTTGCTTTGATACAGTAAACATAACGATAATTAGAGTAATCATCACGAAATATAAGCATAAAACGAGCTCCACCAAATGATTTCACTTGCATTGGTCCGCATAGATCTGTGTGAACTAGCTCACCAACTTCTTT
The DNA here is from genome assembly GCF_015586225.1 of Lucilia sericata. NCBI lineage: Eukaryota > Metazoa > Arthropoda > Insecta > Diptera > Calliphoridae > Lucilia > Lucilia sericata. The sequence continues at coordinate 726,469 of NW_023994103.1, read as the reverse complement.
TGCTCTGTTCATACTCTCGGCAAAAGGTAATCTGTGTTGCTTACCCATTACACAGCCTTCACAAAAGAAATCACCACCAGAATATTTAATATTTTGATTAACTAACAAATTTTTGACATGCTCCTTGTCTTGATGACACATTCTTCCATGCCACATTTGTAAGGAATTGACTTCAACAGCGATGTTCGAACTACCAGTATTTTCATCTACTTTTATTACGAGCTTAAAAAGTCTTGAATTTTCTCTACGGCCTTTAAGATGAACTTTACCATCACGTTTAAACACGCATTCTTTCGAATTCGCTTCCAAGAAATAGCCCTTGTCCAAACATGCATTTATAGAAAACAAGTTTATTTTGATCTTTGGAATGTATAGAACATTTGACAGGAATTTCGAATTCCAGACCTTACCATCAAAAGCTTTAATATATATGTCACCTTTACCAACCGCTGGAATAATTTCACCATTTCCAATTCGAATACCCTTTGGATTTTGAAATTGTACATAGTTCTGGAACCACTCTTTTTTGTTAGACATGTGGTCACTTGCACCAGAATCTGCAAACCAAGTATCTTCTTCTGAAGTACCAACAAATAAATATTCACCAATAAATGCTTCACCACTGTTATTGCGATTTCTGTTTGGACAATCACGCTTCCAATGCCCAAACTTTTTGCAAATAAAGCATTTACCCTTGTTATTCTTATTACCTTCATTTTGTTGACTTTTGCTTAACCTTTTGTGGTCGCGTTTTGCTACAAAGGCTTCAGATTTTGTTGGTTGAACCCCTAATCTAGATTCTTCCATGCACAATCTTGATGTTAAATTTTTCAACGTTCGTTCAGCTTTGTCGGTTGCTTCCCACGAAGAAAAGAAATGCTTGTATTCATTAGGCAGGGTCATTAAAATCTTTGTTACCAGCATATTATCGGTTATCTTTTCACCAAGGTCCTCTAACTGCTTGGCCAACTTTTGCAATTTAGATATGTGTACCGAAATAGTATCCTCAGAGCCTTTTTCGTACTGGAAAAACTGTTGCTGCAGCAAATGTATAGACGTTTCTGATTTCTGTTCATATACATTTTCCAAACTGCACCACATATCGGCTGCTGAATCACAATTCATAACATGAAGCATTGGTTCTTCACCTATTGACAACACCAAAATTTTCTGAGCTTTGGCATCTTGAGAAATCCATTTACTTATCTCCGTGTTATTTTGTTCAGGCTTCTTTGCAATTCCACTAACTATGTCCCAAAGGTTGCTTGCACGCAGCACCACCTTTACTTGGAATTTCCACAAAGTCCAGCCTTCCGAACCTTCTAGCTTAGAGATCTTGATTTCCTCCATTTGTATCAATAACGAGCAAACAATTATAACGAAAATACAATGACTATTCTTTCCTAGTTATGGATCTGGGCCCATAACCTGTTAGCAGAGAAAAATATTTCGTGTATTGTTTCTATGAATTGTAACAAAGAGTGAACAAATTTTTATTTTCAATTTGATTTAAAATAAAAATACATACAATGAGAAATTATATTTTTACAAATTTGAACAAGTATTTTTATAACAAGTAGATGAACGAATAATTATAAAACAAACTACAATATTTTTAACAAAATTTCCTATAAAAAAGAATTTTATTGAAATTTTTTCCTTCTGATTAATATTTAACTAGAACTATAACTATGTAATGCCTTCAAATCTAGCCATAATTTGAAGTTCAATAACCCAATATGAAAAATTGTTATATTTTCCAATTATTCAAATTGCCGACAAAGCGATAAAAATATTTCAAATGTAAATAATTTGTCTGCTTTTAGAATGAAATGTTGCGAAGAAGTTTCTCTTTTGCCAGGATTACTTATGTTAATTAAGCAAAAATAGCAAGCAAAAACTAATTCCATTTAAACACAAATCAGCAAAAATTAAGACTCTATGCCAAAGTCAAAACACCACAAATGTATATATTTATTTATTAACTTTATTATTAATTATATTTTGGCAAAAGTCTGGACTCATTAAGTACGGTTTGATGACCACAAAAGCGAGACAGCAATTTAATTAATAGTTCAAATAGAAAGATACCGTTGATATGTATGTATTTAACCCAAAAACCACTTCAAAAGGTTTTTTTATTCAATTGCAAATGGAAAATTGTATGCGAGAAATAAGCATTAGCAATCAACTAGACAATATCCTATTAACATATTAGAATTTCATCCTACAAAATTATTTTCAATTTATTTAATAAAAATGCTAAAATTATTTATGCACATTGCCTAAATATTTGTTCAACTACCAACACTCAGAATATTAAATAATTTTTTAGCATGAGTGGTACATTTTCTCTATTCATAATCTTTGTTTCTTTGTTTCTCTAAAAAAAAAAACAAAGAAATTCTGAAAAAGTGAAAATATTTACCAAAAATGTCCTTAGGACATTGTGTATAGAACTGGAACAAATGTATGCATCACTTACATATTTAAATTAAAATGATTGAAAAATATAAGACAAATAAAAATAAAATATGTATTCTACGGTTGCTTTATAATAAATCATCATATTAAATATTCATGTCTACATGTGTGGAAAGTTCAAATTGAAATGTCGACATATATATCTAACAGGGGAGCACATTTATCTAACAGAAGTGAAAATTACAACAACTGCAATTGTAATGGCCGAAAAACTTGATAATAACTAGTCCATAGACTAGTTAATAAACATGACAATAGACTAGCCCATGGTCTAATCAAGAGATTGGTCCATAGATTAGCCAATAGAAAAGCCAACAAAATAGTATATATATTAGCCAAGTCCACAGACTATTTTGTAAACTAGTCAGTATACTAGTCCACAGATTAGTCAATAGACTAGTCAATAGACTATTCAATAGATTATGGACTCCTTTGTCTAGTCCATAGACAACGCCATAGACCATAGACATTAGGCTAAACTAATCAATAGATTACAACTAGCTTAGTATAGGGTACTCTTTAAAATATTTCATCTTTTTAAACCTATTTTCAAAAGCTTTTAGAAAGACAAACGTACCAAATAGAAACCAATTTGTATGAGGATTCTTAAGGACATTTCAAAAAAAAAGTTAAAGAATGATAAACTATATATACGAATACATAAACAACAAATAATAAAATATTAAAAAATAAACTAAAAACCATTGAGACCCTCAGAAACTGAGGAATATTAAAAATATATATTTGAACAAAAAAAAACAAATAAACAATATATTCATATGGACATAAATTCATGTAAATATTCTTCAATATATCTACATGGAAATTCCATTAATGTATGTAAGTAAACAAAAGGGAAAAATAAACTTACCGTAAATATGTTTTATATATATTCAGAATATCTGAAAAAATACAAAAGAAAATGATGTAAATTAATATTGAAAATTAAACGGACCGATAAATACTAAACAAATAATATGAAAGGATTAATATTTAAATTTCAAACAACCCAGCAAAAAACACAGATTTAGTTCTAGTTTAGTACTAGATCAGCTCTAGTTCAGTTCTAGTACAGTTCTAGTTCAGTTCTAGTTCAGTTCTAGTTCAGTTCTAGTTCAGTTCTAGTTCAGTTCTAGTTCTAGTTCTAGTTCAGTTCTAGTTCAGTTCTAGTTCAGTTCTAGTTCAGTTCTAGTTCAGTTCTAGTTCAGTTCTAGTTCAGTTCTAGTTCAGTTCTAATTCAGTTCTAGTTCAGTTCTAGTTCAGTTCTAGTTCAGTTCTAGTTCAGTTCTAGTTCAGTTCTTGTTCAGTTCTAGTTCAGTTCTAGTTCAGTTCTAGTTCAGTTCTAGTTCAGTTCTAGTTCAGTTCTAGTTCAGTTCTAGTTCAGTTCTAGTTCAGTTCTAGTTCAGTTCTAGTTCAGTTCTAGTTCAGTTCTAGTTCAGTTCTAGTTCAGTTCTAGTTCAGTTCTAGTTCAGTTCTAGTTCAGTTCTAGTTCAGTTCTAGTTCAGTTCTAGTTCAGTTCTAGTTCAGTTCTAGTTTAGTTCTAGTTCAGTTCTAGTTCAGTTCTAGTTCAGTTCTAGTTCAGTTCTAGTTCAGTTCTAGTTCAGTTCTAGTTCAGTTCTAGTTCAGTTCTAGTTCAGTTCTAGTTCAGTTCTAGTTCAGTTCTAGTTCAGTTCTAGTTCAGTTCTAGTTCAGTTCTAGTTCAGTTCTAGTTCAGTTCTAGTTCAGTTCTAGTTCTAGTTCAGTTCTAGTTCAGTTCTAGTTCAGTTCTAGTTCAGTTCTATTCTAGATCTAGCTCAGTTATATTCTAGATCTAGATCAGTGCTATAAAATTTACCTTTTTGAAAAATTTACCATAAATTGTTTATAAAAATAAAATACATATGTAATCCATTTGTTGCAGGCTTAAATTTATTTAATATAATTTACCAACAATTAAATTTCATGTTAAAACCATTGCTGACATTAAACATAACTTGATTTGACATGCTTCAAAAGTAAAAAACAATTCAATTAAATTTCATACAAATTCATTTTATTTATACATTTTACTGTTGTTATAAAATGTTATTTAATTAAATTTAATTTAATCATGTTTAAGGTACAAAGGAATGTTACGAACAATTAAAAAGGAAATTATAAGCCCATTATAAATATGACTAAATAAAATATGTACATGTAAAATTTAAAAAGTTGTAAATTATCCTTGAAAAGAGAAATGAAAATGGAATTTTAAAGAATATTAAAATAAATATAATGAATGAGAAAGAATTAATGTAGAATTGTTTATAAGAAAATAAAACAACAGTTGAGGCGTATGATGAATATTAATTCTTATGAATTCCCAATTAATATTAATCGTACGCCTACGAGTGTGAGCGTTGTTTTAAAACAGTTTTACATTAATTTCAAACCAAAGAAAAAAATTCTTTTGTTTTTTCTCTTCTCTACCGGTTTATTAAAGTTTCATAAGATAATGTCACGTTAAAATTAACTTTCGTTTCTACGTGAACCGTATATTGGCTGATAGCATGTAAAAATGTAATTAAACAACAACATCACATGTCGAATGAAAACTTTATTTTTTTTTGCAGTTTTTGTTGAATTTTCTTCATATTCCCTTTAGAAAATAAACAAAAATTGTAAATAAAAGAAACAGAGTGAAAAAGTTGTTAAATATTGTATGACATTATTAAGATAGAAGAGCATGTGATCTAAAAGAATATGCAAAAATAGTCGTTAAGATATTTTGCTATCAGGGGATTTTATACATTTGAACCAACGGAATACTAATGTTAGATTTAAATAATATGTATTAAACAAAAATTGTTATACAAAATTTTTGTAAAATATTTTAGGAAATTTTTAATCATAATTTTTTAAATTATAAAAATATAGATAAATTTTTGTTGAATTTATAATATTTTTTTCTAAGTATATTTTAACACAGATTCTCAGATCCTGTGCAATTTTTTATGGAAATAGTTGCTCTGATTCTGAGCAATTTTGTACAGAAAAAGTAGAACAGATTCTGGGAAATATTCTATAGAAAAATTAGCTCAGATTCTGGGAAATATTCTATAGAAAAAGTAGCTCAGATTCTGAGCAATTTTCTATAGAAAAAGTAGCTCAGATTCTGGGCAATTTTCTATAGAAAAAGTTGCTCAGATTCTGGGCAATTTTCTATAGAAAAAGTAGCTCAGATTCTGGGCAATTTTCTATAGAAAAAGTAGCTCAGATTCTGGGCAATTTTCTATAGAAAAAGTTGCTCAGATTCTGGGCAATTTTCTATAGAAAAAGTTGCTCAGATTCTGAGCAATTTTCTATAGAAAAAGTAGCTCAGATTCTGAGCAATTTTCTATAGAAAAAGTAGCTCAGATTCTGAGCAATTTTCTATAGAAAAAGTAGCTCAGATTCTGAGCAATTTTCTATAGAAAAAGTAGCTCAGATTCTGAGCAATTTTCTATAGAAAAAGTAGCTCAGATTCTGAGCAATTTTCTATAGAAAAAGTAGCTCAGATTCTGAGCAATTTTCTATAGAAAAAGTAGCTCAGATTCTGAGCAATTTTCTATAGAAAAAGTAGCTCAGATTCTGAGCAATTTTCTATAGAAAAAGTAGCTCAGATTCTGAACAATTTTCTATAGAAAAAGTAGCTCAGATTCTGAACAATTTTCTATAGAAAAAGTAGCTCAGATTCTGAACAATTTTCTATAGAAAAAGTAGCTTAGATTCTGAGCAATTTTCTATAGAAAAAGTAGCTCAGATTCTGAGCAATTTTCTATAGAAAATGTAGCTCAGATTCTGAGCAATTTTCTATAGAAAATGTAGCTCAGATTCTGAGCAATTTTCTATAGAAAAAGTAGCTCTGATTCTGAGCAATTTTCTATAGAAAAGGCAGCTTATATTCCGAGCAATCTTTTATAGAAAAAGTAGCTCAAGTTCTGAGCAATTTCTTATAGAAAAAGTTGCTCTGATTCTGGGCAATTTTTTATAGAAAAGGTAGCTCAGATTCGAAGAAATTTTTATAGTGAAAGTAGCTTAGATCAATTTTCTATTGAAAAAGTTGCTCTTATTCAGAGCAATTTTCAATGAAACATTTTCTCTGATTCTGAGCAATTTACTAATGAAAAAGTTGCTCTGATTCTGAGCAATTTTATATAAAAAAAGTTGCTCTGATTCTGAGCAATTTTCTATAAAAAAAAAAAAATTGCTTGTAAACTTTCACTAAACAAGTTGACGCCCATTGAAACTTCAGATGCTGAACTCTGCTATACCTAATTCAACTGAATCGTTTGAAACGAGCATTAGCTGAAAAACGACCAGAATTTTAAGCCCGACACTATTTAGAAAGAAATGTTTGGGAAGTTTTCCCTCATTCGTCCTATTGTCCAGAACTTGCCCCGTCCAACTACTATTTGTAGCCATCAATAAGGTACGAAATCTCTGAGAAACTATTCTTTTCAAAACAGAGTATCCGAAATTAACTTGATTCGTTTTTGGACTCAAAAGATGAGCAGTTCTCTTGGCTCTGAAACCCTAAGTTCGCAGAAAGATGAGCACAAAATAATTAAATTTTCGTCTTTTTTATATAAAATTCTTACTAAATTTCAAGTTTTGTTTTTGTAAACTTTTACCTAAAATCACTATTATTATGACATTTCTGATAATTTCTATATAAATAGAAAATGAGCCAACATTTCCTCTAATGACATGTTTGTAGATTTCCATAAACACAAGCAGTCCATTCTTGGGACATTATAAAAGCAAATGCAATTTTATCGCTTTCATTATAATTAAGCACTAATTATAAATAAAATTGAAATACTTTAGGGTATTTAGGCAAATTTGCATTGTTCAATGTACGAAACAACTCTAACATACAAAACGTTTAAAAAGGAAATGAAATACTACTAACAAAAAGAACAACTAAAGCTTAAAAATAAACTGCACAAATAAAAACATAAAAGTTAGACTGACAGCCAGTTTAAATAAGGTTTAATAATGTAGACGGAAAATAAAATAAAAACAACCATATAAAAATTAAAACATGTTTAACACACCCATCTAGCCAACTAAAACACTATTTTCATATCCTTAAACTAGCATTTCCTTTCATGTATTTTCCAGCAATTTCTAAAGTCGAAATGCATTCGCAAAATATTTACTCTGTTCGAAATCAAAATATATAAAGAGGAACTGAAATTACGTTAAAATGCTTAACTTGTTTAGAGTTTTGTTTGCCTTTATGTCTATTCAATGCTTAGTTTTGGTGGTAGTCCTTAATGTGGCATTTAGATTGCCAGAGTACAAGTACAACAAAATCCCAGACATTTCATGTGCTCAACATTATTATCACAATCATCATTATCCTCAGTGCCATCATTAAACTTCACACAACTAAACAAATATTCCATTTCATTTTGGGCCATGTTCACTTTAGTCCAACATTATTTTCAGTTTTCTTCACCCCTTCAGATCATTAAACGGAAACTGGAGTGTTAAAAATTTCCGTTTTTAAATACATATGTATGTATGAACATGAATATCAGTCGGTAGAATGTATGTTTGTATGTATGTGTGCCAAAGCAAATTTCTAAGAGGCTTTTAGTGCTTTCAGTGCACTTTCATTGAAATCCACAACCATTAGAATTCAGTTTCATTGGAATATTTTTCATTTTGGTTTCTACATGTTCACAAGACAAATGAAAAAAGAAGAAAAACCAATAGAAATGAAAGTATGAATGAGTGCACCAATGAATGACATGGAAGTTTGTTTGAATGTTGATTTTTTTTTTTGCTGAAAATTTTTCTTTTAGAAAAAGACCAACTATAAAGTATTTTATGTGGTATTTGTGTGGTATTTGCTTATTTATATAATTACCTGGATTAATTTTGTTGTCTAGCCACAAAACCACAAAGGAATACTTAAATAAATATTTGATTTCATATTTAAGAAAATAATTACTAAATTTTGTTTTTCTATAGCACAGTTGCTGAACAATTTTCTATAGAAAACCTAATTCAGATTCTGGAATATTTTCAATAGAAAAAAATTAAAAAAAAAAATCTCTAAAAAAGTTGTTCTGATTCTACTCCATTTTCTATAGAAAATGTTGATCAGATTCTAAGTAATATTCTGTAGAAAAAGTGCTCCGATTCTGAACAATTTCATATAGAAAAAGTTTTTATGATTCTCAGAAATATTCTATAGAAAAAAGTTGCTTTGAGTCAGTGCAATTTTCTTTAGAAAAAGTTGCTCTGATTCTGATAAATTTTCTTTAGAAAAAGTTGTTCTGATTTTGAGCAATATTCTATAAAAAAAAGTTGCTCTGATTTCTGGGCAATTTTCTATAGAAAAAGTTGCCCTCATTGTAAAAAATATTCTTTAGAAAAAGTTGCTCTGATTCTGAGCAATTTTCTATAGAAAAAGTTGCTCTGATTCTGAGCAATTTTCTATAGAAAAAGTTGCTCTGATTCTGAACAATTTTCTACAGAAATAGTTGCTTTGACTCTGAGCGATTTTCTATAGAAAAAGTTTTCTGATTATGAGTAATTTTCTATAGAAAAAATTGCTCTGATTCTGAGAAAAAAATTGCTCTGATTCCGAGCAATGTTCTTTAGAAAAAGTTGCTCTGATTCTAAGCAATTTTCTATAGAAAATGTGGCTCTGATTCTGGGCAATTTTCTATAGATAAAGTTGTTCTGATTGTGAAAAATTTCCTATAGAAAAATTTGCTCTGATTCTGAGAAAAAGTTGTTCTGATTCCGAGCAATTTTCTATAGAAAAAGTTGTTTTGATTCTGAGCAATTTTCTATAGAAAAAGATGCTCTGATTTCTGGCAATTTTCTATAGAAAAAGTTGCTCTGATTGTGAAAAAGTTTCTATAGAAAAAGTTGCTCTGATTCTGATAAATTTTCTATAGAAAAAGTTGCTCTGATTCTGAGCAATTTTCTATAGAAAAAGTCGTTCCGATTCTGAGTAATTTTCTTTAGAAAAAGTTGCTCTGATTATAGGCAATTTTCTATAGAAAAAAGTTGCCTTGATTCTGAACAATGTTCTTTAGAAAAAGTTGCTCTGATTCTGAGCAATTTTCTGAGAGTTGCTGAGATTCTCAGCAATTTTCTATAGAAAAAGTTGCTCTGATCTTGAGCAATTTTCTATAGAAAAAGTTGTTCTGATACTGAATAAATTTCTATAGAAAAAGGTGCTCTGATTCTGAGCATTTTTCTATAGAAAAAGTTGCTTTGATTCTGAGAAATTTTGTATAGAAAAAGTTTCTATACTTTCTGAGCATTTTTTCCATAAACAAAGTAGCTGAGATTCTAATAATTTTCTAAAGAAAATGTCGGTCAAATACTGAGCATTTTTCTAAAGAAAAGTTTCTTCTGATTGTGAACAATTTTTTGTAGAAAAAGTCTTTCTGATTATCTATAGTAAAAGTTGCTTTAATTCTGTGCAATTTACTAGAGAAAAAGACACTCAGATTCTGAGCTATTTTCTATAGAAAAGGTTGCTGTGATTCGAAACATTTTTTATAGAAAAGTTTTTCCGATTCTGAGCAATTTTCTATAGAAAAAGTTTTCTGGCCTTTTTTTTTCTAAAAAAAAGTTGCCAATTTGTCAAATTTTCTCCACCATTGTATTGAATCTACAACAACTTTTAAAAATAATTTTTGATAATTCAAAAAAAAAATATGAAAACATTAAAAAATTAAAAAGAAGACAAAATCAAATAAGAGCCTTTTTTGACAAACCAACAAAAATAAAGGTTTTTAAATTAATGTGTATTTGGGAGACATTTAACATGGTTTGACATGCTATAATAAAAACAGCACAAACATTTTAATTGGAATTGCTAAAATGACATTGGGTCGCATTTCAAATTTTGTCTTATCTATCTTTATGTGGGTTTTAAACAGAATTGTATAAAAGAAAATAAAAGTTAAATACCAAATGACCTTTATTTTAAAGTGAAAAAAATATTTTCTTTGAAAATTTATTATATTGTTTTTGGTAAAAACTAACACAATTTAAATTTGAACCTACATTTTAGAGAGCGCAATATGTACAAGCAAAACACTTGTCAATGAATGTCATAATAAAATCAAAAAAAATTTTTTTTGTTCAAAATCCATCTAATGAAGATAAAATTTCATTTGATATTCTGCAAACTTATAAAAGAATTTTTGTAATGGTGATGTCAGTGGGAGGAAATAAACATTTTGCCAATAATTAATTTTGTACACGTTTTGAGCAGGGCACATTTTGCACAAGCATGCTCATAAAATAATTTTTCAAATTTCCACAGACAATTTCCAAATCATAGCTGGCATATACGAGTTTAATATTATTATTTCACAGCTGTTGGATGTTGCTGCATTTGTTGTTATTATTGCTGCTCTTGTAGCTGTATTAATGTTTTTTGATAACAAACCACAAACACCACAGATACCACAATATATAGCTGTCTGTCTGCTTGTTGGTGTGTACTTGCAACACAGTTATTCGAAATAATTGTAAAGTCAACTCTAGTTTGTTCACAAAAAAAAACAACAATTACAATAAAGATTTTATGATGTTGAACACATTTTTTCGGTTAAATGACAATAACAGCAGCAACAACAATTGTTATAATAATAATCAAAACAACTGCAGTAATAATAAATATTTGTTTGTTGTTGTCAACAAACATTATTGTAATTGTAAACAATTTTAGTATGATCAAGTTTTAAAATGTATTTGATTCCTAAAAGACGGATTTTCCTTATTATAATCTGAAAAGTTTTTCAGAATCCGAACAACTTTTTCTGTTACAAAACACTGCTTAGAATCAGAGCAACTTTTTCTATAGGAAATAAATCAAAATTCTTAACAATAATTGAATGTGAACAACCTTTCTATAAAAATTGAAATAGTTCAGAATCTTTCTCTACTGAAAGTTGTTCAGAATCAAAACAACGTTTTCTATAAAAAATGTTTCAGAATAGAACAATGACAGAATTAACTTTTTAAAATCTGAGGAACTTTTATAGAATATTTTTAGGAATCTGCGCAACATCCTGAATCAAAGAAACTTTTACTACAGAATATTTTCAGAATCTGAGCAACTTTTTTTCTAGAAAATTGTTCAGAATTTGAGCGACTTTTTCCTAGAAAATTGTTCAGAGTCTGAGCAACTTTTTTTAGAAAATTGCTTTTCTATAGAAAATTGTTCAGAATCTAAAATTTTTTTTCTATAGAAAATTTTTGAGAATATGAGCAACTTTTTCTATAGAAAATTGTTCGGTATCTGAACAACTTTTTCTATAGTAAATTTTTAAGAATCAGAGCAGATCTTTACATGGAACATTTTTCATAATCTAAGCAATTTCTTCTATAGAAAATTATTCACAATCTGAGCAACTATTTCTATAGATAATTATTCAGAATCCGAGCCACTTTTTCAATAGGATATTAATCTGAGTCTGAACAACTTTTTCATAGCAAATTGTTCAGAATCTTTATCTATAGAAAATTGTTCAAAATCTGAGCAACTTTTTCTATAGAAAATTATACAGAATCTGAGCAAATTTTCTATAAAAAATTGTTGAGAATCTGAGCAACTTTTTCTATACAAAATTGTTCAGAATCTGTGCAACTTTTTCTATAGAAAATTGTGCAGAATCTGAGCAACTTTTTCTATAGAAAATTGTTCAGAAACATAGCAACTTTCTCTATAGAAAATTGTTCAGAATCTGAGCAACTTTCTCTATAGAAAATTGTTCAGAATCTGAGCAACTTTCTCTATAGAAAATTGTTCAGAATCTGAGCAACTTTCTCTATAGAAAATTGTTCAGAATCTGAGCAACTTTCTCTATAGAAAATTGTTCAGAATCTGAGCAACTTTCTCTATAGAAAATTGTTCAGAATCTGAGCAACTTTTTCTATAAAAAATTGTTCAGAATCTGAGCAACTTTTTCTATAGAAAATTGTTCAGAATCTGAGAAACTTTTTCTATAGAAAATTGTTCAGAATCTGAACAACTTTTCTATAGAAAATTATACAGAATCTGAGCAACTTTTTCTATAAAAAATTGTTTAGAATCTGACCAACTTTTTCTATAGAAAATTGTTCAGAATCTGAGCAACTTTTTCTATAGAAAATTGTTCAGAATCTCAGCAATTTTTTTTATAGAAAATTGTTCAGAATCTGAGCAACCTTTTCTATAGAAATTTGTTCAGAATCTGAGCAACCTTTTCTATAGAAAATTGTTCAGAATCTGAGCAACTTTTTCTATAGAAAATTGTTCAGAATCTAAGCAACTTTTTCTATAGAAAATTTTTCAGAATATGAGCAACTTTTTCTATAGTAAATAGTTCAGAATCTGAGCAACTTTTTCTATAGAAAGTTGTTCGGAATCTGACCAACTTTTTCTATAGAGCAACTTTTTCTATAGAAAATTGTTTAGAATCTGAGCAACTTTTTCTATAGAAAATTGTTCAGAATCTGTTCTACTTTTTCTATAGAAAATTGTTCAGAATCTGAGCAACTTTTTCTATAGAAAATTGTTCAGAATCTGAGCAACTTTTTCTTTAGAAATTTGTTCAGAATCTGAGCAACTTTTTCTATAGAAAATTTTTCAGAATATGAGCTACTTTTTCTATAGTAAATAGTTCAGAATCTGAGCAACTTTTTCTATAGAAAATTGTTCAGAATCTGAGCAACTTTTTCTATAGAAAATTGTTCAGAATCTGAGCAACTTTTTCTATAGAAAATTGTTCAAAACCTGAGCAACTTTTTCTATAGAAAATTGTTCAGAATCTGAGCAACTTTTTCTATAGAAAATTGTTCAGAATCTGAGCAACTTTTTCTGTAGAAAATTTTTCAGAATCTGAGCAACTTTTTCCATAGAAAATTGTTCTTTTTCTATAGTAAATAATAAATACTTTTCTATAGAAAATTGTTCAGAATCTGAGCAACTTTTTCTATAGAAAATTGTTCAGAATCTGAGCAACTTTTTCTATAGAAAATTGTTCAGAATCTGAGCAACTTTTTCTATAGAAAAATGTTCAGAATCTGAGCAACTTTTTCTGTAGAAAATTGTTCAGAATCTGAGCAGCTTTTTCTATAGAAAATTGTTCAGAATCTGAGCAACTTTTTCTATAGAAAATTGTTCAGAATCTGAGCAACTTTTTCTATAGAAAATTGTTCAGAATCTAAGCATCTTTTTGTTATACTTTTGGCATAGACCAATATTTTTATAAAATAAAATGCTGGTTTAAATTTTCTATTCTACTGTCCATTCGATATCTTTACAAAATAATATTTGTTGTCAAAAACAGTGAATTACATGCTTGTTTAACAAGTGTTGACCAAACCTTAATTTTTCTACTAATAAACTGTGTTTATATTGTTGTAAACTAAAATGTCACAAACAAATGCAACCCAAATATAGAATTTATAGAAATATACATACAACCAGTTACAATAGTTATTGTTAAACTACGACAGAAAAAAATGGCTCTTCTATCTATGATTTTTATTTGTACAAGCAGTGGCGAATGCTGGCTGGATATTTAGTTGGTTGCCTGTTTGGGTTTTTATGTAAATATTTTACAAATAAATACGAGAATTTATGTTGGCGTCAGTCACTTCTCTATCTATATCATACCATTCTTTGGAAAAAAAAAAAACTTTTTACTTTTTGACAATCATACATTTTCATTTACACCAGCTATGAATGTGGGTTTTTAGAAAATTTGTAATACACATGAATACGTCTGCATCTATAGATGCAGGTTTTTGACAGCACAGTGTTGAGTTTTAAAAAAGCACAAAATAATACAATTTTATGTAATCATTTTTAATACACAATTCTTATTTATGTTCTTCAAGTGCTACGTTTATTGCTCAGGGCTGTAGTTTGGGAAAATTTGCATATTTATTGCATATAAAGCATGGTATGATCACATACCAGCAGTATACTCTCGTATTTACTTTACGACAATGATTTTAAAATTGTTGGTTGGTTACTGATACTGTAGTGTGTATGTGTGTGTGTGTGTGTTGGTAAGAAGGGAACGTATGCTTTTTTACCACATAAAACTTTTGAAAGCAATTACCAATAACGTTTTTATTTATTTATTCAAAAATTACAACTTAATATTACAAATTGTTGTTCTACTCTAGTTCCTTTATTAGGATTACTTCCCCTTATCTCTGCCTGTACAGACAACATACATTAATACCAAAGGATTACAATAATAATAACAGCAACAATAAAACGACAATGTTTAAAAAGTAAGTTTTTAATATTCTTTTAAATGTTCTTCAAACAAACATCTAGGCAACCCTCCAACCAGTTAACCAAGTCAAGCCCCCATAAATACATACATATATATACACACACCCACATGCTCTGGTAAAGGATGCAAGGATTTTTATTAAATTCATAAGAGGATATTTATATGTGTATGTATGTGTAACTATATAAACCAAAAATATTTTAAACTCAAATACATACATACGTTGTTATATAAGAATTTGGAGCAAGGACATCAAGGATATCAATAATTTTTTCATGTTTTTATTTTAAGAGTAAAATAAGAATAAACCACATTTATGTAAATAAAAATTTGAAATTTTATGGAACTGAAATTTAATAAATAAAATATGAAAGTTAAGTTTTATTGAAAAGAATACTTTACATTGATAAAGTACTTTTTGCAGCAATAAACTGGCAGTTTTTTTTAATTTTTTCTTTAATAATTATCAAAAAATATACAAATTAAGATTTTTATATTTCAAAGGCTTCTTATTTTAATTCTATTTTTAACTAAATAAAAATACTTCATCTAATCCATAAGAAAATATTAAAAAAAAGGAATTTCAACTTCAGTTAATTTTAAGATTTATTAAGTTCATTTCAAACTACTTGTATAAGAGTCTTTACAAAACCAACAATTATAATAATAAAACAATACTTGAGGACTGTCCGATTAGCATTTTGTTAAATCTATTGTAACTTATAAAAATAAACTAAACTATGAAAATTCCTTTAGAATGGACGAAAACAAAGACAATTAATAGGAAAAAATTTTAAAACAATTTTTTAAATGCAAAAAACGAAAGAATGTAGATCCTTTATTTTAAAGATGGAAAACTATAAGTAGTAGAAAAGTACAAAGTAATGTATATAGAAACAGATATAGAACATTGATGACAATCTGAGCAACATTTTTATAGAAAATTTTTCACTTTTTTCCACTTTAAACTTTTCTGTAGAAATATTTTTCAAAATCTGAGAAACTTTTTCTATAGAAAGTGTTCAGTATCTGAGCAACTTTGTTCAGAATCTGAGCAAAAAATTGTTCTGAATCTGAGCAACTTTTTCTATAGAGAATTGTTCAGAATCTGAACAACTTTTTCTTTAGAAAATTTTTCAGAATCTAAGCAAATTTTTTCTATAGAAAATTGTTCAGAATCTGAGCAACTTTTTCTATAGAAAATTGTTCAGAATCTGAGCAACTTTTTCTATAGAAAATTGTTCAGAATCTGAGCAACTTTTTTCTATAGAAAATTAATCAGACTCTGAGCAACTTTTTCTATAGAAAATTGTTTGGAATCTGAGCAACTTTTTCTATAGAAAATTGTTTGGAATCTGAGCAACTTTTTCTATAGAAAATTGTTTGGAATCTGAGCAACTTTTTCTATAGAAAAAAAAATTGTTCGTAATTTGAGCAACTTTTTCTATAGAAAATTGTTCAGAATCTGAGCAACTTTTTCTATAGAAATTTGTTCAGAATCTGAGCAACTTTTTCTATAGCAAATTGTTCAGAATCTGAGCAACTTTTTCTATAGAAAATTGTTCAGAATCTGAGCAACTTTTTCTATAGAAAATTTTTCAGAATCTGAGCAACTTTTTCTATAGAAAATTTTTCAGAATCTGAGCAACTTTTTCTATAGAAAATTTTTCAGAATCTGAGCAACTTTTTCAATAGAAAATTTTTCAGAATCTGAGCAACTTTTTCTATAGAAAATGTTCAGAATCTGAGCAACTTTTTTTATAGAAAATTGTTCAGAATCTGAGCAACCTTTTGCTATAGAAAATTGTTCAGAATCTGAGCAACTTTTTCTATAGAGAATTGTTCAGAATCTGAGCAACTTTTTCAATAGAAAATTTTTCAAAATCTGAGCAACTTTTTCTATAGAAAATGTTCAGATTCTGAGCAACATTTTTTTGATAGAAAATATTCATAATCTGAGCAACTTTTTCTATAAAAAATTGTTCAGAATCTCAGCAACCTTTTGCTATAGAAAATTGTTCAGAATCTGAGCAACATTTTCTATAGAGAATTGTTCAGAATCTGAGCAACTTTTTCTATAGTGAATAGTACAGAATCTTAGCAACATTTTCTATAGAAAATTCTTTAGAATCTGAGAAACATTTTCTATAGAAAATTCAAATATCAGAATATGAGCAACTTTTTCGATAGAAAATTGTTCAGAATTTGAGCAACTTTCATTATAGAAAATTGTTCAGAATCTGAGCAACTTCTTCTTTAGGAAGTTGTCCAGAATCTAAGCAACGTTTTCTATCGAAAATATTTCAGATTGTGAGGAACTTTATAAATAGAAAATGTTCAAAATATCACCAACTTTTTCTTAGAATATTGTTCAGAATCTGAGCAAGTTTTTGTATAGGAAATTATGTTGAACCTTTTTCAATAGAAAATTTGAGCAAATTTTTCTACTGACAATTGTTTCAATAAAAATATTTTTGTAGTTAAAGCAACATTTTCTCACACAAAATTATTAAGTACATAAACAGCTGTACTTTAAACTTACACCATCCTCAATTTTCCAAAATTTTTCCACAAACCATCCTAAAATATCTTTACATTTTAATGAACCGAAAACCCCAAGACAAAATATTTGCACAGATTCATTAATTTCTTGCTTGAGAACAATTTTAAGATAATCTTTGATTTAAAATTTAACCATGTATTACAACACATATTCATACATATGCAAGAAAAACAACTTTAACAACGAAATAAAAAATAGAAAAACCATTAAAACACTTTTATGAAAAAACAGCAGCAACCAACAAATATGAAAAACAAACAGTCAACAATCAAGAACAACCAGCAGTAGCGACAACTACAGCAGCAGCAACATCAAAATTTAACATAAAACACTGTCAACTTGAAAGCAAATAATTGTTATTAAAATATTTTCACGTTTTTTTCTTCTTATTCTTCCATCCTCTGGCAGGCAGTGTGCTGCAACATGAGGCAGCCTGGCATTTTCTATTTTTTTTACATTTTTCATTCATGCACTGACAGTGAGTTCAGTAAAAAAAACAAATTCTGAAAATATTGCCATTGAAGTTTTACATCCGTATTGAGTAAAATGAATGAAAAAAATATATAGATACATAGATTACGATTAAGTTTGTGTATATATTTTTCATCTTATCAATTTATCCAAACATTCATTCATCCAACAACCAGTATTTCCATAAACTGTTGTTTACTAGTCATTCATATGCAAATATGTATGAATGAAAAAAAAAAAAAAAAAACTAAAAATGAAAAGAAAAGTTCAGTCATTCATTTATTCATTCATTCTCACAAACTGGTCAAGAATGTGTCACGTACATTTGGAGTATAAAATGTCGAACATTTCATCTACATGCTGGGCACAATAATTGGACCTGTAAGTCAAGTGTTAACGCAAAAATATGTAAGAAAATCTACTACAACTGCTAGTAGCAACGATAACAACAACAATCTGCGAAAACAAATTGTCAAAAAAAGTGATTTAAATGAAAAAATAACACGAAATATTTGCGTGTAACTTAAGTTGAGCATAAAAAATAGATAGAAAATAGTTTTGTCGGCATTAAAGTTATATTTATTACACAAATGTTTAAAACAAAAACAATTTAAATGTATTTGTAAAAATATGATTAAGAAAAACTCCTCAGATTCTAAGCATTTTTATACCAAAAAAGGCTTCGATTCTGAATATTTTCTACGAGAAAAGTTTTTATAAGAAAAATTACTTGGATTCTGATCAATTTTATATAAGTTATTTAGATTCTAAACAATATTTTATACGAAAAGTTTCTAATAATATGAGTAAAGAAAATATGCTCTGATTCTGAGCAATTTTACATAAAAAAGTTACTGAAATCACAGCGAAAACTTAAAATGCTCAAATTTACTTACACAACAACATTTTAAGTCATTATTTTAACAAGGGGATAACATTGGAGGCAAGTACTTACCACGCTCGCTTACGAATAGGGAGTTAGGTTAGTACTTACTACGATAGCCTGGAAATTGGGAGTTAAGTAAGAAGTTTTGTTTCTGAGAAAAAAAAAATATCTACGTGGATACGTCCACTGCTTCTATTATTAGCTTTAATAAACAAAATTAGTTTTTTTTTCGTTTGTGCTAAAACAAATCTCGAAAACAATATGTCAGGGCTGAAATGTAAGTACTAACATAATATATTATTTGTACTAGACTCATGCTAAGTAATGCAGTCGGTATGTAGTAGTCATAGAAAAGTAAGCTCTTGAGTAAGTACTGGGATTCTTAGCAAATTTGTATGTGAAAATTAACTCAGATTATAAGCAATGTTCTATATGAAAAGTTGCTCATATTGTTAGCAACATTCTATAAGAAAATTTGCATATATTCTAAGAAAATTTCTCCAAGAAAAGATGCTTTAACTCTGAGCAATTTTGCTGTAATTCTGAGCAACTTTTGAAAGGAAAAGCTGCTCAGACTATAGTCCATTGTCTCTAGAAATTTTTTCTGAGCAAATTTTGAAGGGAAAAGCTGCTTAGACTCTAGTCCATAGTCTCTAGAATTTTTTTAAGATGAAAAGTATAGGTAAAGTATAAGTAATAGAAAAGTCTACAGTACTATAGAACTTTTACTATATAACATTGTGTATAATTTTTTCAGAACTAAACAACTTTTTCTATAGAAAATTAGTCAATATCTTTCTCTATAGAAAATTGTTCAGAATGTGACCAATTTTTTCAAAAGAAAATTGTTCAGATTCTGAGCAACTTTGTCAATAGAGAATTGTTCAGAATTTGAGCATCTTTTTCTATAGAAAATTGTTCAGAATCTGAACAACTTTTTCTATAGAAAATTGTTCAGAATCTGAGCAATTTTTTCGATAGAAAATTGTTCAGAATCTGGGCAACATTTTCTCTAGGCAATTGTCCAAAATTTGAGCAACGTTTTCGATAGAAAATTGTTCAGAATCTGAGCAACTTTTTCTATAGGAAATTGTCCAGAATCTAAGCACCGTTTTCTATAGAAAATAGATTAGAATTTGAGAAGCTTTTTCGTTAGAAAATTCTGCAGAATCTGAGCAACTTTTTCTATAAAAAATAGTTTTTAACTGCTTAGATTCTGAGAAATGTTCTATAGGAAAAGTTGCTCAAAACTCTGGACAATAGTGTGTAGGAAAAGTTGCTCAGATTGTGATAAATTTTCTATAAGAAAGATCTGGTCTGCTTCTGAGCTTTTTTCTATAAGAAAAGTCGCTTTAATTCTGCGTAATTTTCTATAAGAAAAGTTGCTTTGTTTCTGAGCAATTTCCCATAAGAAAAGTTGCTTTGATTCTGAGCAATTTTCTATAAGAAAAGTTGCTTTGTTTCTGAGCAATTTTCAATAAGAAAAATAGTTCTGATTCTGAACATTTTCCATAAGAAAAGTTGCTCAAACTCTGAACATTTTACTAAAGGAATAGTTGCTTATATTCTGAGCAATTTTCTACAACAAAAGTCGATCAGATTGTAAATAAATTTCTATAAGAAGAGTTAATTACATTCTGAGGATTTTTTTTAAAGAAAAGTTTCTCATATATTGAGCAATTTTCTATGAGAAAAATTGCCAGATTCTCAGAAATTTTCTATAAGAAAAGTTGCTCTGTTTCTAAGCAGCTTTCTTTAAGAAAAGTTGCTCTATAGATACTGAAGATTTTTTACAACAAGTTGCTCATAAACTGAGTACTTTTCTAGAAGAATAGTTGATAAGATTTAGAACATTATATTATATAAGGAAAGCTGATCAGATAAGAGAAAAGTTGCTTAGATTTTTAGCAATTTTCTATGAGAAAAGTGTGGCAAATTCTTAACATTTTCTAGCACAGATAATGCTTAGATTACGAGCAATTTTCGGTGCATGCGGTGCCTTAGACTATTACGAATTTTCTATTAGAAAAGCTCCACAAATTTTGAGCAATTCTTTTATATAAAATTGTTTACTTTTTCAGCAATTTTCCGTTAGAAAATGTCTCTCAGTTTCCATTAAAATAGTAACAATTTTATAGATTTTCATTAGTATTTCGTGTAATAAATTCTCAGACTTTTTTTTCCTACTAAAAATTTATTACATTGTTTTCCGACACTCTCTTCCTGTACCTTCTTAATTAAGTTCTTATCATTTATGCAACCATTTAATTTTTATTACACAATATTTTTTTTGTAAATGATTTTTATAATTTATGGCAGCTCTTTATTTTATTTTAAATATTTGTAAAATATATTTTTTTCTTTATTTCACCAATGTTAGTGTGTGAATATTAAATTGTTTGTTTTAAATTTAATTATGACAGTCATAAAAAGAAATTACTCAACTTAATTAATATACAGAGGCAGATGATATTCACGCACACGTTCATTCACTTAGTCTGTTTGGAATTGAAATTCACTCACTCTTGGCAAATTGTATACGTTTGTTGAAGGCGCATTCAATTGAAATGTTAATTTTGAATTTGTTTAAAAATAAACAAGAACAACGACTAAACGCACGAACAAAAATGCACATAATTGAAATAATTATTATAAAATTATTTAATTGATTTTTTTTTTTTAATTTGGACTTTGTAAACAATTAATTTAACAACAGCAGCAGCATTCAAAATTATTGTCAGTTTGGTTTTTAATGAAAATTATTATAATTTAATTGTTAAGTGAAGCATAATGATTGATAATTTTATTGACATTGGATTTTATATATAAAAAGGAAGAAAATTCACTAGAAAATTAATAAAATAATTTGAAAATAAAAATTCTTGTTGCTACTTTTAGCCACTGACTTAACTCATCAAATTAATTGAAAATTTATAAATTTTCTTGTTTTATTTGTTCATCCTTTAGCCCAAAAAAACTACCAGCAAATTAATAATCCCTCAAGAGTAATAAAAAACGAACCTGCACAAGTGCATTTTTTTATCAATATTCAAGTGAAATTCAACAAACTCATGAAAGGATCCAAAAAAAAAAAAAAAACTAAATAAATTTTATCAAACTACAGCGAAAATTTTAGTCTGTGATAAATCATGGTTGGTGGTGGCATTGGTCTTAATGAAAAATAATGGCAAAATTTCAAGATTTAACCGCAAACTCAACATTTTTTATATTTACATTTTGTGTTTGTCATTTTTTTTTTTTTTTTTTGCAGCAACATTCTATATTTGCTGGCAAAATATTTTTTGGGGTTGTTATGCAATAAAAATGATTTTAAACCACACCACTAAAACCATTCCATAAACAAACACAGGCCCATACTTTAGTCTATTGTAACTTGAGTACAATGACAGTCGTTGGAGAACAGAACCCTATGAATGCCATATTTTTAACATCAACGTATGAAGAGTAAAAAAGGGCCAATGACTTTGAATAGCAGCCGTTTTTGTTAAAGTATTAAGTAAAGAAAAATAAAATTCACTACCGCTGCTGTTTTTATGCTGCTTGCAATTTTTCTGCATTATACAGACACTTCAGAACACCAGCCAGGACTCAGGATGAAATATACAAAAAAAAATAGCAAGAAAAAAACACTGAAATGAAATTATTTAAGCTTTAACAAAAAAAATGCAAGCGCCAACAAATAAAACAAACTTCATTAGTAGAATGTTAGAGATTCCAAAGAAACACAAATTTTGAAAAATAGAAAAG
Source organism: Lucilia sericata (assembly GCF_015586225.1). Classification (NCBI taxonomy): domain Eukaryota; kingdom Metazoa; phylum Arthropoda; class Insecta; order Diptera; family Calliphoridae; genus Lucilia; species Lucilia sericata. Next base: position 704,016 of record NW_023994103.1, on the reverse strand, counting down.
GATGTCCCTTGAAAAAAGTTGAAATTTTTCTATAAAAGTTACACATATTCCAATCAACTTCCGTCTGAAAAATTTGCTCAAATTGTTTTGAAAAATTTCGTATACAAAAAGTTGCTCAGATTCTAAAAAATTCTCTATAGAATAAGTTGCTCCGAATTTTCTAAGGAAAAAGTTGCTCTGATTCTGCACAATTTTCAATAGAAAAAGTTACTAAGATTTTGCACAATTTGCTATGGAAGTTACTCATATTTTGAGCAATTGTTTAAAGAAACAGTTGCTCAGATTCTGTGCAATTTTGTATAGAAAATGTTGCTCAGATTCTGAAAAAATACAGAATAGAAAAAGTTGTTCCTATTCTGAACAATTTTCTATAGAAAATAGTTGCTTAGATTCTGAACAATTTTCTATGAAAAAGTTACCCAGAATCGGAACAATTTTCTATAGAAAAAGTTGCTCAGATTCTGAACAATTTTCTATAGAAAAAAATTGCCCAGATTCTGAACAATTTTCTATAGAAAAAATTGCCCAGATTCTAAACAATTTTTTATAGAAAAAGTTGCTCAGATTCTGAACAATTTTCTATAGAAAAAGTTGCTCAGATTCTGAACAATTTTCTATAGAAAAAGTTGCTCAGATTCTGAACAATTTTCTATAGAAAAAGTTGCTCAGATTCTGAACAATTTTCTATAGAAAAAGTTGCTCAGATTCTGAACAATTTTCTATAGAAAAAGTTGCTCAGATTCTGAACAATTTTCTATAGAAGAAGTTGCTCAGATTCTGAATAATTTTCCAAAGAAAAAGTTGCTCATATTCTGATATTTGAATTTTCTATAGAAAATGTTTCTCAGATTCTTAAGAATTTTCTATAGGAAAAGTTGCTCAGATTCTGCACAATTTTCTATAAAAAAGTTGCTCAGATTCTGAACAATTTTCTGAAGAAAAAGTTGCTCAAAATATGAACAATTTTCTATAGAAAAAGTTGCTCAGATTCTGAACAATTTTCTATAGAAAAAGTTGCTCAGATTCTGAACAATTTTCTATAGAAAAAGTTGCTCAGATTCTGAACAATTTTCTATAGAAGAAGTTGCTCAGATTCTGAATAATTTTCCAAAGAAAAAGTTGCTTAGATTCTGAACAATTTTCTATAGAAAAAGTTGCTCACATTCTGAAAAATTTTCTATAGGAAAAGTTGCTCAGATTCTGCACAATTTTCTATAAAAAAGTTGCTCAGATTCTGAACAATTTTCTGAAGAAAAAGTTGCTCAAAATATGAACAATTTCTATAGAAAAAGTTGCTCAGATTCTGAACAATTTTCTATAGAAAAAGTTGCTCAGATTCTGAACAATTTTCTATAGAAAAAGTTGCTCAGATTCCAAACAATTTTCTATAGAAAAAGTTGCTCAGATTCTAAACTATTTTCTATAGCAAAAGTTGCTCAGAATATGAATAATATTCTATATATAAAACTGCTGTGATTCTTAACAATTTATTGTTGCAAAAGTTGCTCAGATTCTGAACAATTTTCTACAGAAAAAGTTGCTCAGATTCTAAACAATTTTCTATAGAAAAAGTTTCTCAGATTCTAAACAATTTTCTATAGAAAAAGTTGCACAATTTTCTATAGAAAAAGTTGCTCAGATTATGAACAATTTTCCATAGAAAAAGTTGCTCAGATTCCAAACAATTTTCTATAGAAAATGTTGCTCAGATTCCAAACAATTTTCTATAGAAAAAGATGCTCAGATTCTGAACTATTTTCTATAGCAAAAGTGGCTCAGAGTCTGAACAATTTTCTATAGAAAAAGTTGCTCAGATTCTGAACAATGTTCTATAGAAAAAGATGCTCTGATTATGAACAATGTTCTATAGAAACACTTGTTCATATTCTAAAAAATTGTCTATGGAAAAAGTTGCTCAGATTGTGAACAATTTTCTATAGAAAAAGTTGCTCAGATTCTGAACAATTTTCTATAGAAAAAGTTGCTCAGATTCCAAACAATTTTCTATAGAAAAAGTTACTCATATTCTGAACAATATATAATAAGAAAAGTAAGAAAAAATGATTATATATTTTATTCTAAGGGTCATCCTTATCTAACAAAAAAACTTTAGGTTTTTTGAAAAATTTTTATCCCTTCGTCGTCTAGTATTATTTTTGCAGTGATTTCAAATATTTCTCTTTTTTTTAATTTATTCCAACTGAGTTTTTTTTACCCACCATTATGCAGAGCCGGATTTTTATTTTTTACCCCGCCATTAGAACAATGCATATTTTTCTTCTTTCGTTTTTATTTGAAAACATTTTTTTCCACTTTTTGTTAAATTTTTTCCTCCATTTGTCGTGTTTTTGTCATTGTTGTTGTACAATTGAAGTGGAGTTTTTTTTGGATTTTTTTATTATTAGAATGTATTTTTGTAATGATTTGGTTTTCCCCCTTTTAATTTTGAAGATTTCCTTGTTTGCTGTTTTTTTTTTTTTTTTGCAATGCTTTTCTCAATGAATTGATTGAAATTACGTTTAAAGCTTAAAATCTAAGGAAAGAGAATTGAAATGAGTATTAAACAATTGAAGACGAAAAATGAAATTAACCATTTAAACTGCATTATTCGTAAAGAAGAATGTTTAATTAGTGCATAAAATAAAGTTAAGAGGTTTTTGGTTTTATAAAAGGATTGAAATGAAAAGGATTGAAGGAAATGTATGAAGATTTCTAATTGTTAAGATTAGTCTCGCTCTGATTCAAAAAAATTTTCTTTTCTATGGAAAACATTTCTAAAATTTTATTTAGAGAAATTTGCTAAAATTCTGTGCAACTTTAGTAAAAGTTGCTGAGATTCTGAACAATATTCTGGGGAAAAAAATTGTTACAATTCTGAGAAAAAAAATCTTGGATTCTGAGCAGTTTTTTAGGAAAACCTTTTTTTCTTTTGAAGATCAATATGTTTCTTAATCTGAAACACAAATCGAACAACAAATAATAATTGCGAAATATTCCTAACTTCTATAAACTTTGTTAATAATATACAATAATTGTTATAATTAAGAAAATAATAACAGTTATTACATTGTGAACCTCAATTATCAAATTAAGAAAAATTAAATTGTCTTTGTTTAATTATAAATTCCATCGTAAGGTCAAGATCATGATAATTTAATAATTTAAATATATCTACATTACCCTAACCATATCCAATAAAAATATTGTTGGCCATTAACGTCATCAACAGCATGATCATCATCAGTTTTGCTATAAAAATTGTAAAAAAAAAAAAAAAAAAAATGGGGCGTTTCGCTAATAATGGCCAAACACACTTTCATTTAATAGGTTTTTGATTTAAATTTTATTTTCATTCCAAATTGTTTAATTCAATATTCATTTATTTATTTATTGATTAATCAGATTTTTCAATACAAAACTTAAATAAACATGATCAATGAGGATGATCTCGTTCATTATATTTTTATTATTATTATATTATTTGATCTTTGTATTGTTTATAATTGCTGTTTATACATACATTTTATATAAAATACACTTTTTGGTTTTCTATTAAATGTTTTTAAAAGAATTTGTTGAAATTGTACAACAACAATTATATTTCTTTTGTTGAGTATTAAAAACACACTTTTGGTATTTGTTCAGTACAACAAAAAAATTCGTATTGATGGAGTAGATTGACAGACACATGACGTTAAAGAAATTAATGTTTTCTTTTTTGGCTAAATATTAATTGTTGCTAATGGAATTTATTTAATTAAAGATCACCAAATGGTTTAATTGAAATAAGAGGTCATTGAAAATATTCAATAGGTTGTGTTTCCAAAAAAAAATTTAAAGTTTTGAAAAAATAAGTTTTCAAATTAGCCTGGGTTAATATTAAAATAATAATAAATAATTTCTTACCTTTATTTTAAAATTTTATTCAAAAAAATTGGCCAAATCTGAAATTAAAAAGAAAATATAAGTTACTAATTAAGAAAGAAAGCTTTTAAATTTTTTATAAACGTAATATTTAAATAATTAATTAAACCACTTAATTTTAAATATTTTTTCAAATCATTGTTATTGTGACCCTTAAACAAACAGTTCATTTCAGTTATTTCTTGCTGCACATATTAATTATTTCCTATTTTTAGAATATTTCTGTTTGTTTAAAAACAAGTAAATAATTTTCATAATTATTTTATTTTCTAGTAAACTTAGTTATTATGCAATATTTTGTTTAATAATAAAAATAATCGTAATTTAAATACGTTACTTAATGAAATGCCTCCGGTAGAACGTGTAAAAACATTACGACAGTTTAAAGATTGACGTAAAAGAAGAAACTGAATAAATTAAACTCACTAACTAACTAACTAACTAACACTACTAACTAATAACTAACTAACTAACTACTAACTAACTAACTAAACTACTACTAACTAACTACTAACTAACTAACTAACTAACAACTAATAACTAACTAACTAACTAACTAACTAACTAACTAACTAACTAACTAACTAACTAAATAACTAACTAACTAACTAACAACTAACTAACTAACTAACTACTACTAACTACTAACTAACTAACTAACTAACTACTACTAACTAACTAACTAACTAACTAACTAACTAACTAACTACTAACTAACTAACTAACTAACTACTAACTAACTAACTAACTACTAACTAACTAACTAACTACTAACTAACTAACTACTAACTAACTAACTAACTAACTAACTAACTAACTACTACTAACTAACTAACTTAACTAACTAACTACACTAACTAACTACTAACTAACTAACTAACTAACTAACTAACTAACTAACTAACTACTAACTAACTAACTACTAACTAACTAACTAACTAACTAACTACTAACTAACTACTAACTAACTAACTAACTAACTAACTAACTAACTAACTAACTAACTAACTAACTAACTAACTAAACTAACTAACTAACTAACTAACTACTAACTAACTAACTACTACTAACTAACTAACTAACTAACTACTAACTAACTACTAACTAACTAACTAACTAACTAACTAACTAACTAACTAACTACTAACTAACTACTACTAACTAACTACTAACTAACTAACTAACTAACTAACTAACTACTAACTAACTAACTAACTAACTAACTAACTCTACTAACTAACTACTACTAACTAACTAACTAACTAACTAACTACTAACTACTAACTAACTAACTAACTAACTAACTAACTACTACTAACTAACTAACTAACTAACTAACTAACTAACTAACTAACTAACTAACTAACTAACTAACTAACTAACTAACTAACTAACTAACTAACTAACTAACTAACTACTAACTACTACTACTACTAACTACTAACAACTACTTATTAACTCTTACATCCATGAAACTTAAACTACGTAACTCATATTAAACTAACAACTATCCTAATCAACTTGTAATCACATTTGCAGCAAGTATTTAATACTTCATAACAAATGTAAATTATTTTGTTTTTATTAAAACTCTGTCTATTCATACGTCCGTTTGTCTATGCATACATCTAAATATCAAATCAACCGCCCGTTTTTTGTTGAGCTTAAGGTGTCTAACAAATCAGTAAGCGAGCGTTTAAGAAACTGAGCGTTTATGGCTAGAGGTTAAAACTAAATGATTTTTAACCGGTTGTTAAATTTTGCACTTATTGCTGTTGTGATTATTGTTGTTTTGATCGTTATTTGTATGATTATTATTTTTTTTAGAAACGACATAAATAACCGTTTTGTGGCATTTGACGTCACAGCAACGACATTTGTACGTCATGCAAATGAATTAAACGTGTATTTTAAATTGTTTTTCTTTTTGTTGTTGTTATTGTTGTGTCTTGTTTCAAATCGAAACGAATCGGTACTTAAATATTTTAGTTTTTTATTTCATTTTCAGTGTATGTAAACGTGTATGTGTATAAAATAAATACATTTAATTAAATATCAACAACTTACAAACATTAAAAAGAAATAACAAAAAAACGACAAAAATATTACAACAAAAAATAATAAAAAATAAGACAAGCAGACAAGTCTGTTAGACACAACTATAAGTTTTGATTGTTTTTGTTAGTGTTTTATTTACTATTAATAAATTTTTTATAAATAACATATTAAAGAGTTGGAGGTGGTAGGTGGAGGTGGGGTTTATTTAATTTTAGTGCTTGTAGTCCCACTTACAAAGTAAAAATAGTATCTTGTTTAATTTAGCAATTCTTTAACCAAATAAAATATATAGTTAAACAACTTTAGTTGTCACAAACACTGTATGAAATTGTTAGGAAATTAAACACAAAAAATATTGGATTTAGTCTTTTACTAAGTTGAGCTATCGAAATTATATTTTCAAACGTTACACACCCTAAAAATCAACAGCCTAAAATCAACAAAGAACTGGTATTTACAAGGAGAAAATAAGGAATATAAAAAATAAAAACAACAACAACAATTGCAGAAGGACCTTCCTTGGGTTTCTGTTGTTGTTACTTAAATATGTAAAAAATATTTTTTTTTTTTTGCTGCTGTAATGTTGCGTTTTTTCTATTTAGATCAGGGTGTCTGCATTGCAATTTTCAGTAATTACAAATAATTGCATATTAATTAATTAAAAAAGAAAAGAGAAATAAATAAAGGGGCATACAAAATATTTACAAACATGTAAATCAATTAAGATTTAAATATTAGCAACAATAGAATGAAGAAAGTACAGTCGAATTGATGTCTAGACATTAGACCGGCTAAATCGGTATGGAAAGCAAAATCATAGTTCTGTTCTAGTTCAGTTCTAGTTCAGTTCTAGTTGAGTTCTAGTTCAGTTCTAGTTCAGTTCTAGTTCAGTTCTCGTTCAGTTCTAGTTCAGTTCTAGTTCAGTTCTCGTTCAGTTCTAGTTCAGTTCTAATGCAGTTCTAATTCAGTTCTAGTTCAGTTCTAATTCAGTTCTAGTTCAGTTCTAGTTCAGTTCTAGTTCAGTTCTAGTTCAGTTCTAGTTCAGTTCTAGTTCAGTTCTAATTCAGTTCTAATTCAGTTTAGTTCAGTTCTAGTTCAGTTCTAGTTCAGTTCTAGTTCAGTTCTAGTTCAGTTCTAGTTCAGTTCTAGTTCAGTTCAGTTCAGTTCTAGTTCAGTTCTAGTTCAGTTCTAGTTCAGTTCTAGTTCAGTTCTAGTTCAGTTCTAGTTCAGTTCTAGTTCAGTTCTAGTTCAGTTCTAGTTCAGTTCTAGTTCAGTTCTAGTTCAGTTCTAGTTCAGTTCTAGTTCAGTTCTAGTTCAGTTCTAGTTCAGTTCTAGTTCAGTTCTAGTTCAGTTCTAGTTCAGTTCTAGTTCAGTTCTAGTTCAGTTCTAGTTCAGTTCTAGTTCAGTTCTAGTTCAGTTCTAGTTCAGTTCTAGTTCAGTTCTAGTTCAGTTCTAGTTGTTCTAGTTCAGTTCAGTTCTAGTTCAGGTTCTAGTTCAGTTTTCTAGTCAGTTCTAGTTTCAGTAGTTCTAGTTCAGTTCTAGTTCAGTTCTAGTTCAGTTCTAGTTCAGTTCTAGTTCAGTTCTAGTTCAGTTGTCTAGTTCAGTTCTAGTTCAGTCTAGTTCAGTTCTAGTTCAGTTCTAGTTTCAGTTCTAGTTCAGTTCTAGTCAGTTCTAGTTCAGTTCTAGTTCAGTTCTAGTTCAGTTCTAGTTCAGTTCTAGTTCAGTTCTAGTTCATTCTAGTTCAGTTCTAGTTCAGTTCTAGTTCAGTTTCTAGTTCAGTTCTGTTCAGTTCTAGTTCAGTTCTGTTCAGTTCTAGTTCAGTTATTCTAGTTAAGTTCTAGTTCAGTTCTAGTTCAGTTCTAGTTCAGTCTCGTCAGTTCTAGTTCAGTTCTAGTTCAGTTCTAGTTCAGTTCTAGTTCAGTTCTAGTTCAGTTCTAGTTCAGTTCTAGTTCAGTTCTAGTTCAGTTCAGTTCAGTTCTAGTTCAGTTCTAGTTCAGTTCTAGTTCAGTTCAGTTCTAGTTCAGTTCTAGTTCAGTTCTAGTTCAGTTCTAATTCAGTTCTAGTTCAGTTCTAGTTCAGTTGTAGTTCAGTTCTAGTTCAGTTCTAGTTCAGTTGTAGTTCAGTTCTAGTTCAGTTCTAGTTCAGTTCTAGTTCAGTTCTAGTTCAGTTCTAGTTCAGTTCTAGTTCAGTTCTAGTTCAGTTCTAGTTCATTTCTAGTTCAGTTCTAGTTCAGTTCTAGTTCAGTTCTAGTTCAGTTCTAGTTCAGTTCTAGTTCAGTTCTAGTTCAGTTCTAGTTCAGTTCTAGTTCAGTTCTAGTCCAGTTCTAGTTCAGTTCTAGTTCAGTTCTAATTCAGTTCTAGTTCAGTTCTAGTTCTAGTTCAGTTCTATACAAAGTAAATGTGTACTAAACTTATTTTGATTAATTTAAGGTTCGCTTTTTCTTAAATTTTTTTTCCAACTATCAAACTGCGGTCACCTCTTTCATTAATTCCTATAACATCCTTAATTATTACCAAATATCGTGCAATGTTATTACATGAAAACATGTAAAAAGTCAACATAAATATCTCTAAATGAAAGGAAGGAATTGGTCCATAAACTACACTTAACATGTCTTTCGTCGTCTATTTCGTTCTTTATTCTAACTTCTTATTTTACTCACAAAGCTGTAAAAGAAAAAAAAAACAAGAAAATAATGAAAAGCAATTGAAACAATGACAATGACAGAGGATTCATCTAATAAAGAGTCAAAAGTACTACACATGCCAACATCTAAATGTTTAATGTAAATTAATCAAATGATATCCTAAAATGTAATTAAGTAAATTATTTTGTCAGTACAGACGCATACGTTACAGTTCGTCACGTCAAACTTGCATGAGTTCGTAACTAATACGATTACTGTAGTGTTTTATGTTTAAAAACATTTTGTTGCGAAATAAATTTGGTCGAAAGTTTTTTTGTTGATCGTAAATTATGTTTCAAACAATACACATCTTATGAAAAATCTATGAAATATTAGAACTTTTATAGTGGAAATGTAGGCAGCATATGAATTTTTAGAAAAACAAAACTTTTCATTTGCTGCTGTTTTACATATTTTTACATACAACTTTGTAAATCTAACCAAACAGTGAAATAACGAAAACATACTTAAAAATAATTGAATAAGTTGGTTTAACATAAGTAAGTTTTCCAAGATTTTGGGTACAGTTCAAAAGGAAATTAGTTTAATATATAATTGTGTAAAAAAAAACTATTTTAAATCCAATTTTCAATTATTGCTTATAGCAAACAACAATTAGTTTTTGCATTCAACTGCCGTATTAAAAATTACAATAATTATTCATATTTATATTTTAACATTAATTTGATCACAATATGACCTACATTTGTTAATTGCATTTTAAAAATTCTGTCGAGATTATATGTGGCACAGAACCAATTGAAAGTAATGTAGTTTTACAATTGTACAAAATGTGCTAATTATGATTTAGTAATCAAAACAAAATTCACGTACATACTATTGGTTGGCATGTTCTAAATTAAAAATTCATAAGAATGCAATGAAATAGTTACCAATAAACGATTACAAATTTTCAACATATGACATTTTAATTAAGTATCAAATTAAACTGGTAATTGAAGCCTTTTCAAAGGCCACTCAATTTCCCCACAATTTTTATAACAAATTTTAAAAATGCCATAATTTTTGAAATTTGAAATTGCTGTATTATATTTTTATTGCAATTAAAAATAACAATTTTGCAATATGTTTGAGTTTTTAGGTGCAAAAAAAAAAATCTCTTTTTTGGTATAAGTATTTGATTTGAAACGTTACGCGTCTCTTCAATTTGGAATTACTTACAAGAAATTCAATTCGATTTGTTTTGTTTTAAACTTTATTTTTGTTGTATTTAATTTATTTTTTGCGTAATAAATAACCTTGTGCCAAAAAACCAAACACAAACTAAAATACAACAAAATGTTGAAAAAAAAAACGTAACAACAATAACAATGGATTTGTTTTTTTTTTTTTTTTTTCATTTTAAAGAAATAAAAGCATGAAATAAAAATAATAATAAACAATAAATTAATACGTTTTCCATTATTAAAACCAAAACGATTGAAAATAAAAAATAATGTTAAAACATAATTAAAGTTTGTTGGCGTGGTTGGTTGGTGGGTATTTTGTGGTTCATTGTGTATGACTGATTTCATGACTGCCGACTGACTTGCAATATGATTATTTTCATTATAAAAATGTATACATTTTTATTTTTACCTAGACCACAGTATGAGTAGGGGAATAAAGTTAAGATGTATGTTTGCAAAAAAAAAACAATAATAATAACAATAATACTAATAAAATATCAAGTGCCTATACATTATATCATTATATTATAATCATCATATTTTTTTATTTAAATAAATGTTTTATTATGTTAATTTATATTTACTAGAACTAGACCTGAACTAGAACTGAACTAGAACTGAACTAGAACTGAACTAACTAGAACTGAACTAGAACTGAACTAGAACTGAACTAGAACTGAACTAGAACTGAACTAGAACTGAACTAGAACTGAACTAGAACTGAACTAGAACTGAACTAGAACTGAACTAGAACTGAACTAGAACTGAACTAGAACTGAACTAGAACTGAACTAGAACTGAACTAGAACTGAACTAGAACTGAACTAGAACTGAACTAGAACTGAACTAGAACTGAACTAGAACTGAACTAGAACTGAACTAGAACTGAACTAGAACTGAACTAGAACTGAACTAGAACTGAACTAGAACTGAACTAGAACTGAACTAGAACTGAACTAGAACTGAACTAGAACTGAACTAGAACTGAACTAGAACTGAACTAGAACTGAACTAGAACTGAACTAGAACTGAACTAGAACTGAACTAGAACTGAACTAGAACTGAACTAAGAACTGAACTAGAACTGAACTAGAACTGAAGTAGAACTGAACTAGAACTGAACTAGAACTGAACTAGAACTGAACTAGAACTGAACTAGAACTGAACTAGAACTGAACTAGAACTGAACTAGAACTGAACTAGAACTGAACTAGAACTGAACTAGAACTGAACCAGAACTAGTACCGAAATAGTATTGAACTTGAACTGAACTAAAACTGAACTAGAACCAAAAGTTGTCAATATCTATACACTGGAAAAAATTTTCGGATTTTTCCGAGTTCAATATTTATTTCGCCCTGTATAAATTATCCTTCAAATCATTCTTAAATTTTTCCAAATTCAATTGTTTTCGGGTTTTTCTCCCAAATTCATTTGTTTTCGGTTATTTTTTTCTTTTCTACGCTCACAGTTAATGTGTAAATAAATAATTACATATTCGCAGACATATTTGGGCAAAATGCCAAACAACAAAACTTTTTAATTTATAAAATTTTGCGATGAAAGGAAAACTTTCAAGACAAAGGCAACAACTCAGTCGTTTTAATCTGTCACTTAATGGTGCAAGAGAATAAAGTAAAATGAAAGAAAACAGCAACAAAAATGAATGAAATGTCTGCGGCGGCAGTAGTATAAATAAATGAAACAGCCCAGGTAAATTATGATAATGAAGATACAAATAAAAATAACGCCATTAAACATTTATTTATTTACATTTTCTACATTTTCCAGACAATGTGTTCACTCAGAATAGCACAAATTAGACACGAAGAGTGAAAACGTAGAAAGACCAATATACATAAATTTATTAAAAGGTTCAACAGAACAAAACAAATTACACACAATAAAAAAGGTAAATGCAAAAAAGCATGAAAAATTTATGAGCTCATAAAGTACGAATTTCAAATGAAATGTCCCTTGTTGCCACACAAATGACGAAAGCTTTTCATTACATAAGCATAAGTAACATTGTATGGCTAAAGATTCATTGAGTAATGAGTTAAAGGACGTTAAAGCCGAAGAGAGCTGGTATGAGAGCACTTTGTTAAATATGTTTTGACATTTGTTCACATAAACTTGTCTTGACAAGCTTTAAAATAGCGTTGTATAGTTAACTTGAAAACATAAAAAAAGTTTGTTAAAAGTTCAAGTAAATGAAAATATAGAAGTGACATTACAAAAGTTTATAACAAAGTTTATAGTTTTTAAGCTGAAGACCATACAATTTGGAGTAGTAAAGTGAAAGGTTATCAGAAAACTCTTTTAAATGTTCAGTTAAATAGTTGACAGTTTATTTTATAAAAACAATAGTCTCTTTTAGCATATAGAGTAAATTTTTGTGACTTTAAGCATGGTTTTGCACTACTCGTTCGCTCCAACTTAGAAATTCTAGTCTATAGGCTAGTCTATAGTCTAGTCTATAGTCTAGTCTATAGTATAGTCTATAGTCTAGTCTATATTCCAATCTATAGTCTAGTCTATAGTCTAGACTATAGTCTATAGTCTAGTCTATAGTCTAGTCTATATTCTAATCTATAGTCTAGTCTATAGTGTAGACTATAGTCTAATCTAGTCTAGTCTATAGTCTAGTCTATAGTCTAGTCTATAGTCTAGTCTATAGTATAGTCTATAGTCTAGTCTATAGTCTATCTATAGTCTATTATAGTGTCTAGTCTATAGTCTAGTCTATAGTCTAGTCTATAGTCTAGTCTATAGTCTAGTCTATAGTCTAGTATATAGTCTATAGTCTAGTCTATAGTCTAGTCTATAGTCTAGTCTATAGTCTAGTCTATAGTCTAGTCTATAGTCTAATCTATAGTCTAATCTATAGTCTAGTCTATAGTCTAGTCTATATTCTAATCTATAGTGTAGACTATAGTCTAGTCTATAGTCTAGTCTATGGTCTAGTCTATAGTCTAGTCTATAGTATAGTCTATAGTCTAGTCTATAGTCTAGTCTATAGTCTAGTCTATAGTCTAGTCTATAGTCTAGTCTATAGTCTAGTCTATAGTCTAGTCTATAGTCTAGTCTATAGTCTAGTCTATAGTCTAGTCTATAGTCTAGTCTATAGTCTAGTCTATAGTCTGTCTAGTCTAGTCTAGTCTAGTCTATAGTCTAGTCTATAGTCTAGTCTATAGTCTATCTATAGTCTAGTCTATAGTCTAGTCTATAGTCTAGGCTATAGTCTTAGTCTATAGTCTAGTCTATAGTCTAGTCTATAGTCTAGTCTATAGTCTAGTCTAGTCTAGTCTATAGTCTAGTCTATAGTCTAGTCTATAGTCTAGTCTATAGTCTAGTCTATAGTCTAGTCTTAGTCTAGTCTATAGTCTAGTCTATAGTCCTAGTCTATAGTCTAGTCTATAGTCTAGTCTTTAGTCTTAGCTAGTCTATAGTCCTAGTCTATAGTCTAGTCTATAGTCTAGTCTATAGTCTAGTCTATAGTCTAGTCTATAGTCTAGTCTATAGTCTTGTCTATAGTCTAGTCTATAGTCTAGTCTATAGTCTTCTATAGTCTATCTATAGTCTAATCTATAGTCTAAGTCTATAGTCTAGTCTATAGTCTAGTCTATAGTCTAGTCTATAGTCTAGTCTAGTCTATAGTCTAGTCTATAGTCTAGTCTATAGTCTAGTCTATAGTCTAGTCTATAGTCTAGTCTATAGTCTAGTCTATAGTCTGGTCTATAGTCTAGTCTATAGTCTATCTATAGTCTAGTCTATAGTCTAGTCTATAGTCTAGTCTATAGTCTAGTCTATAGTCTAGTCTATAGTCTAGTCTATAGTCTAGTCTATAGTCTAGTCTATAGTCTAGTCTATAGTCTAGTCTATAGTCTAGTCTATAGTCTAGTCTATAGTCTAGTCTATAGTCTAGTCTATAGTCTAGTCTATAGTCTAGTCTATAGTCTAGTCTATAGTCTAGTCTATAGTCTAGTCTATAGTCTAGTCTATAGTCTAGTCTATAGTCTAGTCTACAGTCTAGTCTACCATTGTACCATGTTTTTCCCAACATTATACCCAGTACTGATGGACTGATGGAAAATAATTTATACACATTCGCTTTATGGCGCAATTTTAATAAGCAACAGTAAACTTAATTTTCTTAAGATTTTAAAACTTAAGATAAATATTTTATAGAAAAATAGTCAATTACTTTCATGATTTTTAATCAACATTGTTGCATTCAATCTACTGCATTGTCATTAACACGCAACAGACATATTAAACTAAAAATCTCTATTTTCAGATTTAACCATCAATAATTTAAAATTTTAGTTTTAATAAATCATTTAATAGTGTGGTTAGATAAAATCTAATTTAAATTTTGACTTCAAGGCATTTTTTCTTTCTCACTCTGAGTATTTATTTTCAATCAATGGCATAAAATAGTAAAAAGTCGTTATATGACTATGACTTGAATGTCGGTCGATCTGTTGGCCAGTCGTCTATGAGTGTTTTTTGCCAAACTCCCAAGTGTTTGAATGGTGCAAAAAATGAAAACACGAAAAAAATATTATTAAAGAAAATATTATGATGAATGGTAAATTAAATGGCTTGAAGCGTTTTAATAACTCTATCCGCTCTGCACTACTACTAGTAAATAAATCTTTCACCTCCCTCTGCTCCACCACCAGTGTCCAGTGGAGTGAGTTTCAATTTCAGTTTAGTTTTGTTATTTCTTTAACGGATGGCTGATAAAATGATCTGTTTGTCTGCATGTCTGTTTTTTTTTGTTTGGAACCTGACAGTGACTTTTTGTTTTATGACTTTGGAGGCTTGAATTGGTTTTTTGTTTCGGTTTTCTTTTTTCTTCTTGGATTTGTTTACTATTATCAAAAAGTCACAGCCATCATATAGCCTTGTTAAAAATATCAAGGTCATAAATTTGTTGAGTAAAAACAATAGAAACAAAAAAGTTTCTTAGTTTCAATGGCAAAATATTTTAATTAAATAATCGAAATTAATGTAAGGCATGTCGATTACTGAAAGATATTTACATTTTATCTTAAGTTATCAATAGAGGCTTAAAATAATGGTTTTTTGCTTTAAGTTTTTCGGCACAGACTTATTACTTTAGACCTATGGTTTGTTGCTCTTCTATTGAAATTTTTTGCATGTTTTAATTATATTTTTTTCATTTTCTGTGTAATAGATATTTATGCGGTTGGACATCAAATTTCCTTTTTTTGCTACATTTAATTTTACGAGGTCTAGCCATCATTATTAAAATAACAGAAAATAAAGTGAAATATTAATGAAATTTATAAAAATACAAAAACAAAATGGTATATAATTAAATTAAATATGTAATAATTTTATTAGTAAAAAAAAAAAAAAAAAAAAAAACAACATGAAAATAAACAGCATTAGGAAAAAATATTAATTATTTAATATTAAATTAGTTACAATTTAACACGGTTAATCAAATATTTTTCATATCTGCATTTCAGCGAACATTTCAGCAGACTTGGCCATAGAACAGTCAATATACTAACCCGTTCACAGAGGGAAAAGAAAATATACACGCCTGGTACCAAATTGACACCAAAGAGTTTATAATTTTTCAATAACATCCGTTGTCAAAGTATATACATATGTACATACGACAACACTATGTAATGTTGACAACGCAACGTTGTCAACATTGCAACAATTTGTTGTCGAAATCTAAATTTTATACACATCCATTGTCTAAATGTTAACAAAAGTGTTAAGCTCACTATTGGCAACGCATTGTTTGTCAATGGTGAGCTTACCACGTTTGTTAACATTTATACAACGGATGTGTATAAAATTTAGATTTCGACAACGAATTGTTGCAATTTTGTCAACATTACATAGTGTTGTCGTACGTATGTACATACTTTGACAGCGGATGGTATTGAAAATTTATAAACAGTTTGATGTCAATAGACACATCCGTTGTCTAAATGTTAACAAACGTGTTAAGCTCACTATTGGCAACGCATTGTTTGTCAATGGTTAGCTTACCACGTTTGTTAACATTTATACAACGGATGTGTATAAAATTTAGATTTCGACAACGAATTGTTGCAATTTTGTCAACATTACATAGTGTTGTCGCACGTATGTACATACTTTGACAACGGATAGTATTGAAAAATTATAAACAGTTTGATGTCAATTTGGTGCCAGGCGTGTATATTTCTTTTTCCCTCTGTGTAGTCTAGTCAATAGATTAGTCCTTAGGGTAGTCCTCAGACCGTAGTTAATATAAATATACACACATATATGATAGATTACTCAAGACAAGGCAATAGATTAAACCATAGACTACACAAATGATTAATCCAAAGACTAGTCCATAGGATATCAATGGACCAGCCCATAGACTAGTCAATAGACTAATACAAACACCCATCAATTTGCAACTCCGTAGAGTACTGAATGGACTAGTTCACAGACTAGTCAATAGAATAATGCATAGACTAATCAATAGCCTATTTAATAGACTAGTTCATGAACCAAACTACTGGCTGTTGTGGTACTTAAAGCTTTGAAAAAGTACTACTTATTGTACTTACAGGTCTTAGCTATAGCAGGCATCAATACTTTCGAAATTGAAAAGTTGCCTATGTCAAGTGACATACCATGCTCGCTTACAAAGAACTACTTAAAAACGTACTTATAAATAAAGAGTTAAAAAATCGTAATCAAATAAAATGTGCAAATAAAACGGCAAAACTCAAAGTAAAGTACTTACTTAACTGATATATGTAAGTGATTATAAAAGTACTATAATGTAGACGGTATGTAGTAGTCACTGTAAGTAGTTGTGTAAATACAAGTCATTAGCCAGTTTTTGCTGGATATCTATCCATTCGTGCTAAAAACTTTTCGTATCACATTCATAATATTCTTCACCCATAAACTGGACACAAATGCAATTAAACTACTTCCAAGTAATGTAAATTTAAGAAGCAAATTAATTACTTAGAACAAATATTCAATGCCATCGTAATTGTTTAATTTTTCAGATTTCAATAACAACCAAACCCAACTTTTCACACTTTTCATTTCACCGCCCTAATAACACCATTAAATATAATTTCACTTTTAATCTTAAAAATTTGTGTTTGTGTCAAGACGACGACCCACAAAAAAATCCACATTTCTTAATAATTGAGCAAATAACAAAATAAATTGTGCAATTGTTTTCACTTCCTAGTAAATATACGATAATATTTTGATTTATTCACTGTAAATTCTTAACGATTAAGATAAATTTACTTGATAATTTATATAAAAAAAATACAATTATCAGCATCTTTTCTTAAGTAATCATTTTAAAGTAAACCCAAATCTATATTCAAATAAATAAAATTCCCCCAAATAAAAAGTATTTTGTTTCATTGTCAAAATATTTATGTATTTAGGTTTAAAAGCTTGGGTTCCCCCACAACCCAAAGAAAAAAAGACGAAGTCACCTTTTTTTCATAGGAAATACAATATTAAATCATTTGTTGTAGAAAGCTCTCTAATACACACACACGTGTAGAGATTGAGATCAAGATTTATTTTCCATATAAATCTTGATAAATGACCCACACACATTAATAAATAATAATCTCTACTATCACACAGGCACAATTTAATTTGTGACCCATTTTTCAATGTTGCCTTTTTTGCAACTTCCTGCTTTAACAATCACAAATATTTTCCAACATTCCGAACAATGGCTGCTCATCAGCTTTATAGTAGTTGTGAACAAAGAAACAGAAGAAGTGACTTTGCGTCGGAAGTTAATGACTGAAAATGACATTTTTTTTTATATATAAAGTGTTTTTAGTGAAAATCCTTTTTCTGTTTTTAAAGGATACAATAATAAGATTTTTTTTAAAGTTAAATTGTTGTCATTAAGAGTCATTAAGATAATTTTTGAATAAAGTAATTTTGCATAAATAATATGAATTTTAATGTTTAATGAATGGGAATTAAAGAAGTTGTATAAGATATGTTGAAAATGTCAGGGACAAATTTTAAAACAAATGTAAAGAAAACTTGAATAATGTTAAATCATTTATAAATGGGGGGGGGGGAGGTGGGTCGTGGTAGATTGGCAAGCAAATACTTTTTACGAAAGTGCTCCTGACCTTTCATACACGTCATACTAGTCATACTAGTCAATAAACTAGTCTACAGAATAGTTAAGAGACAAGTCAATAGACAATTCCTTAAACAACTCAATAGACCAGTCTAGTATATAGACTAGACATCGCCAATGGACTAGTTCATAGTCAATGGCCTAGTTAATAGTCCATTCAAGTGACTAGTGCATAGAACAGTCAATAGACTTTTCAATATAATAATTAATAGACTAGACCCAATTTTTGTCAAGTGACTAGGCTTGTCCATAGACCAGTCTATTGACTATTCAATAGAATAATCAGTAGAGTAGTCAGCAGACTGTTCCATATAATAGTCAATAGACTAGTCTAGGGAATATAAAATATTCAATATACCACTCCATTGAGTCGTCAATAGAATAAGTCGAAGACTAGTCAATAGGCTGTTCCATGTAATAGTCAATAGACTAATCCATAGTCTAGTCTACTGACTAGTCAATAGGCTTGTCCATAGACCAGTCTTTTGACTAGTCTATAGAATAATCAGTAGAGTAGTCAATAGACTGTTCAATAGACAAATAGACTACTCAATAGACAAATCAACAGACTGGTCCATAGACAAGTCAATACACCAGTCAATAAACTGGTCTACAGAATAGTTAAGAAAGTCAATAGACTAGACAATAGACCACTCCATAGACAATTCAATGGACCAGTCTAGTCCATAGTCAATGGACAAGTTCATAGCCAATGGACTAGTTCATAGTCAATGACTAGTCAATAGACTATTTAACGCACTAGTCAACTAATTAGTCCATATAACAGTCAATAGACTTGTTCATAGACTGTTCAATAAACCATAAACTGGTCAATAGACTAGTCCATAGTTCAATCAATAGACTAGTCAATAGGATAATCCGTAGACTAGTCCATAGACTGCACCATAGTCAATAAACTGACCTATACAATAGTCAAATACCTAGACCACTAGACTTGTCAATATCCTAAACCCTAAACTTATCAATAGACTAATCCATAGACTAGTCCATAGTAAATAGACTAGCCAACAGGCTGGACCATAGACTAATCAATAGACTAGACCATAAATTAAACCATAGACTACTCAATTGATTACTCAAAGACCAGTCTATAGTATATCAATGGACCGGCCAATTTGTCCATAGCCTACTCAATAGAATAATCCATAAACTAGTTAACAGCCTATCCAATAGACTAGTTTATGACCCAAACTACTGGCCACTGTGGTACTTAAAGCTGTCAAAAAGCACTGTTTATATTACTAACATGTCCTTACTATAGCTGGCATCAATACTCTCGAGAATAGTTAAGTTTTCTTTTTTTATATAAATGAAAAAGGATCTGCCCTTTTAAACAAACTGAAATAATTGAACAACTAATACAATTCTTTATTTGCTTTGGGTCCTTATAACTTTTAATTGATTTAATAACTTTACATTTGTTGAATCTTAATTAATTAGCTTACAATCATTTAAAAGATTGATTTCTTTAAAAGGGCTCTATATATATTTTCCACTTTGGAGGAAAATTGAATAAAAATTTTAATAATTGTGACGTTTATCGCACTTTATAAAAATTTATGAGATCGTAGAAAAGAACATTTCACGAAACCTCTAATCAACATAATATTTTGTGAATTATTTTAAGTTGTCCATCCATAACATGATCTAAAGTGAACATCATAATTCAATTAATTCTTTTAAAGCACTGTTTTTTTTTTCTTCTCTCACTACCTTCAAATACCTAATATTGAATTTCATTTAATTGGAACCTTTTTTTTCCCAATAACTAGAATCTTTCGCTTATTTTAACAATTATTATATTAGGCTTTATTTTTGTTGGTGATTTCTTACACTTTTCAAAAATATTTTGGCCTCAATTATTTTTATTATTTGGCAAAAATGTAGCACCAACAATAACAAAAGCAATATAAAATAAACAAAATATAATAATAATGAAGATGAATGAATAGAGAAGAAATAAATACATAAATAGAAAACACACAAGTTTTGTTTTGATATATTTATTTTATTTTGAATTTTTTTGTTGTTGTTATGTATTTTACTTTAGTTATTTTGTTTTGGGGCGCTGTTCTTTACAGTTCATTGAACCATCTATTGATTATATTCTAAATTGAATTACTTTGGTAATAAAATTTATTAGAAATTAACTTGACAACAACGACAAGCGGTAATATCGGCAACCTAACTGACAGAAAACAACAAAATATGTTGATTTTTTTTTTCTTGAAACATGTTTTTAAAGTAATTTTATATTTTGTATTCATAACGCAAAATATGTATGTTGTTTTTTAGTATTTGTTTTACAAAGAATTTATTATTTTTCAAAATATTTATGTTACTTTTGCGGTATTTGTGTTTAATGAGTCATGTAAAGAATTCTGTCATAATGTTGGTTTTTACAGAAATCGTTATAGTTTTCGTTGTTTAAATCTAATGTCTACTTAAAAGATGAATTATTATTACATTATTATTATTATTGTGAGTCTGTGATTATTTTGGTGTATGTTTTTAGTTCTAAAAAAATTACAAGAATTTTTCATGGCCAAATTTGTATGCAAAAAACTTTAATCGCATAAGCAGTGTAAAGGTATGAGTTGTCTGCCAAAGAGTAATGAATTCACACAGAGGCAGGAAGACATAGGCGCGTCAGCAAACATTTTGTAAAGTAGAAGAATATAGTCTAGACAATAGTCTAGACTATAGACAAGACTATAAACTAAATAGACTGTAAACTAGACAAAAAAACCAGGCTAAAGACTACACTATAGACTAGAATATATACTAGACTATAAACTAGCCTATACTATAGACTAGACTATAGACTAGACAATAGACTAGACAATAGACTAGACTATAGACTAGACTATAGACTAGACTATAGAGTAGACTGTAGACTAGACTATAGACTAGACTATAGACTAGACTATAGACTAGACTATAGTCTAGACTATAGACTAGACTATAGACTAGACTATAGACTAGACTATAGACTAGACTATAGACTAGACTATAGACTAGACTATAGACTAGACTATAGACTAGACTATAGACTAGACTATAGACTAGACTATAGACTAGACTATAGACTAGACTATAGACTAGACTATAGACTAGACTATAGACTATAGACTAGACTATAGACTAGACTATAGACTAGACTATAGACTAGACTATAGACTAGACTATAGACTAGACTATAGACTAGACTATAGACTAGACTATAGACTAGACTATAGACTAGACTATAGACTAGACTATAGACTAGACTATAGACTAGACTATAGACTAGACTATAGACTAGACTATAGACTAGACTATAGACTAGACTATAGACTAGACTATAGACTAGACTATAGACTAGACTATAGACTAGACTATAGACTAGACTATAGACTAGACTATAGACTAGACTATAGACTAGACTCTAACTAGACTATAGACTAGACTATAGACTAGACTATAGACTAGACTATAGACTAGACTATAGACTAGACTATAGACTAGACTATAGACTAGACTATAGACTAGACTATAGACTAGACTATAGACTAGACTAGACTATAGACTAGACTATAGACTAGACTATAGACTAGACTATAGACTAGACTATAGACTAGACTATAGACTAGACTATAGACTAGACTATAGACTAGACTATAGACTAGACTATAGACTAGACTATAGACTAGATAGACTAGACTAGACTAGACTATAGACTAGACTATAGACTAGACTATAGACTAGACTATAGACTAGACTATAGACTAGACTATAGACTAGACTATAGACTAGACTATAGACTAGACTATAGACTAGACTATAGACTAGACTATAGACTAGACTATAGACTAGACTATAGACTAGACTATAGACTAGACTATAGACTAGACTATAGACTAGACTATAGACTAGACTATAGACTAGACTATAGACTAGACTATAGATAGACTATAGACTAGACTATAGACTAGACTATAGACTAGACTATAGACTAGACTATAGACTAGACTATAGACTAGACTATAGACTAGACTATAGACTAGACTATAGACTAGACTATAGACTAGACTATAGACTAGACTATAGACTAGACTATAGACTAGACTATAGACTAGACTATAGACTAGACTATAGACTAGACTATAGACTAGACTATAGACTAGACTATAGACTAGACTATAGACTAGACTATAGACTAGACTATAGACTAGACTATAGACTAGACTATAGACTAGACTATAGACTAGACTATAGACTAGACTATAGACTAGACTATAGACTAGACTATAGACTAGACTATAGACTAGACTATAGACTAGACTATAGACTAGACTATAGACTAGACTATAGACTAGACTATAGACTAGACTATAGACTAGACTATAGACTAGACTATAGACTAGACTATAGACTAGACTATAGACTAGACTATAGACTAGACTATAGACTAGACTATAGACTAGACTATAGACTAGACTATAGACTAGACTATAGACTAGACTATAGACTAGACTATAGACTAGACTATAGACTAGACTATAGACTAGACTATAGACTAGACTATAGACTAGACTATAGACTAGACTATAGACTAGACTATAGACTAGACTATAGACTAGACTATAGACTAGACTATAGACTAGACTATAGACTAGACTATAGACTAGACTATAGACTAGACTATAGACTAGACTATAGACTAGACTATAGACTAGACTCTAGACTAGACTATAGACTAGACTATAGACTAGACTATAGACTAGACTATAGACTAGACTATAGACTAGACTATAGACTAGACTATAGACTAGACTATAGACTAGACTATAGACTAGACTCTAGACTAGACTATAGACTAGACTATAGACTAGACTATAGACTAGACTACAGACTAGACTATAGACTAGACTATAGACTAGACTATAGACTAGAATATAGACTAACTATAGACTAGACTACAGACTAGACTATGGACTAGACTATGGACTAGACTATAGACTAGACTATAGAATAGACTACAGACTAGACTATATACTAGACTATAGACTAGACTATAGAATAGACTACAGACTAGACTATATACTAGACTATATACTAGACTATATACTAGACTATAGACTAGACTATAGACTAGACTATAGACTAGACTAAAGACTAGACTATAGACTAGACTATAGACTGGAATATAGACTAGACTATAGACTAGACTATAGACTAAACTATAGACTAGACTATAGAGTAGACTATAGACTAGACTATAGACTAGACTATAGACTAGACTATAGACTAGACTATAGACTAGACTATAGACTAGACTATAGACTAGACTATAGACTAGACTAGACTATAGACTAGACTATAGACTAGACTAGACTAGACTATAGACTAGACTATAGACTAGACTATAGACTAGACTATAGACTAGACTTTAAACTAGACTATAGACTAGACTTTAGACTGGACAACATTTTAAGCTAGACTTTAGAGTGGACTGGAATTTAGACTTTGCTTTAGACTAAACTTTATCCACAGACTTTCTCAGGGGCCATACTTTCCCCATTACTTCATTTAATACTACACATGAATAACACCCAACATTAAAAAGTTTCGAACAAAAAAAGAAGGGCCACAAGAAGAAAAACCAAAAACGTTATGTATCATTAACATTATGGATTCAAAGTTTTTTTTCTTCTTTGTAAGCACATCTATCTACATATATACACACATACTTACCCAATGTTATATGCATATACACGCATATACACATATACATATGTATACATATATTAGTTTTAATGCATAAAAATTTGAGACAAAAGTCCTAAAACAACATTTAGTATTAAGATTAAGTCAAAACACCAAATAACATCCATCCATCTACACAAAAACACTCACGCAAGCAAACAAACAAGGACAATGACTAAACGAAAAAAGATGTATGGACCAGAAAAAAAAGAAATAAAGAAACAAAAACTACATAAAGCTTAAGTTTAAGCTTTAGGAGATGATGTAGACCATGTTGCGATACAAATTCATAAAGGTAACAACAATAACAACTATAAACAACAACGGCAGCAACAATAAATAAACTTAATACTCATGGGTGGTCTTAAGAATTCTTTAGCTGTATGCTGAAACATATAGCCTGCTGTTTTTATTCCCCTTGTCATACCACTCTACTGATTTGTTTGCCATTTTATTGAAACTGCTGCTTAGTGAGATATAGCTATCCTGTCTGCTGCGGCTGATGCTGTCGCAAAATGTTTATACATTCTTTAACTTTAAGCTTAAAACGGCTTCAAAACGGAATCTCTGATTTTAGAAGTACATATCTTCAAAGAGCATTTTAAATATAAATTTCGATTTAACACTGAATACAGTAAAGTAGAAAATTTGGTTGTTTTGTGGCGAAAAGAAAATCAATAGAATGGGGGCATGATTTAATTAAGGATTAAGTTGATTTGGTCAAAATAAGGATTTTTGTTGTATAAAATACAATTTACAGAATAAAGCATTTAGGATCATTGAGAAAGTCCAATCACGAAATATGTATTCGTTAGTGTTAGAAACCATTCGTGAGAAAAAATAAGTATAACAACTCGAATGTGACAACTATGATTTGACTGGTCACAATAATGTGATTCTAAAAGAATAGAATAGAATTACAAGAATTTCATTCTTATTTTAAGAAAATTTGTACCCGATTTCTTTAATCAAATGTTATTGTAAGTACACAGAAAAAAATCGAATCAATCAAGGTTTTACCGAAATCAAGTACAAAATACTTGAATCAAGTACGGATCCGTTGAGGGTCCAACTGATATTTAGAGAATTTTCAGTTTGATTTAAGCATGAATGTATGTATACTTGATGTGAGATTGACTTAAGAATGTAAAATATTGAATTAATCCCAAAATGCACTTGATTTGAATTCAATTTGTACACTGAGGCAAACAAATATACACGCCTGGTACCAAATTGACACCTAATTTTCAATCACATTCGTTGTCAAGTATATACACACATACACAACATTACATGTTGACCACGCAACGTTGTCAACATTGCAACAAATCAATGTCGCAATCTAAATTTTATGCACATCCGTTGTCTAAAAGTTAACAAACGTGGTAAGCTATTGACAACGGATTTTGAGCTTACCACGTTTGTTAGCTTTTAGACAACGGATGTGCATAAAATTTAGATTGCGACAACGAATTGTTACAACGTTGACAACGTTGCGTGTTCGACATTACAAGTTGTTGTTGTATATTATTTGGCAAAAACTCAACTATTTATTGCTAAAATATTCTTAACTAAACGAGAATTATTGGTAAGAATTACGATGCAAATGAATGTATTCTTGAAGTACATTTTAGTCTAAAGTAGAGAAAAATAAAGCTTGATTTTTCTGTCTGTGTAAGACTATATATAATTGTACTTAAATTTTCTAGTGCGTTTTTGGACTAAAATCTAGAATGTGTATTTCATTAGGTCATATTCATTAATTTTTTATGACAGTAGTTTTAAATAAATACACTACTATATACTTTGTTTCTAATTATAATTTTAATTTATAAATAAAAAGCACAACAAATTTACATAAACTTACCTTTTCTGTCAATGTTGTTTAAAAACTGTGTCTTAGTTGCTCCTGACAACTTTTAGTTATGATGTTTACGGGATGTTATTTAACAGACTACCCTTTTTTGTTAATCCTATTTTATGTTGTTAATTAACTAGTTAATATATTCATAGTTTCCAACAGTATGTATATTGTGTCATTCGCTTTTTGTTTATACAAATAAATTTTGTATTTTATGCTGAAAAAGAGAGTTGAAAAAATTTAAATTATCTGGCTATTAACATGAAAAGTTTTGTAATTAAATTAAACTAATAATATACTATTCGCAAATATACAGAAAAAACTGAAAATGTGTTTTAAATATCAAATTTATTGTATCAAGCAAGTTTTGCACCTATTAACAAAATGATGATATCAATTATGAAATTTGTAAAAAAATATTTTTTTCCAATTAAAGAAATAATCAAAAAAATTAACATCAGTAATTAAATTCAAATTTTAAAATTAGTTAATTCATTAATTGGATAAATTAAATATTTAATGAAATAAAACTTACATTTTAATTAGTTTATTAATCAAATGAATTGAACAGTTTGGTTAAAAATGTATTAAAAATCAATTAAGTCGATGATTGAAACAATCAAAGCATTAATTGAATGTTTACAACATTAAAGGATTACTTTACCTTTAACAATGCGTTAAGCACTATCAAAAAAATATCTCTTTATTGTCACATTTGAGCAAATAAAGTGATTTATAAATTTTAAAATATTTAAGAAACTTTAACTTCTTATGCCTAAAATATTATTGACTATTCGAGAATTATAAACATTCTTTCCATTATAAATAATGAAATTATTTAAATAAAATATCAAAACAAAAGACCAAAATAAAAAAGTAGGCTGGAAAAACTTTTTCAGTCAATTAAAAAATTTATTGATTCAATTAAAAATTTAATCAAATTTGTATACTTAGGATCAAAACAATGAGATAATTATGACAATTTAAAAATTGTTTAAATAAAAGTTAAATAAAGAGAAAAACATGTTAATTGAAAATAAACTACCGATAATTTTTTCTGTGTATGTTAAAGTTTTTTATTCGGCCATAAAGAATCATATTTACCCAATATCAAAATACATCTAGTAAATTTAAAATGAATTTCGGTAAGAGGGACCTATCAGGGTAATTTTATAAAATGGGAATTTTAATTTCTACTTGGGAGGGCGTCATGAAATAACTGCCCACGAAATAACTCCCCAAAACAATAATGAACTAACTCCCTAAAAAATTTATTCATAAAGCAACATCAACGAAATTTGAGGATTTATTTCACTTTTTGGGGCATTATTTCACATTTATAATGAGGAGTTATTTCATTATATAACTTTTATCACACGAAATAAAAAAATATATATGTGATATCCGGCCTTTGGCCTGGCGCAAAGGTTTTCTCCTCTAGGGTATATAGGACATCGGCTTCGTTAAGAATATACTCTCCGTGTATCAAGAGCGTTCGGCTTTAGGCGGGTTATTTAGGAAATCTTTACTAAACGAAGCCGGTGTTGGACATATTATAGAGAGGTAAATCCTTGTGTCCGGCCGTAGCCTACAGAGATACAAGCCGATGCAAAATGATCGGCGGCGGCGGCTTATATTAGAAAATATCGGCGGCGGCTAAATTGTCGGCTCAATTTAACTTTTTCTTCAGAAATTGACCTTATAAGCGTTTATTATATTGAAAAATCTCTGTATAATAGTCTGTTATATAGAAACCTGTCTCTATATAAGTTTTTTCTGTAGAAAATGGACATTGTTATAGTAGTTATCACTATTTTAATATTAGCACAATATTGTGTGGCAACTCTTTTGAATTTGCTATAAGAATTTAAAATAGTGGCAACACTGTTCAAATTGGTGAAATTATTTTCTGAAAGACATGTGCGATTCCAATCTTTATCAGCGGCTACGTTTAAGCCGGCCCTTTGAGCCGAAGGCGTCGGCGGCGGCGCGGCTTGCTAAATATTACCGGCGGCCAGCCGGCGCCGATTTGAGCCGTCTCGGCTTGTATCTCTACGGCCCGTAGGCCGACTATTTTGGATATATTTATTAAGCTAAGCCTTTGTTGGACATACCATAGAGTAGAAAGTCCGTGCGCCCGGCGGCAGGTCGGCTATTTAGAAAATCTTTATTAAGCGATTAAACTGAAATGTATTAAACTTTGAAGCCCCACTCGAAAGTATGAGCGACATACTTATTTCGAATTTCAGCACTATATTCTTATTTTCAAGCCAGTAGTGAGCGTTAAAGTCATTTTCTGAGAGGAACCTTATATGGGGGCTAGGGTAAATTATGGACCGATCCTCATAAAATTTGGTAGATAGATTTTTGCTTGTAAGAATCTTACTTATATCGAATTTCAGCGCTAGACTCGTATTTTTAAGCAAGTAAAGGGCGTTAAAGTCATTTTTTGGAGAGAACCATATATTAGGGGTAGGGTCAATTATGGATCGATTCTTATAAAATTTGGTAGAGAGAATTGGAATCATATAAAACTTATTTATATCGAATTTCATCGCTATACTCGCATTTTTAAAACAGTTGTGACTGTTAAAGCTGTTTTTCGGGGAGCCACTTGTATGGGGGCTATGCGAAAACATGGACCGATATTGCGCATTTTCAATACCAAACAAACCTTACCTATAAGAAATATTTGTGAGTCCGTTCGGACTCTATCGTGCTTTCAACAGACAGACAGACAGACAGGCAGGCGGACGGACAGACATAGCTAGATCGTCTTAGAACTTAATAAGGACCCGGAATATATATACTTTTGTGGGTCTATGATCAATATTTCGATGTGTTACAAACGGAATGACAAAATCAATATACCCCTTCCATTTTTTTGATCAATCAAATCGTTCGTAAATTTTTAAATACGTTTTAGGCTAAAGAATAATAAAATTAAATTTAGTATGCATTTTTTCTTTCTGTGTAAGCTAAGTCTTTTGTACACAAGACAAGATGAACTAAAAATTTCTTTTAAATTTAC
Source organism: Lucilia sericata (assembly GCF_015586225.1). Taxonomy (NCBI): domain Eukaryota; kingdom Metazoa; phylum Arthropoda; class Insecta; order Diptera; family Calliphoridae; genus Lucilia; species Lucilia sericata. Next base: position 675,318 of record NW_023994103.1, on the reverse strand, counting down.
TTTATTTAATTTAAAAATTTACGTATACGTCATATACGACCTTTTTATCACAAACATTAAATTCTTATAAATTCTTAATGTATTTAGCAATTTTTGTCTAAGAAAGAATTTATGTATTTTCTTCCCCCGCCATAAACTCTCTAGCAGAGAAGCAAAAGAAAATAAATACATAAATTTCAAACGAAACTAATATTGTCTTAATGTTAAATAAAAGAATACATTTTTTCCTTTCTAAACTTTGTTAAAGAAAAATAATAAACTTAATTTTGCAAACTTTTGTAGTAAAACAAAATTAAACATTCCGAGGAATTTCTTTGCGAAATTTAAACAATACAAATAAGAGTTGATAATCGGGCATAACCGAATCTATGTTGCACTATATAACAGATTTTTGGAAGATCTAATATGGAGAAATAGGTTTTATATTATGTACTTCGTTTCTCTTAGCATTTATTAGAAAGTTGTCATGAAAGTTATTTTTTGTGCTTTATAGAGGATCTGGATACCAAAATTTTGATAGATTTTATCTTATAGGTCAGATTTGTTAGCCGACATTTTAAAGTGTGAAATAGGGTTTCTCAAACTAAAAGAAACGATATCTCGAAAACCTGATGTATTGGAGATTTTGCACAACTCAATTATTTAGAAAATTTTCCATTTTCTTTCTAAATGAAATACGGGGAAATTACTCCCCGTCTTATGAACGATTTTTTTAATTACTTCTACTGATTTTTGTAGTGATACTAGTTCTCATATGTGAACTAGGTGAAATCATGTTTTTTTTTTTTCTATATTGAGAACAAAAATTGATTGCATTTATGATTAGGATTTTAAAATTCGCGAGCATGTGAAGGAAACCTTGCTATTTCTAGTCATTAGAAAGGCGTTGAAATTATGTTTTTTTTTTTTTAATTGAGAAGTATGTACTTTAGCTCGAAAAGTTACCGAGCATAAACTTTAATTTGGAATTAGTAATCACGAGACCAAAACTTTATAATTCCTGTCATGGTAAAGACAGAGATCGTTAATTTGAATACGAATTCTGAGTCCATTTATATTCCCCCTATAGTATTGTATAGGGCAGCGGTTCCCACCGTTTTTTACTTCGCGGACCCCTTGAGGAATTTATTTAATTTCACGGACCCCCATACATATTTTGATATCTTATTGTTATAAAAAAAACTGTGATACAAAAGTGAAGAAAATGCAGGCGTTCTCATATACCAATTCTATTTCGTTATAGTCCATAGAGTACGAATATATTTTTAGTTTTCCCCTATCTCTTCGTTAAATTACTTTTTAAGAGCAAAAGATGCGAAAAAGAGCCATTTTTGAAGTTTTAAATTTGAAAAATCATAAGTTCAGTAGTTTTCATCCGATTTTCAAATCCGATATTTTTTTTAATGATACAAGTGTTGCCTTTTAATCCAAAAAAAGAAATCCAAAATGTATGGTCAAATGTCTGAGTTACGGTCGTTTAAGTAAAAAAACTCACACTTTTTTAAAAAATGTTCATTTTCATCATGCTCTACTTTGGCCATGAGGCAGTGAGTTCATCTTTTATTACTTTCCTGAAGAATCAGATAAAGGAAGGTTTCTAAAACTTGTTATTTCATAAAAATCTATGAAAAACTGGATGATTTATGCCAATTTTTCTAATAGCATGTTCCTCGAATTTTTGGTTTTCTCCATACAAATTAATTTTTGTATAAAAATGTTTATAAACATTTTTTAAACTTGTTACAAAGAAAACCAGAAACATGAACGTTTTTGTATGGAAGAAATATGCTATATTTTATAAAACTTAGCACAACTCATAACCTTTTTCATCGATTATCATAAATTGACCATCATTGGAAACCCAACTTAATGTGCCTTTTTTCAAATGTAATAAAAGCTAAAGTTACTGCTTCATGGCCAACGTAGAGCAGTATGAAAATTAAAAATTGTGAAAATTGTGGCCGTAACCAAGACATTAATCATAAATTTTGGATTTTTTTTTTTGGGTTGAAAGACAACACTTGTATCTTTAAAACAAAATATCCAATTTGAAAATCGGTTGCAAACTACCAAACATATATATTTTTTTAAGTTAAAACTTCAAAAATAGCTCTTTTTCACATCTTTTGCTCTTAAAAAGGAACTAAACGAAGTGATCGGGAAAAATTAAAAATATATTCCTACTCTATGGACTATAACGAAATGGAATTGGTATATGAGAACCCCTGCATTTTTTTGCTGTATCACTGTGTAATTGTTCGTCCGAAAATTGCCTTAGTCCTGGTCCATAAACCCGTACATTGAGAATATTTAGTATTTCGGAGATGTTTTCAATTGCATGGTTTTAAATATATGTAGATTGACTTCTAACATGATGTTTAATTTTATGATCGTGAGAGCTTTCATGTTCATTTCTCGTCAAGGTAGCGAAAAGGTTTCTTTATCAAGTATTGTCGACATGTGCTTAAAGAGTCATGTTTCTAAATTTTTTTGCGATTGCATAGGAGTGAGCTGAGTATGTAAGCTAAGTTTTCGGGAAAATATGTGAAAGTTAGACTTCTTCGATGTTGTTGAGGAATGCGTTACCCACATAAAATATGACCTGAACTCTTTGCGAATGTACTGTGAATTTGGATCTTAAATTTGAATTTTAAAATACCTACGAATTATTTTACTGCGTGGTTTTGACTATTTACGCAAAACGCTATGAATTTTCTGATGTTGATTTAATAATATTGGACAACAGAATGAATCACGTCGGAATGGAATATTTATATTTAAAATTAACTAGATTAACACTTTTGCTTACAATTTAAAAAAAAATATTATGAAATGTGACCTAACCTCATATTCCGCGATACCAGTATCAGTATTTAATTCTAAGGCAAATCATTATCCGTCTGCTATAAAAACATTTATTTCGAGACATATACATTTATAAAAATTACAAATCACGTAATTCTTTACTTTATAAAAGTGAAACAATAAATTTGTAGGGCCTAGCTTCATCCTGATAAACGACCGAAACAATAAAATTCAAAGAGTCACCAACAAATCTGGGATTATTGAATAAAAATTGTGTATTTTAGTATTTATGAAAAATTTGGAGATATTTTTAATATTTTCTAACATATAGAGAATATTTTTTATTAATGATTTTTTTCGTTTGTCTTCGCGGACCCCCTAGGATTTTGCTACGGACCACTAGGGGTCCGCGGACCCCCTTTTGGGAACCGTTGGTATAGGGTATAAGAATGTATTAAAGTAGTACAATTTATACATTTAAAATGAGTTTAGAAGAGTTCGAATATGAGTATTGAGTGTGTGTTTTAATATCATGATATATTGTTGGCATTTTTATGACGTTTTTTTTTTTCTCCCATTCTTTACATTATCTTCTCTTTGACTTATTCATACTTTTTAATTTATTTGTTTTATTTTTTTTTTATTATCACACATCATAAAACAACTGTTTCATTAAAAAGTAATTCTTTTACTTTAGTTTTATTTATATGTATTCATCTTTATAGCTTTTTTTGTGTTTTATTAAAGCAGCACTATGGGTAGAATGTTAAGGATCTTGGTAAAGTGCTGCTTGACAAACAGCTTTTCACGAAGATGAAACGAAGCTTAATTAGGAGATGTTAAACTCATCATAACATAAAGTTCTTATAATTTTTGCTCTGTTAAGGACAAAATGATACAAATAAATTCAGAAATTTTTAAGATTGTTATATTTAAAGTATTTTACTTCCAATTTGGATTATTCGAATAAGAAAAATTAACTAAATGTTGAAATACTTGAGAATGAAACAAAAATGATAAATAATTATCACATCCCTAACTGGATAAATCCAATACTTTTAATCACATAGATATTTTTAAATGTTTATACCCATTGTGCAATTTAAGCTATTAAATGAAATTTTAGTTTGTATATGAATACATTCTTTATTTTCATATTTTTAAAATTCATAAGTATATGACCATATAACAGGAATACATTCATCTATGTTAATTTACGATTTTGCAAAAAGAAAAAACTACAAACTTTTAAAATTCATATGAATAATTTTTGTTATTTTTTTTTTTTTTTTTTTTTTTTTGGGAGAAAAAATGGCTTCAATTTAATAAATTAAAAAAAATTCATACAACATACACAAATTTCCACAAAATATTAAATTAAAATGAAAACAAAGGAAATAATTAAAAAAGAAAAAAATTACAAAAAAATATTATTAAAAACATGATGCTATATGTGCGAAACTTTTTATTAGAAATAATTACGTTCAACCGATTGGAAAATTTTTGGAAAAAACAGTACAAGACATCAGGATGTTACGAACAACATCCTGTAATCAAAAGGGTGCTTTATGTATTCAGTATTTATACCCTACACCACTTTAGTGGGGAGGATATATTGGGTTTGTGCTGATGTTTGTAACATACAAAAATATTCGTCCTATAACCACCTTAAAGTATACCAATCGGCTTAGAAGCGTTTTCTGAGTCGATTAAGCTATGTCCGTCCGTCCGTCTGGCTGGCTGTCCATGTAAACCTTGTGTGCAATTGTACAGGTCGCAATTTTCAAGATAATTATATGAAATTTGGCACACACTCTTTTTCGGCCCAAGGACGAAGCCTATTGAAAATGGTTAAAATCGGTCCATTATTTCACCTAGCCCCCATACAACAGAACCCCCCCAAAAGGGCTTCTCAGCTCATAATTATGTTAAATATACCTTTATATTGATAAAAAGCGGCACAACTAAGTTTTATACAAGCCTTCATGACCTTGCTAAATTTCATAGAGATGGGGCCTCATTTGACACTAGCTCCCATACAAAGTCCTCTTCTCTTTCAGAAAAGTAGTTTTTCATTCATAAATTGCTTAAATGTATCGGAACAAGGTAATAGAAGATAATGCTTTATTATGAAAAATAAATCACATTTAATATTCATAACTGGTGTAGGGTATCATATGGTCGGCCACGCTTCTTACTTTCTTTTTCCAGCAAATTTACATCACTGCTTAAAGGCTGATATATTTGAAAATCCGTAGTCTCATTTTGACTAACTTTACTCTGCTGATCTTTGTAGAAATACTAGTACTCATAGCGGGCCTAAGTGGAATGATATTTTTATATTGAGAACAAAAATTGATTGTATTTATAATTTAGATAATATAGGGGAAACGTTAGGCCGATTCCATATAGAACTTTATATTTTTGGCTTTCGGTATTTTGGATACACAGATAGTTGATCGATGGGATTTTCTGTTTCATGGAAAGATTTAACAAGGATTAGTTTCAATTTATAATCTACTGAAATGATATTTCTTAAATTTTTTCTGCAATTTTGTAAATTTTAAACCGATCTCTTTGAATATCGGTAGTCTCATTTTGACTTACTTAAATCTGATGATCTTTGTAGAAAAACTAGTTTCCATAGCGGGCCTAATTGGAAAGATGTTTTTATATTGATCATAAAAATTGATTGCCTTTATAATTTAGATAATATAGAGAAAACGGTAGGCCGATTCAAAACGTTAAAACACTTTATATTTTTGGCTTTCGGTATTTTGGATACACAGATAGTTTATCGGAGGATTTTCTGTTAATTTTAATATATTATTAGCTGGAACAAAGATTAGTGTAAATTTATAATCTACCGAAATTATTTTTCTAAAATTTTTTTCTACTATTTTGTATATTATAAACCGATCTCTTTGAATATTGGTAGTCTTATTTTACTTTCTTAGCTCTACTGATCTTTGCAGAAATACTAGTTCCCCTATAAGAGCTATGGGAAATTATGTTTTTATATTGAGAACAAAAATTGATTGTATTTTTAATAAAGATTTTAAAAAGCCATGTACTTTATCACCCACAGAGTCTAGACATTATTAAAAAAAAAAAAAACTTTTTTTATCACTTTAACAAAATTCACCGATTCCAGTCATAGGAACCCTTCTTCTTTTTTTATTATAATTTTAATTTTGTTCTTTTTTTAAGCATTTCAATTTTAAAACTCATATAAACTTTTGAGACAAAACAAATAAAAATAAAAAAGAGAAATATTTTTTTTCAAAAACTTTAAACTAAAATATATTTAACCAACTGTTAAGAAATACATTTTATTTAATGCCAAAAAAAGTACAACATTTTTAATGAAAAAAAAAATACTAAAAATTACAAAAACAAACACTCGTCTGGTACGCAATAGTTGTTGGCTTGTACAAATATACAATAAAGTTTTTGTCTATTTATGAACGTATGTATGTATGTAGTACATACCCGTACAATTTGGTCATAATGCTCATGAAAGTTTATATTTTAATCCAAATTATATTGATTTGTTATATATATATTTTTTTTTTTTGCTTTTTTTCCATTTCAGTTCAATACAAACAAATGGAAAATACAAACAAATTAGAAACAGTGGAAAGGGGTAATTTTTAATACAAAGAATTACTTTTTCAACATCTTTCAAAATCCTAAAAATATCAAGTAGCTTTGATATTTTCTTACAAAAAAACTTTTCCGCTGCCCTTTTTAAAGCGTTTTTTGGGTTTTCTCCATTTTTTGTGTTCAACTGTGCACTGTGTGAGCATGTTGTATCATAAATACCATGTGCTCATATGTATACTAATCGATATACTCACACTATTCACATTAAAACTCATGCCATAGTTGCGTATGGATCAAATGAAATTAATGGCCAACAACTTATTTGTTATACATACAAATGAAAATAATTTAATACAGACCAAAATTGAATATAATACTAATAACACAAATGGCAGCAGTAGCAGTATTAGTTGTATTGCTGTACCACTATTACCAACTGTTTGCTAATATCACCACCTCCAACACCGCACCTCTTTACTTTCATCAACGACAACAACGCCGCCAGCCAACTGACAACAATGTTAATGCATTAATTTCGTATCGGCCAAATAAATGTTTAACGTTTAAAGTATGGTATGGGTCTATTTATTATTTTATTGTTATTAAAATAGAATATCCCACTGTTAGTGTATCATCTACGCTAAATAAACAATTTCAGTCAAGTACCAGTCCAACAAATCGACAGACAAATGTGTGCAAGGGTGTTTTATGGGCAATTGCTTTGAAGGCTATATCACTATAGAGTTTGGCATATTGCGATTTTGAATAAGATTTGTAACACTTTTGAAATAGTGGCAAATTATATTGCTCTTAGTCTTGATAGGCGATGAAAATCATCCACCATACATTACATATACCAAAAATATCCTTTAACAGCATGTACATTACTATCATTTGAAAACTCGAAATCGAAAACCATCAATTCTAGAATATCAGGTTTTCTGCTCTCTATTTTAGTCTATATTCGTTGGTAATCGTGTTAGTCAAATACAGTCGATCGGTCTCTGTGTTGACAACATTGTTTAATTGGTTATTGTAGTAATCAAGAAGATTCAAAGGGACATTTCGTATTAACAATACTATACCATACGCCAGATGTGTAGTATTAGATCCAACATACATATACCCATAAGATATTTCAGTAGTTCTAAAAATCTAGACCCAGATAAGTTGCCAATTTTAGACATAGTGAAGTTACCAAGTAATACATTTCTTTTTGCGGCTATTCGCAATGAAGTTAGAAGACCCTTTCTTCTTTTTGCCGACATTGCAACTGTGATAACATTCATTAAAGGGAACCCGTATCGGTTTGCATGTTTGATAGTGCGTTTTTCATCAAAGTGTAAGTGTCTATGTTATTGCTCCTTCATATTTTCAGAATTTTGAAGAAAGAATCTGAAGATACTTTCAGACTTTATGCTTTATAAAGCAATACATTTTAGAAAATCCATGAAAGGATCCAAATTATACCTCAGACACATATCAACAACTGTAAGCTGAAAGTCGAGAACATGCTAGATTCATTGCTTCGTTACTTTCCATTCCAAATTAAGGCCTACAGATAACTATCGGCGGACTATTGACATCGACAGGACTTCTGAAAACACGATTTCTGCATGTAAATTGTACAATAGATCAATTGTGTTTAATGAGTTGTATGACATGGAACGTCATCCTGCTGTAACACAGATTATCCGAAAACATACATGCAGAACCCAAATAGTTCGTAATAATGCCTCCCTTTGTAGAGATCGATAAATAACGGCATTACCAACTACATCTCGCCGGTAAACACCATACAATGACAGGGTCCATGAGTGTTGGCTACTACATAGCAAGCCAGCTTAACGAGATTAACTTAAGCACTTTCAAACCATGAGTGTTATCTACTAGGAACCTAGTCTCGCAAACTTTTAGAGTATGCTTCATTTCGGCCGAAACTTATTTTTAACAAACAAGCAGATCTTTTCTGTACCCCCTTCTTCTTGAACCAAAACCTACCTCTTGTGCAACATACCAGACGATCTTTAAATTTCAGATTAAATTTCATGGAGAAAGAACCAAGTACTCTTAGTTTATAGAATGAATCTTAACCATACACTTTCTCTGAGAATCATACATTCGTAAAATCTTAAACTATATTTTAATTATTATGATCTGAGATACTGAAATTTTGGTGGACATATGAGCGATTATGGCGAAAATTTTAAAGGTTTAATGGACAATCTGCTACGAAGACAATCGTCTAAGCTTTTTGGATTTTATTTGAGAAACGAAATTCCTCTAATTTGGAAACTGAACTAACTCGGCGTGCGACTAAAGCTTTTACAGCTCTGGATTTCCTAAACCACTCTTGAAACGAACCCAAATATTAGAAAAATGACACAGTAGCCTAGAATTTAAATGCGATTAATTTATTTATAAAAAAAAGCCTCCCGACCTTTCAAAAATTACCATTTTTATCTCTACTTGCGTCACACTACACCAAAAACATCTTATATATATAAATCTTTCTCAATTTGAAATTAACACATACCCCTAACATTGTTCCGTCAATCATTCATTCATGCATTCATTCATTTATTCAATCATTTATTCATTCACTACCTCAATACATTTCACAACTAGCAAATACCAAAAAAAAATATATATATACGAAAAGAATTAAAATAAAACGCAAACTTCAATCTTCAAGAGGGCAAATACAAACATACGAAAGAAGAAATCAAACAAAACAAGTGATGTGCTAAATATACATACATATACAATGGGTTGGTAAATGGATGGATGAATGGTTGGTTGCTTTCTTATAGTGGGTTGAATTGATGAACACATAAGTAGAGTAGAAAGAAGAATAAGTGCCATTCCAGTTAAATAGAAGACCACTTGCTGTCTCATTATCATCTTACCCAAATGTTTGCATTTATTTAATGTTACCATTAAATTTGAGAAAGACTATCTGACGTAGCATTGGATAGACAAACATTTTACGTTTATTTAACTTTCCTTACATAAGAATATTTACACGAACGAGCTGGATGGCGAACCAACATCTATACAAGAAAAATATTTTTATTTCCTAATCAGTTTGTTGTTCATTCATTCGAGTCGTTTTTAGTATATTTCTTTAAAATGTTTTTTTTTTTTTTTTCATTACACATGTTACATGTTCCGAACGCACCCACTAAAAATTGTAATCCAAATCTTGTCGTTTTATGTGTTCACCATTGTTCATCAGAACTTGTTAAATAATTTTCTATTTTACAATTTCCTTTATACTTAGGAGGGAGGGAAATGTTTGTTAAAAAGTAACTGTCATATAAAACTCTAGGAGCGCGAAAGTTTAATTTTCACTAAAATTTCAAATTGTAGTTTTCCATCCCGGACTGCTGTTACGACATATTTCAGGTCGTAAATATTCATGTGAATACCACCCAAAAATTATATTTGTCACTGTTGTTAGTATGGACTCCCTCTTCATGTTGTCTCAGTTTCATCGATGTTGTACTGCCTGCTGTTTCCTTTCATTGAATACTAAAATATACATTCTAATTACTTAATACTACTGCCGCATAAACTCTACTTAATTAAGTTTTCGTTTTTTCCCCCGTTTTTTTTTATGGGGTGGTTTGCTCATAACTTTCAACACTACGTAAAATAATCACAAATTTAACAAAAGTGTCAAATTCGTGTAGAATGAAATTAGTTTATCCACTACTACCACCACCAGCCATATCATCATCGTCATCATAGTCAGCCCACCACCATTGCCACAATTTCTATGATGATTTTATTATTACCTGGCAGTTGTTTCTTCTTTTTTTTTTTGAAAGTTCTTTAGCGCAGGATATTTATGGACAATCCTTCTTCTAACAATAGGAAATGGAAAAATGTTTGTTTGCTCAATATTGATTAGTCACTCCTGTTGGAAAAGCGTTGTAAGTATCAAATGGAATGAAATGTTTATGGCCATAATCCATTAGATTGGTTGTTGGTGTTCTTGTCAGCATTGGTGTGGGCTTAAAAGTATTGCGAAGCGTGACAAGCGTGTTAATCAATAATTGTTATCAAGTGCTATAGTCAATAGAACTGTAGTTTTTTTTTTAAGAATGAATTTATTTATTCATGGAATTATTTCTAATATATTTTTTAATGTCATAACATAAAGAGCAGTTTAAAATTCGGAATATGTTTGATCGAAGAAATCGTTTCTAAAATAGTGGAATTGAAATCGAAGCCAGCATCAAGCTTTATCGGTATGGTCAACACAGACTATTCAAATCGTGAGATTCTTTTCCGCAATACTTCTCATATTTGCGACACATTATTGATTATAACATTTCCACAACTGCTATGACTATAGTCGTTATGTATATAGAAATTTATCAATACTCCAAAAAAGCTCTATAGCTAATCGGGGTATATGTATATATATTATTTTTGCTCCTATATAGAACGACACCAACTCGATCCACAAGATCTTCAATCATTCTGATAACCGACTTCTATTTGACGAAATTGGTCGTTAGTGGTGTAGACTTCGAGATGGGAGGTACCAAGCCCCCATTGAAAGTTCGCTAATTTATTACGCAAATATATACATGGATTTCAGAGTTCTTCGTGCAAAATTGAGAATTCCAGCTCTTATAGTTTCCCAGATAAACGAATTATACTTAATTCATATGGCAGATGTCAAGTCTCCCTAATAAAAGATATTAAAATTCTTTGTACAAAATTTGAAGAATCGAGCTCCAATAGTTTACTAAACAAATTTTTTAAATTAATTTATATGGGAGGTTCCATGCCCCGAATATTTAGTCCGTCAATTTATTACCCAAATGTACACATAGATTTTAGTTCTAATAGTTTTCCAGATACGCGAAAGTCCGCCCATTTTTATACTAAACTTTCACGTGGATGTTGAAAGTCTTTGTGCTAAATTTTAATATTCTATCCCCAATAGTTTACCAGATAAACGAATTTAAATATTTAATTCATATATGAAGTGCCATACCCCCTTCTTCTAGTCCTCGCATTTTATGTCCTAAACATTCATGTTGATAAAAAATTAGAACTCTATCTGTTATATTTTCTCAGATATATTAATTCAAGAGGTTTTTTAAATGGGAGCTGCCACGCCCACTATAGCTAGGCTGCCCATTTTATTCACATGTATTCATATGGATGTCAAAGTTGTCCATACTAAATTTTAGGACTCTATCTCTTGCAGTTTCTGTGATATGCCACTTTTAATACTTATTTTTTATGTGGGCGTGGTACGTCGCCCACTTGAAATTTTGTAGTAAAAAGAAGCCTATGTTTCCTTCCAGGCATACAGGAAGAGACTGTGAAAATTTCGGAAAAATCGGTGAAGTTTAGCTGTCTATAAAGGTAAAGCAGCCACGTCCACTATAGCTAGGCTGCCCATTTTATTAACATGTATTCATATGGATGTCAAAGTTGTCCATACTCAATTTTAGGACTCTATCTCTTGCAGGATGAAATCATTTATTAAATACTGTGGACCTGAGTTTTTAGACAATAGTTTAGTCTTAAGTCTGCACTATATTATAGTCTATAGTGTAAACTATAGTTAGGTTTATGGTTTGAGCTATAGTTTAGTTAAGACTATAATACAGACTATAGTTTAGTCTATAGTCTGGACTATAATTTAGTCTACAATTTGGAATGGAGTTTATAGTTTGATAGGGTGATCGACTCGGATTTCAACCGGTTTTAAAACCGGTTTTTTCTGTTATACCAGTGTCGGTTTTTTCTAAATGTTGATTTTTCGAATATCGAACAACCCGGTTTTTCTACTTTTTAAAAACCGGTTTCGAATACTTTTAATTTGCTTTGTATTCAAAGATTACTTAAGTTAAATTTTGAAGTAAATAAAAATACAGCCCGTCTATATATTAAAAATATTGGAGTCCAGGAACTAGAGTATATTTTTCTAATGCACCTTTGGTTAAACTTTTTTGATTTTCCTAATTAATTAACAATTTTTATTTGTAAAGTTTATTGGAATAACAGTTTGATAAAATTTTATCAATCTTAAGATTATATTTCTATTACAATAGTAAATTTGCGGCTAAAATATTATGGAAGTGTTGGAATGACTATGAAAATTGTCTAAATAGGGATTTTAGAATAAGCTAGAATTACATAGTTCCTTATGTTCAACAGAAGTGTTCCACTTTTTTCCATTTTTTACATTAAAGAAATAAAGTAAATCAGACGAATAGATCTAAAGTTATACGGCTGTATTTATAAAAACTTATTTTAGGTTTATTAAACAATTTTAGGCAAAATTCAGGAAAATCGTATTTATAAACGTGAAATAGCTTAAAACACCTTCAATAAACCATTGATAATTAGAAGAATTTTATTGTATGCTCGACCCTTCTTTAAGCCAACAATAAGTTGATTTTTAACAATTTTTTTCTCAGATAAAGATTTTTCCGGTAATTTTAGGTTGATTGCGAAAACTTATTATGGTTTCTTTTAAAATAAAATCTAAAAATTCTAAATTTAACGTTTACAAATTTGTAAATAAAATCCCAGAAAATTTTTAAACGATTATATTTTGAGGAAAAAACTCAAATCTAGGCATTATTGGATTAATGCATGAATATTTGACAATATTTCAATTGTCCAGCACTATTTTTAGGAAATTTGGAAATGCCCGTCTGTCAACCAAATGATGGACAAAATCATTTGATTTGGCTTTTTCAAAGTTTGTTGGTTAAATATAATGCCATAAAGTAATTAACCATGTAAATTATATTGATTAGTGTTATACTAATGCAAAATATATTCGCCGGCATTAAAATTAGTCAAATATCAAAGAAATTTATCAATATTTGCAAAAATTTATCAAAAATTACAAGGAAAATAAGTAAAAATAAGAAAATGTGTCATAGTGATGTATATTTTGTCGCAAAATATCCGTTATTCGGATACTTTTAATAATAATTAGAAATTATATGTTATATTTATACATCTGAACTAAATAGACATTTATTAAAGCCATATATATATTTATTTTTCTTAAGTTTGTTTTTATTGTCAAAAATCTATTATAAACAAAAATATGAAATTAAGAAAACCGAATCAACGAATATTTTATCCTAATTGTAACAACACTAACACTTAAAATGACAGCCATATTGTACAGTGCTGCCAACTTAAACATAAATCAGCACAATAGTTAATATACGTTTATTATTTGTTTATGAATATCACAATTTTATTAATGGTTTTTAAGGCTAAAGTGTGCTTTAACTATTGAGTGCATTAAAAGCAAAATAAGATTTTTTTATAAATACAAGCGATAATCTTTTAAACTGTTAAAAAAAAGTTAAGTCCTGTTTTATTAATTAAATTTAAACATAAACGTCTATTTTTTCAAATTAAAATAGATTTTTTTATTTATAATGAAAAACCGGTTAACCGGTTTTTTCTGGATTTGAAAAATGTCAACCGGTTTTTTTCAAATGTCAACTATTCGAACTATTCGAAAACCGGTTTTTGGAAAATGTCGAATAATCGATCACCCTATAGTTTGAGCTATAGTTTAGTTAAGACTATAACACAGACTATAGTTTAGTCTATAGTCTGGACTATAATTTTGTCTACAATTTGGAATGAAGTTTAGCCCATAGTCTAATCGTAAGTCTGGACTATTTTAATTAAAATTTAGTATATTGTTTAGGCCATGGTTCAGACTATAGACTAAACAATAGTTAAGACTGTAGTCTGGAATATAGTTTAGTCTATAGACAATTAGTCTTTTGTGTTTACTGGAGTTAAGACCATAGTTTAGTCTTAAGTCTGGACTATATTATAGTCTATAGTCTGAACTATAGTTTGGTCTATAGTCTGAGTTATAGTTTAGTTAAGTCTATAATCTGGACTATAGTTTAGTCTATAGTCTGGACTAAAATTTACTGGAGTCTACTCTCAAGTATGGACTGTACTATAGTCTATAGTCTGAACTATAGTTTGGTCTATAGTCGGAGCTATAGTTTGGTTTATAGCCTGAACTTTAGTTAAGTCTTTAATCTGGTCTATATTTTAGTCTATAGTCTGGAAAATAGAAAAAAAAACATTTCTTTTGAACCCCTTTAACAAGCAATTTCAGATTATACTTTTTCCACATTTTAAGGAACCTAAACAATATTTTGTAATATGTTAACTAATAATTTAATTAAAACTAACAACAATCAGTCTTAAATTGTGCACTTTAATCAGTGTCTAAATATAAATAGAGAAAATATGTATATCTCCCACAGCTATGATATACCACCTAGAATCCCAGACCAATACGCATACATTTTTATTCTCTAGTCACTTATATCACTTTATCAACACATTTTTTTTTTTTTTTTTTTTTGTTACACAAATGCAACTATGCACTAATGGGCAATGAACACTATAATTTACCTACCACAACGATCAATAATTGATGATGGTGATAAAAATAATAAAAATGGCAAAAATAAACAACAACAACAAAAGCAGCAGCAGTAGCAACAACAAAAACACTTTGGAGAAAAATAACAAATTGTGGACCCAATTTAAATAGCAAATGATTGGCATTTAAATTAGATTCCAGTAATTGTGTAACATTAAAAATGATATAAACCAAACATTACAGTAGGGAACTGTAAGTAATGATACTATTTTTAAAACAGTTACATAATTTAACACAAGTAAACAACAGGAATTTATAAAGTTTCTTTGTACAAATGTTTCATTAATTATTTTATGCAGTGTTTGAAACTTATTCTGTCATTCTGTTATTCTTGAAATTCCATTGAAAGTGTATTTCCCTTTTTTTTTTGTAACGCAGACCACCCACTAGTACTGTGTGTGTGTGTAAATATGTGTATGTTTGTGTACTTTTTAGAATTTATGCATTTTAGCTAAAATGTCATGATGTCAAGTTGTTGGAAATAAGGTTTAAACTTTCCAAATTGAATGAGTTTGAAAATTTCAATTTAAATACATAATCACATGAGGTGATTTGTTACAAACTTACAGTATTTTTTGAAAAACGAAAAAAATATGAATAAAACGTTACTAAGAATTTGTTTAAATTATACACCTGTTAATATTAAATTTACACACCTTCAATAATTTCAAAAATTTTGCAGTTGACAACAAGACTTTTGGTTTTATTTAAGTGAATGGAGAAAATTTTTATAAATTAGGAAAATGATCTATTCTGATTATACATTGTAGAATGCATCTTGAAGTTATTGAACTTTTATTCTTTCATAGCAAACGATATCCCTAATCTTTGATTTATTCGCGATTAATCTTCAAAACTTAAAAACAATACAAGCTAACATGTTTGGAGATTTATGTAAATCAGGATCATTATTGATCAAGATCTTTAGTACTCAAATCCCTGGTTAAGACCTGTCTGGTGGAAAGTAGATCTTTCTTTATTCTTCTACGATATTTCAATTAATTGAAATATTTCATTTACTTTGCAAATTAATGGGCCCCTTTTTTAGCTTTACAACTGATCCTAAATAATCCATTTACACCTATTGGTGAGGTGTGAAAATATCTGAAGCCGCCTTATGATCAATGGAGATCATTAACACTTCAGTCAATGATTTTTTTTAATTATAATAGTGCCATTGATCAGGGAGAGATAGTGTTTCAAAAGGATTCGAAACCATATATTTGACACCTCTCGATTATATCATGTGGATCCACGTGAAATCACTAGATTATACCTATAAAGCTAAAACAAAAACAAGTAAGAAAGTATAGTCGGGCGTGACCGACCATATGATACCCTAAACCAGTTATGAATATTAAATGTGATTTATTTTTCATAATAATTCATTGTTCCGATACATTTAAGCAATTTATGGATGAAAAACTAATTTTCAGAAAGAGGCTTTATATGGGGGCTAGGGGCAAATATGGACCAAGCCCGATAAAGTTTTGTGAGTATATTTCTATTTATATAATATTTATTTGTGCTGAATTTCATCGCGATATTTGTGTTTATAAGTTCATTTTGGACATTCAAGTAATTTTCTGAAGGGGACTTTGTATGGGGCTAGGGTCAAATGAGGGCCGATCTTTATGAAATTTGACAAGGTCATCAAGGCTTATATAAAACTTAGTTGTGCCGCTTTTTATCGATATACAGGTATATTTAACATAATTATGAGCTCAGAAGCGCTTTTCGGGGGGTTCTGTCGTATGGGGGCTAGGTGAAATAATGGACCGATTTTAACCATTTTCAATAGGCTTCGTCTTTGGGTCAAAAAAAGACAAATTGTGTGCCAAATTTCATCCAATTATCTTGAAAATTGCGACCTGTACCTTGCGCACAAGGTTTGCATGGACAGCCAACCAGCCGGCCAGACGTCCGTCTAATCGACCCAGAAAACGGTTCTAAGCCGATTAGCTCACTAATGTGGTGTAGGGTATAATAAACAACGGTCAGCAATTATCGAAAAAGAGGACAAACATTTGACGTCCAGAATACACTTTGTCAAAAACACTTGCTTTAGCCTTATGTCAGAAATCATGTTCAAATATAATAATTTTTCAATGTAAATTCATTCATTGATTCAATCGAAACACTCTTTTAAATCTAAGTACTATGAAATTCGATAACATGCCCTTTAAATAAAAATTAATATTCATAAATTTTAAGAAATGTTTGAAATTCTACCAAAAATATGACTAATACTCCTATTGCATATGTTTTTTTAATTTAAAGAAATTTTCCGGTTTTTTTTAAAGCAAACATACATTTACTGGGGTTTTGTAACAAAAACAAACCCTTAATTTAAATATTTTACGAAAGAAAAAACTTTCCCTCATAACACATGTTAATAATTAAACTATAAAAAGGGAATATTCTAAGGATTTGCATATTAAGTGGTTGTATTAAAAACAACAAAAAAGGAAAAGAACTTAATTTACAACCTTTTAACAAAAAATTTTTCAATTGAAGCATAATAATAGTTACTCATTCACACACTATTTTAAAGCACTTATATAGATAAAGATAACAACCATAATTATTAATTATCCTGCTTATGGATTTTACTCTATTTTTCTTTCCAACAAAAGCAAGGCAATGACAACTTGACAAAACTTCTTCTATATATTCACTGATAACAATTTTAAAAAAAGAAATACTAAGAAAATTATACACATAAATTGTAATTGAACACATTTTCACGCGTCGTTGTATTGTAAAAGTAACTGATGCTGATGATGATGATAATGACAATGACGATGATGATGCACTTCGATTGCCATTACATCCTTTTATCACAAATCAATGACAGCCAGGCAAGTCTGCCACTTAACATCCTCAACAAACTAGTGACAATCACTTCTTGAAAATGGGTACATTAATATAAAAACACAGATAGTGACTTTCTTTTGTGTAGACTACTTACATCCCATAATACCTACTTGAAGACTTTGACATTCCATTACACTTTCGGTATTTTCTTTATGTGATGCATTATCACTTGAATAGCTTTTAAGAAGCATTTTTATTTATAAAATCAATAAATGGTCTAATATTGAAAGAATTTTACACCCCAAAAAAAGTACATTCATATTATGTGTTGATAGATTATTTAAATATGAAATAGCTTTTAATAAAGAATGGATTTAGAAATGTTTCAACAGATGTTCAAATCATGTTTGATTTAATTTTTCAATAATTCATTAGTTCAGTAAATGTTTGTGATTTGAAATAGCCAAACTTCTTGCGATTGTGGTCTATAGCACACCTATTTTGCGATTTGATTTCACAATGTTAAGCGAAATACGGTTGTCATCACATGGGCGAAAGTTTATACTATTTCAAGCTATTTTATTGATCTTTTTTCTATACCTTCTATATATTTATGCAAAATTTTATGTTTTTAGGCCTATCTATATGTATAGATATATAGATGGGTATTTTGTGAGTTTTGATTGCTTGATTCCTATCATTATCGGACACTGTAAACTTGAAACTATGCAAAAAGACTTGCTTTACCGTACAACTAATTCTGAAGATCTTTACAAGTTATTATGATAAAGGAGAATCTATTGACTATTATCTTTGTACTGATCTAAAAGACACTCGCTTTAAATTCCTAGAATAGAAACTATTTGTCAACTTTTATGATAAGCAGGACGCTACTTTACTTGTCGGGAATAATTGGTTAATAATTAAGCTATTAGAGGACTTGTAGACTAGTAGAGACCTTGACTACCGTTGTCCGAAATCTCATCGGTCGACAGTACATCATTTTGTAATCTAAACCTAAGAAAATTGTATCTCTTCATCAGAATGACAAGGGACATACTCGATCAAAGATTTTCATTCCGTGGACAATTAAATATCCACTTGGAAATAAATCATTTCCGAATCGATCAGAGATTATCAATTCAGCAGTAGCTGTACCAACCGGAAAATTTTTCGGCTGAGAAAAGCTTCCTACAACAGGGCAACTTTTACAACAACAAGAACAACACTTTATTGTAAATCACTTTATTGCAATCTATATACATACATATGTGTATAAACGCCATGGGTGACCGATTGATTGACTGACTGATTCATCAACGCCCAGACTAAGCCGTCAAAGCTAGAATAATGAAATTTTGGTTATAGGTTCCTTTGGCATTTTGTAGATTTACTAAGTTTAGTGGATAAAATGGTTAAAAAAAGGTGGAATTGGTTACCTTCATATCTGCTAAAGAAGCAGATATATAAATATAATTCCAAATATATCCTCTATTGTGCAAAAAAAATAATTGTTAAGTGTCTGGTTCCTATATAAAACTTTCCTAAAAAGCCAATAATTAATTGCTAGAGAGTTCACCATTTGATGCTACATATTCTGAGCTTCAGTAGCTTACTGTATTATCGTCAAAAAGTCAATACAAACTAATTCTTTGTTCCGGACCTACCCAGGTGAAATTCGATCAAAAAATTACCACTCATTTATAGTAATATTGGATCTTTTTCTAATTAACTTCATTACACTTTAATAAATATTTTTTTTAATAATTAATGCATGCACTAGGAGCTACCAGTTTAAGCTTAATATTTGACTTCTAACCAAAAATAAACATAATACATACACATTTTAACTTAATCTTAAACAGTATTTCATAATTCACCGGTTTTTCCCTTTTAAAGCTAATCTTACCTTTTTTATAAAACAAAATTCGTATTTATTTTAGTCACACTTTGTAAAAATTCTTGGCAAATATTTGTTTTTCACTTTTTTTTCTCCCATTAAAACTCGTTTTTAACAGCCACTTCTAGGGAATAGGCAGCCAGTCAGTGAGTGAGTGGTGAGCAGCAACAGCCAATAATAAAAGTCGTACTTAAAAAGCCGGTAAATGTTTAACAAGATACGTTTCGTTTTTATATTTTGTATTATTTTTCCCACACACACACGTTATTTTTAGTTTTATTAAATTCGTGTATTATTTTTTTTTTAATAAAAAACTAAAACAATGACACAAAACAATTGCAAAGAGTTGTTTATGGTTTGATGTTGTTTTTTTTTTACTTTTTTTTTTTCTTGATTATGTTTATTATTATTGTAGTTGTTTTATTACTTAATGAATGACAACTTACAAAGAGAAAATAAAAAAAAACACTGAAAAAACTTTAATCAGTGGGCAGTTAAAACACCCAACAAACAATGTTTTACAACTTTTTTGTTTTATTTTATTTTTGTTTTGTTTATTTTTCCTTTTTTATGTTTTTCCTCTTTTTACTTACAAAAAACTTACATTTAATTGCAAACTAAAAGCCATCACTTAAAAAAACAAAAACGCCAACCTGCAAATGTTGGTCTTTAATATATTTTTTCTCTTGTTATTGTAAAGAATTGTCAACAACACAAACAATAAGAATTAGTAGATTGCTTTTGTTGTTGTTATTTGTTTGGTGTTATTGACACTTTGCATAAAATTTTTAAAGCACACACTCATACACACCACTGAAGGAAGAGAAAAAAGGGTGTGTTTTTTTTTGACAAACAAATTTTTTACCCCTTTTCTCAGACACACTTTACACAAAAAATCAATCAATTTAGTAAATTTTTAAAATTTATACCATTTTCTTGTCAAAACAAAAGCTATTTTTATTTTAGTTGTTGTTTTAGCGGCGTTTTAATTTTCATTTACGTTTTGTTATTGTAATATTATTTTTACCACTTTGTTTTACAATTTATATTATTTTTGCACTTTTTCTGTTGCTATTTTTTATATTTTCTTGTTGTCTTCTGCTTTTTTTTATTCTTCTTTTTAATAATTATTTTTACTTGTATGCCTGCCTGGCTGGCTGGTTGGCTTTTCACTGGTTGTTGGCTGTTGGTTGTTGTCACCACACTTGTATTAATGTCTGTCTGTTTGAAGAAAAAACACACAATTTTTTTAATATAAAACACACTCACTCAACAATTTTATTATTTCTTTTACTTTTCTTTTACAGGTGATTGGCACTTTTTTCCTAAATGTAAAACATTTTTTAGGAAAATTTTCTTTGGAAGTTTGTCGTATTTTTTATTTCTTAGCTTTTGACCACGTTATTTGTTTAAAATTTAAAACCGTATTATTTAGCTTTAGCTAGGAGCACAATTAATGAATTTTCTTAAATTTTATTTCTTTTCTAATTTTAACAACGACTTGCAGCGCGCACACTAAAGAGCAAAGAAAAACCGATTTTTACTTGTCGACAATTCGACATTGACTATTCTTGTTGTAGTCAGAGATCTGCGCCGACCGAAGTTAAAGACTTTGTTGGCTAAATGTACGTGGCGGCTTACCATCGGTTGTAATCCGGCTAAATAAAACTTTTTTTCTTTTTCATCGGTATTCATAATCAATTATTAAAAATGTATTTACTTAATTTAATGAAAAATGTTGTAAAACACACATAAATCGAATAATTTAATAATTTAAAAATTTATGTTATGCGACCTCTTTCTGGATGAAAAATGAGTACAACTAAAAAGTTCTCTATAACGAAGTGAGACATTTGGCATAGATTTGCAGATTTTTAAAAGTACGCGAACGAAAGACAATATTATTAAGTTCGCGCACGAATTTATTTACTTTTATTATTGTTGTCCAAACTTCACGACGACCAAAATTAACGGCGGCTATTATTGTTGTGGTTCAAGTCGTTAAATCATATAAAAAGGAAATAAGAAAATACACAGAGAGAAAAATTTATAGAAACTTAGCTATTGACATAAAATGCAACACTGCAGAGGTGAATTTTGTAGATGTGTTACCACTGTGGAGGCTTTTCTGTCAGTTTGAATAATTTTCTACGACAAAATATTTTCACTTTAAATTACAAATGGAGTACATAGATATATTCGATATATATTTTATTTTAAGTTTTGTCAAATCCCTCAAATGGTAAATATTTATTCATAGAAAAATTTACATTTTAAAGCAAAATATATATCTGAATTCATTGTACAAATGCATAAAATGTATTTGCAGATCGATATTATGTCAAAATATTGTAGATTTCTTGCTACATATCCCATGACATCATCTGAAGAAGAAATATTACAATTTATTTTTATTCGATCAGATTTGATATTTGGCAACTCGGCTCCTGATTTTTCTTGCATAACATTTTTAAAACTAAATATGTCATGCAAGAAAAAAAAATGTAGACAATTTCAAAATTTTAAAAAGTCAACAAATCGTCATCTTATTAATTGAAAATTATTTAAGAAATTTTTTTTGTAAAAGTATTTTTTTTTTTTTTTGATACCATGAAGAAATATCTATCTGAACTCCTTTGGACAATTTTTGCTAGGACCAATAGGTGAAAACTTACATTCATTTCAACAAAACCATATATGACCAAAAAAGCCCAACGTTGAGCTGAAAATTTGTGTCTGGCCTACTATCCACCTTGGTGCAAATTTCATCCAAATCGAAAGACATCGATTTTAAAAGTTGCCCTTATATAACTTATGCTATTTATTTATTTGTTTCATTTCCATTTATTTTAATAAAATGCAACTCAATTGTCGACCTAATTGGCATCACTACACACACTATAATGCATTTCATTCACACCAGAGGTCACACTTTGTTTTGTTTTGGTTTATCTCTCATATTCTCTTCTTTTTATACATGTGCACCGCGAACAGCTGTTTCAGTAAATCTTTTTTGACAAGTGGTATTCCGGCTTTCTTAAATATTCTTTGCTAAAACTTATTTTATAACATTTTATAAATTAAAATTAATTACAGTGAAAACAAAAATACATTAGAAAAATGAAATGTACTTTAAATTATATAAAACTGCTAAATTTTCGTGCACGCACTAATTTAAATAATAACAAATTAATACGTTCCTTTAGCTCGGAAATACCACAAATAGAAGTAAAATTTTCAAACGGGTAATGAAACGAGTAAAAGTTATTTAATAAGGAAATTAATCTATTTTTTTTGTAATATTCTTTAGGAGAAATTTAAAAATGAACACGGGTAAATATGCCCGTTTTGCCAATGCCACTGCCGTTTGTGAAATGGGTGACACGGCTGTCATGGTCACCGCTGTTTCAAAGGCCAAACCTACACCGGGTACAAATTTTATGCCTTTGGTTGTAGATTATAGACTGAAAAATGCAGCTTCTGGTAGAATACCCACAAATTTTATGCGTCGTGAAATGGGTCCTTCGGAAAAAGAGATATTATCGGCGCGTTTAATAGATCGTTCAGTGCGTCCCTTGTTTCCTTATGAATATAGAACAGAAACTCAATTAGTTTGTAATATGATGGCCATGGATGCTGTTTATTCGCCCGATGTATTGGCCATCAATGCCGCCTCTTTAGCTTTAAGTATGAGTGATATTCCCTGGAATGGTCCAATTGGTGCTGTAAGGTGATTATAGGTTACATAATTAAGGGTTTTAAATATTTTATATTGTTGATTTTTTTTAATTTTCAGATTAGGTCTTTGTGATGGTGAAATTATTGTTAATCCCACTAGACGTGAATTGCAATCGTCACAACTTGATCTGGTCGTAACAGCCACCAAACAAAATCTTGTGGTCATGCTGGAGGGTAAAGGTAATGTAGTACTACAACAAGATCTTTTCAAAGCCATTAAACAGGGCACCAAAGAGGCACAAAGTATTATAAATGAAATTGACAGTTTACGTCGCTCCCATGGCAAAGAAAAACAAACTTTACAAAACGTACCCACACCAAATGAAGAAATAACTGATGCTGTACGCAGTATGAGTGAAATGCGTTTACGTGAAATATTCCAAGATGACAAGCATGATAAACTGTCGCGTGATCAGGCTGTAAATGAAGTGAGAACAAATGTTATTGATAAAGTATGGTCTAGTTATCCGGATACAGAACCTTCGTTGATTGCCGAGGAATTCAATCGTTTGTGTCGTTTACTGTTTAGAGAATTGATATTTGAAACTGAGCTGCGTTGTGATGGCAGAGATTATGATACATTGCGTAAGATTAATTGCCAGGTAAACTTTATTTTTGAAATTTTATTTTTATTTATTTATTTTATTGTTGTTTAAGGTGGATTTGTATAAACCTTTACATGGTTCGGCATTATTTCAAAGAGGTCAAACACAAGTCTTCTGTACGGTGGCTTTAGATTCACAGGAATCTGCCATGAAATTGGATACCTTATCGGCTTTGGAATCGTAAGTTTAGTGCTTTTAAGTGAAAACCTCGAAAAGGGATTATATTTTTTTAATTTTAAAATATTTTATAAAATTTTGTCCAATATTTTCATTTTATTTAAAATTCCAAAAATAATTTTGTAAAAATTTTAAAATTTTTTAAAAATTTCAAAAAATTACATTTTTGTGGTTTATTTATTACTGAACTTTTTCAAAGAATTTTGTTTTCATAAAATTTCTTTCTTTCAGCGGTGTTAAGGCCAAAAACTTTATGCTGCACTATGAATTCCCGCCCTATGCCACCGGTGAGGTGGGACGTGTAGGAGGCGTGGGTCGTCGTGAACTTGGACACGGTGCATTGGCGGAAAAAGCTCTATTACCCACACTGCCCAATGATTTTCCCTTCACAGTAAGACTAACCTCCGAGGTATTAGAATCAAATGGTTCTAGTTCCATGGCCACTGTATGTGGCGGCTCTTTGGCTCTCATGGATGCTGGAGTACCAGTGACAGCAAAGGCTGCTGGTGTGGCTATCGGTCTCGTAACAAAATATGAAAATAATGATACCAAACATTTGCAAGACTATCGTATATTGACTGATATATTGGGCATTGAAGATTATATGGGTGATATGGATATGAAGGTAGCGGGCACAAGGAAGGGATTCACAGCCATACAAGCCGATTTAAAAATACCCGGAATTCCACTGAAAGTAGTCATGGAGTCTTTACAAAAAGCCACTGAAGCCAAATCACGTATATTGGATATAATGTCAGAGGCAATAGGAGAACCAAGAAAACAGAAAAAAGATTGTTGGCCGGTAACAGAACGTTTACAAATTGAGCCACAACAAAGAGCCCAATTGTTAGGACCAAGTGGCATTAATTTAAAGAAAATTTATCTAGAAACTGGTTGTACAGTCACCACAGAAGATGAAACTACATTTACGTTATTCGCTCCCTCCCAATCTGCCATGCATGAGGCCAAAGAAATGATAGATTCTTTCCTAGTGAAAAAGGAAAGAATACCTGACTTGGAATTTGGTGGTATATATTCTGCCACCATTACCGAAATTAGAGATACCGGTGTAATGGTTATATTATACCAAGGCATGCCTCCAGCTCTTCTACATAATTCGCAATTGGACCAAAGGAAAGTGGCTCATCCTTCTGCTTTGGGTTTAGAAGTGGGTCAAGAGATTCAGGTTAAATATTTCGGTAGAGATCCGGTTTCGGGCTTTATGCGTTTATCGCGTAAAGTGTTGCAACCGACTACGCGTATAGTGCGCAGCCTTAATAAGGGTACTGCCGAAACTGCCAGCAAACTAGCCGATCATAGTGAAAATCAAGAGGAATCCCGACAATTGGCTAACGAAGATAGCTCAAAGACTCCCACATCATCATAGTAAATGTAATACTTCATCATAATTAAATTAGTTATAAATATATTAAACGAAATTAAAACTAAACGTTATTGTTAAACTATTTTAAGTAGTGTTGTTTTTTTTATAAGTAACTTTGTTGCATTACTCACTAGAGTTGCAAGTTTTACACAATTATAATTATTAATAAAATAGCAATGTATTACATGATTATCTAGACTTCTTCTTGAAAAATGTTTTATTACTGCAGCAAAGTTACTTTTAGCAAAAATTCTAAGGTTTTTAAAATTTACAATATAATTTTATTTTATTTGTATATAAAAATTATAAATTTTGCATATTTTTCAAATGCAAAAAAAAAAAAAAACTTAAAATAAATAAAGAAATAATAATAAAATATTAATTAAATTAAAAAGTTATTGACATTATTTTTTTAGAAATTTTATAAATAAATTTTGGCTCCATTCGAAAATATTTGAAATATTTTATTTTATGCCTTAAAAGTAAAAATAATAGAATAAGTTAAGAAAAAGTAATAAATTTGATATTTTATTCTAAAAAAGGAAACGGAAATAAAAACGAAACAAGTTAAAGAGAAAGTTTTCGAATAACTTTTTAAAATTTTCGATTAAATTCAAATTTTATCGACAAGTTTCTAAATTTTGACAATTTTGTAATTTTCTAATATATAATAACATTTTCAAACATTTAAATTTATCGAAAAAAAATTTTAAAATTATGAAACAAATATGAATAAATTTGAAGATGGAATATATATAAAAATTTTGAACATTTAAAAAAGAAAAAATTTCAATATTTTCAAAGAAAAAATTTTGAATATTTTAAAAATAATTAATTAGGAAATAATTAGAAATTTTTCAAATAAATTTTTAAAAATTTTGAATATTTTCGAATAAGTTTCAAAATTTAAATAAATTAAATTATTGTTAAATAAATTTGAAGATTTTTTGAAAAATATTTGGAACAATTTTTAACATTTTCAAATACATATTGAAACATAATTAAAAATTTTCGAAAATTTTATAAATTATTTAAATAAAATTTTAAAATAATGAAATAAATTTTATTATTTTTAAATAATCTTGAAAATTTATAAAAGTTTTCGAACATTTTGCAATTAATTTCAAAATTTTCTAATAAATTTTAAAATTATAAAATAAAAAAATGTTTCAAAAATGTTCGAAAAAATTTGAAAATTTTTGTAATAAATAAATTCCGATAAATTAGAAAATTATCGTATAACTAAAAAAATAATTAAATATTTTCGAATAAATACATCGAATAAATCTAACTATAATAGAAAAAAATTCACCATTTTCGAATAAATTTGAAAATTATCTCATATATTTGAAGAATTTCGTATAAATACTAAAATGTTCTTATAATTTTGAAAATTTTCTCATAAGTTTTTAAATTTTGAAGATATTCGAATATTTTCGAAGAAATTTACAAATTTTCGAATAATTTTAAAAATACATAATTTTTAAATTTTTGAATAAATTTGAACATTTTCAGTTAAGTTCGAACATTATTGTATAAATTCAAACATTTTCCAAAAAATTTTAAGATTTTCAATAAAATTGAACATAATTTTTAAAATATTTTGATGACTTTTAACATTTCTGGAAAAAAAAAAAAAAAATTAAAAAAAATTGACAATTTTCGAATACATTTTCAGTTAAGTTCGAACATTATCGTATAAATTCAAACATTTTCCAATAAATTTTAAGATTTTCAATAAAATTGAATATAACTTTTAAAATATTTTATGACTTTTAACATTTCTGAAAAAAAAAAATTAAAAAAAAATCGACAATTTTCGAATAATTTAAAATTTAATAATTTAACATTAATTTTAAAATAATCGAATAATATTCAAAATTTTCGAATTAATATACATTTAAAAATTTTTGTTTAAATTCTATAATTTTCGAAAATTTTTAAATATTTCAACATTTTTGAAAAATATTTAATTTTGGATAAAATCAAAAATTTTGAAATAATTTAAAAAAATATCAAATAAAAAAAAATTCGAATCTACATTCGAAAATTTTTTCTTTCATCTTTCTTTAATCAGTAATTCGTATTTTTATTAAAAATTTCAAAATTACAATTCTCCATTCGTTTTTATTCGCATTTCTTCTCTCATATTAAAAAATTTAACAAATAACAATTACACTTGTTATATCAAAACCGTTAATAATTCTTTTCGAATTTAAATTCTTCCATAAATTATAATGAAATATTACGACTTAAACATTTAGATAGGAAGCATTTTTAATAATATTGAACTGAAAATAAAATAAAACATAAATCTCTTAAATCTCTCTCGGGTTCATTATATGTTTGTTTACTGCTTTCCTGTTCTCACAATTTCGAATTGATTCCAACCCATTCTGCGTGCTGGCTTTATTCAGATTATGACACGATAATATGAATCGGTTATACTATATAAGGCCACTATAGTTATTTTAGCATCTGTTAAATAATCAACAATTTCATCACATATTTCGGTGATATAACGGCGGTGTTTGGGAAATCTGTAAAGAGGGAAATAATTAATAATTAAATTCTCTATTAAAATATTTTTCAAGAAAAAAAATACTTTACCTATCTATAACCGTATTAATTTCCTGGTCAGTCTCTTTATGTCCAATACCACGCGGATTTATGGCACCCACTATAGCATTTAGGGTGGAATGCGATAATTCTACTACCAACACCACAATGCTTTCATTTCGTACAAATTGTGCCAAAGTCGATGACATTTGCTGTGTGACCTAAAAAGTTTTTAAAGTAAAGTTTTAATAACAAAAAATTAAGCAAATTAACTCAGGAGAAATCTTTCAAACCTACCTGATTTTCTAAACGTCTTCGATAATTGGCCGTCATTTTATCGTGTGTCAAAAACTGAACCTGAACATTTGGCAAATTACTCAAACTACTCGAATTATAGGTATTCTTAATACTCGTACTCGAAGCAGAAGTACTCAGACCATAATCCCCTCTACCACTGCCACAATTACCTCCTCCACCACCACTGCCATAGCTACCACCATAATAACTTGAATTGGCTGGTTGTGAATAAATCTCATTTGTAGAACTTAAAGACACATCCGAAGAACGAGGCATTTTTTGTATGAAATCCACTAGTTCAGTACGTGTTACATGTCTCTCTTGAAAACGTTCACGCTCCCAAGAGCGTATACGTAATGCTCCATTTTCGGCTACCAGAATAACATGATTTGCACCCAATTTTGCCAGATCTTGAGGTTCATCACTGTTACCGGTAATGGATTCTAGGAAACTGCAACGTATGCCCGCCGACCATAGCAAACGCATAATGTAAGTGACATCCTTTAAGGGTGGTCGTGAACCACTAACACACACTCCCACATCTATGGTGCGGCATTTTTGTGAATCTTCCGAAAAGATGGCAGCCACTAATTTGTCGAGCGAAAACGATAAGCCAGCACCACTTATACCACGATTTGGTAAATTAGGATTAAAACCTTGTGCTTGTTTTTGAAATTCCATTAGCATGCTGTCATAACGTTCTCCCACCGCTAAAACAGAAGGTCTAGAGGTACGATTAGGTTTTAAGTCTGCAATCATTTGCCAGACTATACCTCCGGAAGTGGCACGTTCAAAACTTATGGGTAAGCCGGCAAAAATGTGTATGGGACATTTAACACCCAAACTTTGTGCCAACAAAACTATGGATTCCATTTCTCTAAGAGCTCCCTTAGCCAAAGAAGCAGCCTCTCCTTTGCCACGCACCAAAGATTTCAAAGAAGAATCATCGGCACTGTTTTTGCCACTCATTTGGAAGGTGGCCAGCAATAAATCTATTACAGCAGTAGCTGAAGTCCTAGTTTTCTCCATTATAACATTAACACTTGAATAAAATTGGAACTTTGATATTCTGCCCTCTATATAATCCAAAATATTGCCAAATAAATCACCATACATGTCCTTGGGTACATTGCAGTACAATAGAATGGCTCTTAAAAGATTTGTATGATTCATGCGTATCATAACATTCTTTTCCCTAGGATTGGGTATCTCCGAGGCAATTTCATAGGCTAAAGACAAAAGCTCAGCATCTACCAAATGACTGGCTGAATGGGGTGATATTATATCGAAAGCACATTCATAGTTTTGTTTTGGATGGAAGTTGAAGACTTTTTCCTCTCGATAAACACGATCCACACAGTAGCGTCTGATCATATTCACTCCACTCATCGCTATATGGCGGGCAAACTCCGTTCTTAAATCACTGGGCAACACCACTACACAACCGGAATGGGTCATAAGGCGCACATGATTAACCCAATTGTTGGTATGTCTGGTTAGGGGCGATAATAGTGGTGTGTCCACTTCTATGGCTCCATGTTTACGAAACAGAGATACTATTTTTCCCTTAACAAACTCTATTAGCGGACTGAGTGTTACCAGACTGTCTAGTACGATGGGCGTATTCCAAGATTTCATGGCACGACTACCACCCATGTGGTAGGTATGTTCAAGTATTTCATCACTTTCCTGTTGCAAACAGCGAGCAACAATATGTTTGTAGGCTTTACTCTGAGGATTAGCCAGAGCATTTTTTAGCATTTCTTGTAATTCACTAGCCTCCAGTTGAGCGGGCGGTACAAGATCTGAAGCTAAAAGTTCTTCGGCTGTAGGTCGTTGAGCAGGATCGTGATTTAAAAGCCAGCGTATAAGCTGAAAAGAGGAAAAGGATATAATTAGTATGAAATTGCGGTCTCGGGGGAGGATCTGAAATGTTTGGATTATGCATTATTCGACTCCACTAGTCTATAGTGTAGACTATACTAAACAATAGACTCGCTTATGGACTTAAACATTATATGTACTCGACTATAGACTAAACAATATACTCGACTATAAACTACACTATAAACTAGATTATAGACTGAACTATATACTGGACTAGACTATAGACTATACATAAGACTAGACAATAGAAAGTGGAGGAATCTCTGGGAGATGTTTTGATAACTTGAAATTCTAACTAATAATAGATTTTCTCCTTCTTTCCGTTTTCACTTCTTACCTTTACAGTCTTTTCGTATTTATTATTTTTCAGCATATTCTCCGGGAAGTTAATACTGGCACTTCTTAAATTTATAATAGTTTCCGCTCTTTCCATGCCCGTACCAAATGGTGGATTACACATTTCAAATAATATAATGCCCAAGGTATACATATCAACTTTTTGATTATAGGTCGATTTTGAAGCATTACCCGTCAATTCAGGAGCCACATATAAAGTAGTGCCAACTTTTCCCGTACCCGTGCCATCTTCCGTTGATGTTATGTGTGAATTATGATTGTGATTATGTTGTTCGGAATTGGCTTGTAAGGCCAAAAAACTAGTGGTGGCTAAGCCAAAATCTCCAATTTTTATTTGATCATGAGAATCTAAAAATATATTAACCGGTTTCAAATCACGATGTATAATGCCCTGTTGATGTATGTGAGAGAGACCTTCGGCTATCTCACGAAATAGACGCCATAAACGATCGGAATTCTGATAAAGATTATCATCGATGGCGGTGCGTAAAGTGCATTTTTCACAAAATTCCATTTGTATGTACATAATTTGTATTAATGGTTTAGGCGAGCTAACTTTGGAGGATAATTCTGAACCATTTTCATCGTCATCATCTTCATCATATACAGCTACCTCACCATTGGAATCAACAAACTCAATACCGTCTGAATCGGAGTCGTCTAAGTGAGGCAAATAACTATTCCATAAACTGCTAGAGTCAGTTTCAGTTTCGGCACCATTTAAAGCCACCTGCGGAGATTTTGGCCTTTTTACACTGTCATGATGACTTACGGACCAGTCGCCCGACATTAATTCATCCATTTCTTTAATATCGGCATCACTGCAGCTTTCTATCCAACTATTGAAGTAACGTACGACATTTTCATGATTTAAACGTGATAGTAATTCCACTTCTCGAGTCATTTTTTTGTACAGCTGCCTACTGCGAGCCGGCAGGGGAATACGTTTAATGGCATACTCCCGGTTATCTAGAATGTTGCGTACTTTTAGCACATCTCCAAAGGCGCCTTTACCCAAATACATAAGTACTTCGAATTCAGTGCGTAAACGTGATTGCGAAGATGGCAGTGAGGGTATAGTGAATGGTGCTATGCTTTGTGGGGTGGAAGGTACTGCTAAAGCTCTTTGTTTTGGATTAAGAGAAACTGCAGCCTGAGAGGTTTTATATTGATTAGGATGACCGGATAAGGCTAAAGTTAAATGTTGATTTTCTTTATCTTCAGCCGTGAATAAAGAGCTACGCAGAAATGGATGTTCCAGTAGTTCAGAGGCAGAGAGTGTGCGATCAGAATTGCATCTGTAATTTAAAAATTTGGAAATGTTATTAAAATGTTATAAAAATATTATTTAAAAATCTTACTTATCCACAAAGTCGCGCATTTCGAAGGTAGGTGTGTTCATAAGACTCTCCACTAAAGCTCCCAGGGCCGGCAAATCTCCTTGGGTAGATCTCTGACCCGAACCGCCTATCAGTTCTAGTAAATTGGGTACTATAGAAAAATCCGTAACTCTTATAGTGCCAGTATTATCCATAAATACCGTAGAGTCTAGAAGATGGCTATGTGACACTCCTTTATTGTGTAGAAACACTAAAGCATCTATTACTCCCTTTGCCACACCTCTTACACCATCCATACACCAACCCAGCGAGGAAGAAATGCTAAAAACACTAGTGCCCAATACAAAATCCTGTACCAAGTAAACCAACAGGCCCTCCTTACGTTTGATGCACAAAACACATTCATATTGTATGAGATTCTTATGATTCAATTGTGATAAACTGGCTACTTGTTTCTCAATGGAGGCTATGACATCATCCACACGATGATTACCGGAACATTTGGGTTCCGAAGACAACCAGAAACATTTGCCGGAGCCATTGCCACAGTGTTGTTCAATTTGCGAATACTTTATATTCCATTCCGTAATATACAATAATTGACCCGTGTCCATATCAATGCCATTATAAGCAATGCAGCCCTTTTGTGAATGACCCATACAACAACCCCTTCTAATTTGCCGGCCCACTTTATGGAAGTATAAAGTTTCACTACTTTTATGCTCCACACATTTGGAGGGATAGATATGTCCCCGGTAGAAGGGTGAAGAACTTTCTGAACTTTCCGATGAACTGGCATGACGATTTGATTCACTCATACTTCGTCTGGGTTCACGACGTTTTGCTTCAGATTTAAACATTTCCTTGCGTCTTTCTACTTCATCCAAAAGATTTTGCCGTTCTTTGTGTTCCCTTTGCATCTTTAAATCCAAAAGTTCTTGTTCCCTTTGCTGTTTTTGCTGTAACATTTCATCATAGAACGAGCCGCGGGGTGGTTTGTTGTATTTTAGCAGGAAGGCTTGCACTGTTTGGGCCAATTCGTAGATCATTACCTCTCCACGCAATTCATTAGATTGCTGCTGTAGCTGTTGTAACAACTCTTCGATAAGTTGGTCGGAAATGCCTTTAGTTTCTTCGAGAGAAATTTTTGGGGCGCTAGAGGATAAAAAGGAATAAGGTATAAATTAAAACATAAGGATTTGTTTATAGAGTATTTATTATTACATATTTTCATAAAATTTCATTCCCAAAAATGTTAACATATTGTTGTTGTTTTTTTTTGTTTTTTTTTTTGTTTACATTAAAACATAAACAAAAATTACGGTTATAAATTTGTATTGGTATTGCCAACTTTATAAAATGAGTATGCCCACTTTCGTATTAGAAAATACCCATAATAATGGTAAGTTCGTTTTGATTAGTTTAAATTTTTATTGGTTCATTAAATTTTATAATTTTAGCATATTTAAGTTATATATTTAATTAAAAATAATAAAAATATAAATAAAAGCAAATAATTTTAAATTTATAGCCCAGAAAAATTAGTCGAAATAACGAGTAAACCGGGAAGTTTAAGATAGCTAAATAAAAGTTTGTACAGAACTTCGTCTTGAGATCCCAATTAGGGGAATAAAAGTTATTATTGATCCCGTATGCGTAAAGCGAGATATCGGAGGTCAAAGGTCGTAGAAATCCTTTCGTTTAAATGAGTATGCCCACTTTCGTATTAGAAAATACCCATAATAATAATAATAAGTTCGTTATTGATTAGTTTAAATTTTTATTGGTTCAATAAATTTTATAATTTTAGCATATTTAAGTTATATATTTAATTAAAAATAATAAAAATATAAATAAAAGCAAATAGAAATCCTTTCGTTTATTATTCATCCCACAAGTTTTTATGTTATTAAAATTTCTGTACAGAATTAAATTTCTTATATTTTGAATGAAGATAATTTTTGTTGTAACAAGCCTTTTTCGACCTGCAGTGCTATGTTCAAATGTGAATATTTATAACACTAATATAGATTTTATGTGAACTTTTATTTCAATCATTACTGTGAACAGATGCTAATAATCGTTTATTAATATGTATATTTTTCTGAAAATTTTCTTTGATGATGTCTGTCTACCCTAAAATTACTGTAGGGTCAGTAGGTGAATGAAAATTGATAAAAAATTAGTTTTTAGAGAACTATTTCTACCAAATTTTATTAAAATCAAAAAGATTATATCTTATTATTTTTGTATATTATTAGGTCTGATAAATAATTCTGCGATTGTGTAGATTAAATTATTAATTATTGTTTTAAAATTATATTCATATCGGAAGTTTTAAAATAATATTCATATCGGAAGTTTTGAATAGAATAGACTATGGGTCCAAGGGCGTTTCTAAGATAAAATGTGTAACAAAAAGTAGAGAGCAGGATTATGACATATCGGTTTTAAAATTATGTATAGATTTAAAAAATTAGTGCAATGAAAAAATTATGTTCTATACAATTCTCTATAGAAATTCCAAGCATTCAACAACATACTTTTCAATGACTTCTAAATTACGTCTGCATTTCTAAGAAGGACTCTAGTAATATCCAAAGTAAATTAATAAAGTAGCGTCACGAGTTGTTGTACAACAAACGTCTACAAAAACCACAGGCAATTTGTTTTTGTTCGAAATACTCACTGGTCAAAATTTGTTTACAAAAATGAACCAATAATTAATGGAAAATATGGCATTATTGTTGTACTTTCCAAAAATATGTTGTTATTTATATTTAAAGTCACAGAGTTTTCTTTATTTTTTAAAAATTAGAACATTTTTAAAAATATTATACACTTAAAATACACTTTTTCACATTAAATACAACAAATTACTCAGAAATTTGTACAAAAGCAAGCGTTAAAATGAAAACAAATATGGCAACATAAACATTTTTGACAAGTAAGTCCACAAATAGCAAGTTTAAAAAAAATAGTCAGCTGTTCAAATGAGTCTACTTTATAAATTTACTTTGGTAATATCTAACAAATAATATATTGAACTTTGTTTTTAAAACAAACGATTTTTTTTTTTGTGAAAACTAATAATAGACAGAGTGGACGTATCCTCGTAGGCATTTTTTTCTCAGAAACAAAACTACTTAACTCCCTATTTGCCAGCGATAGTAGTAAGTACTTACCTAACTCCCTATTTGTAAGCGAGCGTGGTAAGTACTCGCCTCGAATGTCATCCCCGTGTTAAAATAATGACTTTAAATGCTATCGTGTAAGTAAATTTATGGATTACAATATATTATCTGAACATGTAATCTCTAAGCGTGCACGATATTTTTGGTAAATATTAATTCCTTAGTAATATTAAAAAGATGCTATGGGCTAATTTTCATTTAGCTATCTAAATTTTCTGGGCTTAAATAACATTTAAAATAATAAATATTTAAAAAAATAATATGTTATTTTGTAAAAAAAAATATAAAGAAAATAACTTAAAAAAATCTGATTAATCATTTCCTCTATCTAAACTAGTCATTCACACATTTCCGTTTCCTTAACTTTCCACATCCAATTAACAAATAAACACCAGCCTTGGCAACCCTTTTATCTCTCACAGTCTCTTTTTATTTTAGTATGTATGCAATTATTTGCAAATCTCTTTCTTTATTAGTTCCTTTTAGTCGTTCAACAAGTGCGTATGTTACTTAAGTAAAGTGTCCGCGTTTAAATAAATTAAATTGTTTTAAGTGGTAGTATTGTGTTAATAAATTAAAGCAAATTAATAACAAGTGTTTATTTAATAAGTTTTTAATAGAATTAAGTTAAAAAATTTACAGGTATCATGAAAATAATAGTTTAAATTCCAATTAGAAAATTCCTTTAATATTCACATATTTAGTGTGGCGTTATGTTAGTTAAAATGGCCGTTACAATAGCAACACAATTTGTCTAGTTAGAGTAGGTGTGAGTGTTTGTGTGTGTTAGTGGTTAGAGAAGTCTCAAAAATAAGTTAAGCCGGCGGAGCACCCTTTTTCAAGGTTAAATGCAATTTTATGCTTGTTGCAAGTTGTCAAGGTTAGTTTTAGAGGTTATGTTTTTTTTTATGGATTTTTGTTGTTGTTGTTGTGAGTTAGTTAAGTAAGGGGAGTAAGTTAAAAAGGTGAGTTGTAGGAAAGTAAATGTGTTGAAGTAAAAGAGGGGAATTAATGTGCTTTGTAAGGGAAATAAAATAGCAGAAAGTTTTATTTAATTAATAAGAAAGTAATTATTGAAAAAATAAATTTGGGTAAAATTAATAAAATAAAAAATTAATAATAAAATATATTTAAAAGTTAAAAATAGTCGAAAAACCTTAAATAAAATATGAATCAGGACAATTTTATAATAAATTCTGTATATTAATTAAAATTGAAAAAAAGTTATTTTGCTGTATTAATAAATTAATTAAAATTAAAATCTATATAAATTAATAAGGTTGGTTTCGTAACTATTTCGCTTTCGTGAGTATCGTTAATAACGGTAACGGTTATAAGAGATTGGTCAAAATGCTGCATTTTTTAACATTTAGTACATTGTGTTTTATTTAAAAAATTTCAAAATTTTATACTCAAAATTAAAAGTTGGACAATTAATAGTTCTAATACACATTTCATATTATTTGCTGACCACTTTGTTTGTCTGCCAGTTCGTCTGTCTCTCAGCTTGTCTGTCTACCTATTAATTCAAAATATATGTATGTATATCTGTTCGAATTTATATTCAGCATGTCAACCAGTCTGCGTATCCCTTTGTATGAAGAATCTCTTTCTGACCCGATTTAGTAATGTTCCATCCTACTGTCTAGATGTCTCTTGACATTCTGTCTGTTTATCAGTCTGTCTGGTTGTCAGTCTATTCCGTTTTTATATCTATACCTACTTCTGTCAATCCGATCACTAGTCTTTCTGTTCGTCAGTCTGCTCTTTTATCTGCACATCTGTCCGTCTGTCCATCTAAACCTTCTGTTCCGACTTTCTATCTAGATTTATGTCAGTCTGTAAGCCTGAATATCGTCTGTCTGTATATACACTCAAAATCTTTTTCAAACTGTTTGTCAGTATGTAAGTCTCTCCGTCTGTAAGTATTCCATTGACTGAAAATCTCTTTTTGAGCTTTTGTATGTTCCGTCCGACTATTTAGATGTCAATTTGTTACAGGTCATCTAAGACTCATTATCAAATGGAATTTCGTTTCCGTTCTTCTATAGAAATTTCTGTTACTTTATCACTCAGACTGGCTGACTATCCGGTTGTCCGAAGGTATTTCTGTTGGTCCAACTGCCATTTATCTGCATGTCTAAGACAGTAATGTTATCTAAAAACACTACTACTTTCGATACTGAGGGAAAAAACGACATCTATAATACATCTAAGACAAGTTCGATTGAAATCGTTTAATAGACGCCAAGCGTAAAATATGAAATGTCTATTCGTCTATCAGTCTGTCTGCATTTCAAACCAAAAATCCGATTAAGTAATGTTTTGTTTACCTATATGTACCTCACAGTCTGTAGGTCTTTCAAAGACAGTTTTTATTAATGTTCCGTCCGATTATCTTGATGTCACTTTGTTATTCTGTCTGTGAATCAGTCGGCCCTGTCTGTGTGTGTGTCTGTGTGTCCGTATTTCCCATTTCTCTTCCCGTTTGTCTGTCATCCTTGTGGTCTGTCCGCCTATCCGCATGTCTGTATTGGCCGACAAAATAATGTTCCGTCCGTCCATCTGCCTATTTTTTATCCGTCTCGCACTTTGAGCCTATATACTACTGTACCGACAAACTAATGTTTCACTTTGAATCTATGTAGTACTGTTCCGTTGGTCTATCAAGATTTACATTTGTCACTATTTTTCAGTAAACTGCCTTTATGACCATTTGAAGGTCACTATATAAAATTTTCAGTTTGATACTGTGTCTGTCAACTAGTTCGCCTGTTTGTCTATATGTCCGTATATCTCTTTATCTGTATGTTTTCGGTTTGTATAATTTTCTGAGCCAAATTGTCTGCCTGCCCTTCTGGTTGTCTGTCCGTTTATATGTATGTATATAGTAGCCGACTGAATAATGTTCCGTCCATACGTATCTGTCGTATTGTCTCTATCTGTCCTTCTTGTTGTCTGTCTCTAAATCTGTTGGTCTGTCTATCGACTTACACTTTAAGCTTATTTAATAATGTTCCATTGTTCTGTATATATTTATGTTTGTCACCTTGTTTGCAGTGAACTGGCTGTCTGTCTGTCCGTTTAGAATTGGTGCAAATTTTAAATTTTTACAACAATTTCTAAGCCGATTTAGTAATATTCCTTCTATATGTCGGACTGTCTATCGACTGAGAACCTCCGACCATTTTTCGTTTTTCTATCTAGAATGCTATCTATCAATTTAAACACTCTATCAAACAACTGATATCAAATTTTAAGACAATTCAATGAAACTTGGGGCATAATTTCACTTATCTTTTGCTAAATACTCGCCATCAAATAGGAATTCAAAGTAAAAAATTTATTTGAGACCAAATAGGTTTCCTTAATTAATTTTTCCTTTTTGGCTGAATAAGGTGCAGTATTTTGAATTTTCTCAGTAACTCTAACGGTAACGGTAAATTACTACGAAACGGTTTAAAAGAAAAATGTTCGATCGGTATCCAATCTAAAATAACAAAACCTATAATAACAAAATAAAAATCTCTCAACAATATTCGAGATAAAATGTATAAGGTAAGTTTTACTTAATAAACTATTTATATAGACATTGAAGATATCCAGTTCTAAAAATCATTTAAATTTCTTAAGTTTTACTAGATCTTCTAATTAGATTTATTTAATTATAATAATTTTCTATACTATTGATTACAATACTATTTAAAAAACTAATTAAAAATTTGTTCATCACAGTATAAACTTAACTATAAAAAATTAAAAATAAACTTTTGATTTTTTTTATTAAAAAAAAAAAAAATTGCGTCTTGAATTTTAATAATTTTTAGATAAACACCGCATCTTTTTTTCACTGCTTACACAGAAACAATTTTGAAAACAAATAATTATTTTATATAAATTGTCTAGCAGCGGTCTATACGAATGTATGAATCAAAACAAACCAAATATCACTTCCAAAACAAATAATATAATATTTACAAACGACCTAAAAATAAAACAAACCGAAAGAAACCTACAAATAAAATATATACACACACTCCAACAACAACAACCGATAAAAGATAAATAATATTACATTGGTACTTACATTTTTGGATATTTCGAGGGACATACGACATGTAGTTTTGTTTTAACATATGCTTCTGTTAAACCATTCGATGAATCCCTTAACGGTGTCAATTCAATGCGTATATCTGTGGGTTTCCATTGTGAGGGTGTAGCACTGCTATTGTAGGGACGTAAATCTTCCACATCATTACCGAATATTGACTAGAAAACACATTTATTTTTATCTCGCTTTCAAATACAAAAATAAAATTAATTAAAATCTTTTTCTTCTACCTTTATAACCTCCAATTCTTGTGTTTGTCTTTCTCGAAAGGATTCTTTAGTTGTCATTTTGTTTTGTTCGAGTTAATTTTCAATAATTATGAAATAAATTAAACTAATTTCCAAAAACTAATAATTCCTGTTTATGACAAATCGCCTAGATTTGTTAATAGCTGCTCCTGCTGCTGTTTTTGTGACAGCTGTTGCCTCGTTCAGCACAAAAATGTTCATCACTTTTTACTCTAAATTGGTTTCCTTAAATTGTTAACAAATTTGTTAAAAACTTTTCCATAAACTTTTAACACAATATATTCTTTTTTATTTTTTGTAGTTTTTACAATTATATCGCTGGTTTTTATTATAAAAAAATTCAATTATAAAAAGCGGAAAATTAGTTTTCCACGCGTAGTAGTTTCTGCAAAAACTTTTTCCAAAATATACAAAAAAAAGTTCTTTTTTTCTCTCCTACAAGTGTCAAAATTATCAGCCGCTTATTGTTATTCTTTTTTATTTTCTTCGTTTTGTTTTGATTTTACTTTTCTCCTGTTTTTTGTTGTATAACAACTCTGCTAAGTGGTGAGTATATGTGGTGGTGAGTTTATGTTAAAATTGAGTTGCCAGAAAATATGTTATTTTTTAACGGGTCTATTAAACTTAAATTATTTTTTGTTTATATTGAAGACAAGTGATACGTTTTGAAATCTTCTGCACTGCACAAATTTGCTAACAGTACGGTCATGGTCAGCAACGTTCGGGTAATTTTACCTTTAATTAAGATTCGGCAGAGCCGAATTTAGCACTGAATAAAATAAAATCTTTATTTTCATATTGAATTGTACACAATAAATGTTTTATAAATTTCTTATATTTAGAAACAAAGATTAAACAGCATAGTTTATAAGAAAAAGCGTCAGTAATAAATATTATAATTAGTAGTTAAATTATTTCTTAGTCGATTAAGCCTTGTGCGCACGCAGATAATTCGATGAAATTTGGCACATGCTCATTTTTTCGACCCAATGAAAAATGGTTAAAATGGTAACCCCGAGTAAAGCTTTTGAGATCATAATTATGTTAAATGTTCTCTATCTCTACACAAATTGGCATAACGTGGATTTATATAAGTCTAAATTGTGCTCCCGATTTTCGTTGTGATTGGTCCATATCTTACCCTTGCCTCCATACGAAGTCCCCTTCAGAAAATGGCTTGAAGGTCAAAATTCACTTATAAACACTAGTATCACGATGAAATTCTGCACAAATAACTTTAATGTAAACGTAAATCCCTCTACAAAAATGTATAAGGATAGGCCCATATTTACCCTTGCCCCCATATAACCCCTTCGTTTTTGTCAAATAATCCACGTTGGTCCACATGTTTTAAAACAAATCGTTTTTGTCAAATTGTATCATAATACTAAAATATTTAAATGATTTATTGATAATAAACTAATGGTGGTTATATAGCGGTTGGAGCAAATTATGAACCGTTCTACATGAAATTTTGTAGATGGATTTTGAATCTAATAAAACATGTCGGATTTCACCGCTAAGTGAAAGCCTTAAGGTCATTTTCTGTAGGTGACCTTATATGTACATAAATATGTTAAAATCAATTTTCTGAAGGACCCATATAGGTATGTATTTGTGAGATACATATGTACATATTCCCAGCAAAAACATTTTATGAATTTTACTTACTCAACAAATTACCTTTCAATGACTACATACCGTCTGCATTGCTTAAAAGGGGTCTAGTAATGTATTACATATAATATATTATGTAAGTACCTTTTAGCTTTGACATATTGTTTGAACTTTGTTTTAAACACAAACGAAGCATAGAAACATATATTTTGTTTTGTTGGCTAGTTATTAACAAAACAAAATCTAGGTCAGTTATAGACCAATCCTCATAAAATTCTGAATGAAGAATTATAATAAAAAACTTTTTTTATGCCGAATACAACGATGGGGACCTTATATGGGGGTAGGGTCAATTATGTACCGATCTTCATTAAATTTAATTTACATTTTGGCTCATTTTTGTACCTGTATTTTGAAGACAGTAATGGACGTTAAAGTCATTTTCTGAAAGGGACCTTATATGGGGGATAGGGACAATTATGGACCGATCCCCAAAAAATTTGGTAGAGATATTTTGGCTCGTATAGAATTATTTATGTCGAATTTCATTGCTATACTCGTATTTTTGAAACAGTTATGACTGCCAAAACTCTTTTTCAGGGGGCCATTTGTATGGGGGCTATGCGAAATAGTGGACCGATAACGCCCAGTTGTAATACCAAACAAACCAAATTTTAGCTTTGTAGCTGTTTCCGTTCGAACTCCATCGTGCTTTCAACAGACAGACGGACATGGCTAAATCGTCTTAGAATTTAATAAGGACCCAGAATATATATACTTTTTTGGGTCTAAGACCAATATTTCGACGTATTACAAACCGAGTGACAAAACCAACCAACCCCCCGTCTTTTTTGATGGTGGGTATAAAAATATATATGTATAGACACAGTGGACGTATTTTCGTAGTCAATTTGTTTCTCTCTGAAACAAAACTACTTACTTAACTCCCTATTTGCAGGCGATCGTAGTAAGTACATACTTACCTAACTCCCTATTTGTAAGGAGAGTAGTAACTACTTGCCTCCAATGCCAACCCCGTTTTATAATGCTTTTGTGTTTGCAAATTTTAGCATTTTAACCCCTTACTTTTCAATATAAGTTTATTCTGGGTTTATATATGGGGAATTTCGTGACAAGTGACCTAGATTTTAAAATCTATGTCTTCCGATTTGGATGAAATTTGCACCAAGGTTAATACTATGGGATACTTAGTAGGCCAAACACAAAATTTTCAGTTCTATTGGTCAATAACTGCCGGAGGTAGAGGGTGTTAAAGTTGAACATTTTGGTTATACAGAGTTTTATTCAAATAAGTGTAACTCCAATTGTTCAAAGAGTTCAAAAAGCTATATAGTCATTGTTTCAAA
This sequence comes from Lucilia sericata, assembly GCF_015586225.1. Taxonomy (NCBI): domain Eukaryota; kingdom Metazoa; phylum Arthropoda; class Insecta; order Diptera; family Calliphoridae; genus Lucilia; species Lucilia sericata. The sequence continues at coordinate 632,830 of NW_023994103.1, read as the reverse complement.
AAAAAATTTTTTTTATATTTTTAAATTTGTTTTTGAAATTCCTTTTTTTGCTCAGAATAAAGCTTAGAAAATTTCCTTTAAGGGCTTTTTAGTCCCATAATGGTCCCATATTATCAAAAAATTATAATATACACAGAGGGAAAAAGATGTATACACGCCTGGTACCAAATTGACACCAAAGAGTTTATAATTTTTCAATAACATCCGTTGTCAAAGTATATACACACGTACGAAAACACTATGTCGCAACGTTGTCAACATTGCAACAATTCGTTGTCGAAATCTAAACTTTTTACACATCCGTTGTCTAAATGTTCACAAACGTGGTAAGCTTACTATTGGCAACGGATTGTTTGTCAATACCACGTTTGTTAACATTTAGACAACGGATATGTATAAAATTAAGATTTCGACAACGAATTGTTGCAATGTTGTCAACATTACATAGTGTTATCGTACGTATGTATATACAATTTGGTACCAGGCGTGTATATTTCCTTTTCCCTCTGGGTATGTAATACAAATTTTTGGTTCATTTACTGCTTATCATTCTATTCCACATTTTGTTTAAGAAATAAAACTACTTTATATACTTTTGGTCTATTAATTTATTGTTTCTTTTAAATAAATGATCAACTTAATACATTTATAAAGTTTTTTTTCTTTTTGATTAAATCAAATTAATAATAATAATTTCGGTATACAGTTTACAAATTAAAATTGAAGAAAAAAATTAAGAAAATAGTTTATGCATATGTATAATAAATTGCAATTATAATATTATGATTTTTTCTTTAAATTATTTACTTTATTTTTTTTTCTTGAGTATATAATACAATTTATATAGAGAGTAGTAATAATTATATTATTGTCAACAATTCTTATTTTCCCATACAATACGAGTAGTAATTTATGATTTTCAATATTTAGTACATAAATTGAATTTGAATTTAATAATAAAAAAACTCAATACAAATGCTTTCTATGGAAAGCTATATAAAATGCTTGTTATGATGATTTAATAATAAATTCACATTTAATAATAATATTTTATATATATTTTTTTTTATAAAAAAAGAAGAAAAACATTTACATAAAATGCCAAGCAACGTAACGTAATAATACATACTAATAATTGAGTAAAGTTATCTTAGTTCTGGATATTTAACTGTTATTTCAAAACAAAATGTAAAGCATATTTTAAGGGGCTTAATGATTCCCTAAAAGTATGCTTTAAGTTTGTTGAGATGTAAACTTTTTTCGAGAATTTAAATTACCCAGAACTTGAGATTTCCTTTATATTTTTGTTTATATGTAAATATTTATGTTTATTTATGTGTTTATTATTATTTTGTTTAAATATAATCTCAAAATTAATATTTTTTTTATTTGTTTCTTTAACAATTTAATACATTTATTAATAATAATAATTGTTTTCTAATGAATTAAACAATAACTAATATTTTTCATCAATTTCATCAAGGTAACTCGGTTTTTTTATTAAGGATATGTGTTGGGTGTATTTTGTAATAATTCAAATGTTTATGAGAAATAAATAAAATCTATTCTTCGTCTATTGTTTAATTACAATACTATCTCGCTAGAGGGGAAGTTTAAAACATTTTTGTTGTTGTTTTTTTTTTGTATCTCTGTATGAATTGTTTAAAATATTGGCAGTTTATTCAAAAATATATTCGTTTATACATATATAGTTTTCTCTTTATTATTAACTACTACAATTCACTTTTCTTTCACTTATAGAAAGTTTAAACAACCTAAACTTATAAACAAAATCAAGTATTTCTCAACTTAAACAATTGAGTGTTTAATAGGGGTCATGGAACTGGAACTGGGTTTATTGTTTGTAGGGGATGTTACTTTTCTTAAGGATTTCTTGTGTTACTTTTTACTACAACTATAAAAAAACTTAAATTTTAAATCATTCACAAAATAAAAAGCCTTAAACAATGTATTGTTTTTTGTTTTTCTTTTAAATATACTTTTCGTTAACATAAAATTCTTTAAATGCCATTTTGTTAATATTTCAAAGCAGTTTTTCACTTTTTTGGATTCTTCATATTTTTTTGTTGAAACTTTTTTTGTTTTGTTTTTACACCTGAGCTGGTTTAGTCTTGCCAAGAACCATTAGTACTTTCTGCAAAAACCTTGTGAGACTTACTGCGAATGAAAAGGAATGGAAATTTTTGTAAAGAATTAGTAATAATTTTAATATAGTTTAGTAGTTTAATAACTAAATTTTTATTATTAGACATGCCTCAATCTAATTTTAAAAAGTTTGACTTAAGCCGGGCTTTCGTAAACATAATAATCAGAAAAACATTGCTGTTCGTCACTATCTCGTTTCTTAATCGTTTTAGTTGTGAGAGTTGCAGGAATCTGTGATATACTAAAGTCTAAGGTCCATTCTGTGTATTAGACTACTGACTTTTGTGTATTGAGTAGACTATTGATTAATATATTGAGATATAGGGAATGGTCTATTGACTAGTCCATGGACTAGTCTATTGACTGTTCTATGGACTAGTCTATTAACTAGTCAATGGACTACTCTATAAACTAGTCTATTGACTAGTTTATGGACAAGTCTATTGAGCAGTCTTTTTTGTTTCGTCACCAATTTTTTTTATTTTATGTTGCTGGTCGGCGCCGTTACATTGTGTTTAGGGTGTATGTGGAAACCCGGCTTTGGTCAATACATAAATCTACTAAAAACATTTGAATTCCTTTAAAAAATTTTGTACAATAAACAATTAATCTAGATACTTAGTTTTTACTGAAAATTTAGTTAGTTTTAAGGGTAATAGAATTAGTTTGTTTAAAGTGGCCCCGAACTGTTAAACATTTAGTTAGGCCGGATTATTTCATATGAAATACATGATTTTCTCATCCGTTTCGACTTCCCGCAATTGAAATTCGTAGAGTGTTTCACAGAAAACTTCAATGATCCGCTCGGTTTTACGTTTAATACTCAGATATTGATAAAAATTATTTTAAATATGTTGTAAAATAAAAAGAAAATATAGTAAAAATTCAGATATCTGGATATAACAGAGGTTAAATCTTTATTTTAAAGTCTACAGATTGGACTTTTAGATGATATTACAAAACTTATAAATAAAGTTGTCTTCGCGCTGTTATAACGTCTCAAATATGACATATATCTCGAAAACTTGATCTGATGGAGAAATTTGGATGCCAGATTCGGATTTAATGCAGATCAATCCTTTAAAAAATTAAACATTCATCTCTGGATTAGGATTTTTTTTTAAATTTTATTTTAATAAGATAGTTCGTCGTTTGATTCATAAATGCAATGTCGAATACTTTTGTTTTGTAAGTCTGGCACACTGAGATAAAGACAGATCAGAATATATGTATGTTATTGATCTTCACTAAACCAAAAGTCTTTGACCATACTAGACCGATGAGGATCACAAAATTGAATTGATCTTGCCTATCCTAATCTTAAGAAGCTGAGAGCTACGTTGATTTTACAAAAAATCGTTCAAATGAAGAAAATATCGAATTGTTTATAGTTCAACATATAGATCATTTTCCATAAGTAACTTTTGTATGTTTGACACAAACATAAGTTGTTCACTTTCATGATTCAGGCTTTTTCCTTAACCTGAAAAATTGTGAAAACAAATACTGTGTTCATTTTTTGTTTTCGAAATCGGGTAAATTTATTGTATTTTTTCTCTTTGAAATGAATTCTATAAGAAGACTTATTTGATCACGTATGTATGTGTTAATTCGTCCCTTCTTTTTATTGAGCAATACGTTCACACTATATGTCCAAGAGAGAATATGTTTTTTAGCTCAACTAAGTTCTGATCGCGTTTCGATTGCTTGACTCAGAGCTGTAATTGCATTTCATAAGACTTATTCTTTGGGTACATGAGGATTGTAACATAAAGTATTCCAGAAGCGATGGATAACTTTCATGAATTGAATTAAAAATCTATAGTATAGTGAACTCTGGAAAATAATAGGTATAGAATTCGAAGTATATAATCTACTGTTGTAACCTTTGACCTTTACATATGTAGGTATATACATATGTAAGTATAATTTGTCGGATTTATAGGTTTGAGCCAAAACTATTATATTGTAACATTGTTCCCGAAAACGTTTATCTAAAAATCGTAAAATTTATACCAGACCAGGGCTTTTGATTTTATAAAATTTTTAAATTAAACATAATTTTTTCTTTCTACACACACTTATACATACACAATGGATACAAATAAAGGTTGTGCAAATAAAACATTTTTTATAAAAAGGTGCATTCAAACTTAAATTGAGCAGGCATAGTATTAAATAGAAAATAAATCTAAGAAAACTTAAAATTAAATTAGTAAAGAAAATAAAACTGTCATATTAATAAAGTTCTACGGATAAACACCAAACAATAGATTCAATAATATATTAAAATTTCCATTAAAACCCTATTAATATGACAGAAAAAAGGGAAAAGGAGTTAAATAAAATGAAAAAAATTCAAATAAAAACCTTTGAGGAACTTTTGGGTCGGACAACCATCATCATTTTTTGTAAAGCTTGAGTAAATCCACCTATAAAAATAAGTTCAATGAATGGGTTAGGATTTTCGAAATTATAAATAGACATTTAAAATAATAAATAAAAGTACAAGATTTTATAAAAAGCTTGGTGATTATTATGATTTGATTAAATATATAATAGATTTTTTCCGCCACATTTATATAACTTACCCATAGTTTTTTGGAACCAGATGGGTTTATTTTTCCACGCAATAAATACCAAATAGACGGGTATACTAGTTAAGATCATTAAAATACCATAGCCAGTTTCAACGGGGCTGGCATACATGGGTACAACGGTAACGAAAATGGTAGCAATCAAATAGACAATGGGGAAGACCAAAGGTACGCGAATTGGACGGGGTAGATTGGGTTGAGCCCAACGTAACCAGGGCAAACATAAGACAGCAACACCAATACTTAACTGTTGAAAGTAATAAGAATAAAGGGTTTATAATGAAGGATGTTTTTTTGTTTTCAATTTAAAAAGTTTTAATTTAAATTACTTACCCAAGTGGCGAAACCAACATAATTGATCAAAGCAAATATGTCCGAGACCGTCAAGTACAACATGGACAACAGAGCCATGGCCAAAACAGCGGGTGTAGGTGTAAAACGTTGTATTTGAATCATAGTTAAAATTTCAGGCATTTGACCCTCATTGGCACCAGCATAGAACAAACGTGACGAAGTCAATAAAATACCATTAACAGCACCAAAAGTTGAGAGGGCCACAAATACTAGAGTACGAAATTTGTTATTGAAATAAAATTATATTTATAAGGTTTAGTGATTAGTATTCTTACCGGGAATGGTCCAAGCAATTACACCAAAAGCTCTTTCGGCATAGGTTACAGCTACAGCTTGAGAACCTAAAACTTCTTCGGGCGACAGCAAGGTATAGAATGAGACATTAGCCAAGACATAGACAACAGTAACAAGAGTACATGAAATGGCAATAGCACGTGGCAAATTCTTAACGGGATCTTTAAGCTCTTCAATGATGAAATTCAAATAGTTCCTAAAGGAGAAATAGAGCAAAATTAGTTTTAAAGAGTTCAAACGGTGTATGATTTAAAAGTTTAAGGACATAGGGTACTTATCAAACCTAAGTTTAAAACAACAAAAAGTTTAAAGTAAGACATATCCCTTCAAAACCCCATCGCTATTGGTCAGACAATATAAGAATGATGTGACAAGGTTGGGTCGTCTGTCTGACATCTGGTTAGTTTGGATGTCTTCGCATGGCGTTTACTGTAACAATAATCAGCAGATGAGTTTTCTAGAACGGAATCCCCAGTGCGATTTTTGTTGCAATTTCATTGGTGTCTATTTAAAACGGTCTATCAGTGGTTCCGTTAGGAAAACATGCAAGTAAACTAAGCTTCCTCTTCTATGTATACTGTCACAGTTACCATGACAAGGAAAAGGAAGAGACAGTCTTCGACCTTCTTGTGAATGCCTTGATCTACACTACAATATATACTACCTAGGTGAGTAATCTGGGTCTAGACTTAATGACCTACTGAGATATTTCACGGCCACAGGCTGGATCTGGTACTAAACATCTCACGAGCGGTCTACACGGAATCTCATCGACTCTACATGACTGTTTGCGCGTAATGAACTACCACAATGTATTCGTCATGGGCTTGTCTTCAATGAAAAAACGGTTTTACAACCTTCTCCACGAATATCCTGTCCTTGCTCCCAAAAGAAATTCATAGATTCCTTGGCAACAAAACTTAATCTAGCATTGTTTGGTTTTATGGTTCTATACTTAATGACCTACTGGATATATCATACGGATACAGGTTTGATCTAATAGTATATATCTAACGAGTTGTATGATCCTGTCAAAACAGAGTCCATTTGACTCTACTTGACTGTTGGGAGCAGTGAACTACCACGACAACCAACCAAGAGTGCCATAACCAATTTTATATGTTTCTTTAAGAAAAGTTTTCTAAAAATATAAATTAAATTATCACTATATTCCTTTGGGAGATAATTCGATATAATTAAATCTTGGCCATATCATTCACCAATTTAATAAATTTAATGCTTTTCTGTCATTTTCATGTCTTATTTTTTGCGTATCCTTGTCGTATTTTCAGTAGCAAATAGTAAATCCTATTATTTCTTCCTAAAACAATTTGTTGTTTCATAAAATCTCACACATTACCAAAGAGCTCAACCATCAGCATGATGGTAGCAACAAATGGTTATTAAATTACTCATTGACAACTTACCATCCGTTATACGCAAACAGCCCGGAATAAAATGATAATGCCAGTGATGTAACTTTAGTATCTGTATTCTCGAATGTAAAGTATTCTGTATGGCCCAAATACAATTGATATAGACCAGATGCAATGATGATAAACAAGGCCAAAAGCTAATAAGGATAAATAAATAAATGAAAACATATGCAGGGTATTTAATTTAAAATATAATTTTATTAGATGTGTAAATCTTTTATTTAACTTACTTTAGCATATGTGAAGATATCTTGCACAGCGGTAGCCCATTTAACATCCCAACAGTTAACAAATGTTAGGACACCTAAAATAGATAGAGAAAATAACAATTTGATTAAGATTTGTTAAAGGATATTGTAGGAAATCTAATAGTTTATTTTCTTAGCTTTTGTCGGCGAATTTTATTTTAACTTAAAAAATATATTAAAATTCATTTGTTTTAATAAATGATAACGGTCTGATGGACCATTTTCATGCTAACGCTGCCAAGTAAAAATGTGAAAAAAATATTCGCGATTATTCATCGTATAAGAAATATAGATACAATTTTAATCAAAATATATCTACTACATTAACTTTAATCTTATTTCTAAAATTTCTAAGCACTTAAACTTAATTTTAAGACTGAAGGACCATCATTATCATAATAACTCAAAATTGGGACACTTCAAAGTAAATATGATATTTTTGGTTCAGTTATTCTCAAATTTAACTGATAAGGTATTCAAATATATTATATATGTTTGTTTTCCACCATTGAAGTCATCAAGTTTTTCATCAATTTTATTACTATCTCTCGACACTGTCACTATTATATATATTTTATTCTTTCGGGCTATTAAACATGAAATGATTACGATTAAGAAAAATCTTTGTTTAGATTGTATGATGTAAGAATTTTAGCGATTTACATAATTCTGGACTTTAATATAAAAACAAGAAATAATTAAAATTTAAATAACAACAAAAAAAGAGTGGGAAATATACCTAAATGCAGAATTAATAATTACATTTAGTTAGAATATCTAAGTTTATTAACAGTTGTAGGAGAGTTGGTAATTCACCGAAGACGTAACGTTTGTAACAACGTGAAGATATAACGGTTTTTTTTTTTTAATTTGAATGCTGCGAGATGTTTGAGAAAACGAAGCATTTTGGGGTACACCAGGATTTTATTGCCATTACAAATGTTGAACCTAGATTCTTGAGCAGCACAATATGAGAGGACAGGGTTGCATGTCTAGGCGTAATCCCTGATCGAAAACTACAATGGAAACCCCATATAGGGAATAGGACCAAACATATCGGTGTTGTCAGAGTTCCTTCCAGTAGCGAGTGGTGTAGAGGTAACCTACCGTGATAATATACCACCAGATCTTTACAGATGGTTCTAAAATGAACTACGGTGTTGGTTCTGGTGTCTTCTGCGAAGAAGCTGGGGTAGGTATATCCCACTGTCTTCCCAACAACTGTAGTGTCTTTCAGTCTGAAATATTTGCGATAATGTCAACCTGTAGGATACATGACCTCAATATTGGATCTGCTCTTGACATTTTCAACGCCGTTTCAATAGCAACTCCGTTATGTTTTATCAAGAGCAATATCTTCGGATTCTTTCTTCAAAAGGCTGAAAATAGATGGAATAACCTAGACACATGTAAAGAGTCCAAGTTATTGTGGCACCTTATAAACCGAAGTAGGCGGGACATATCGAGGCTGACAGCAGTAATAACAGGACACGGGGTAAAAGGCAAACATGCAAGTCGGATTGGGCTCCCTTTCAACGATCACTGACGGAGTTGCAAAGACAGGGAAAAGGAAGAAACGGTCTTCCATCTCGTCTGTGAATGCCTTGCTCTGGCCGTAAAGAGAAACTGCTTCCATGACAATTACTTCACATCTAAACTTGGTGAGATATCTGGGTTTAGGCTTAAAGATATCCTCAGATTTCACAGGCTTGATCTAATACTATAAATACTACATCTGACGAGTGGAGTGGTCCGGTCAAAACGGAGTCTCTTCGACTCTACTTGACAGTTCGCGTGTAGTGAACTACCACGTTAACCAACCAACCATTCTACTCATTGATTAGACATAAGGCAACAAATGCTTATATAGGTTTTACCGGATGGAGGAATAATATAATAAGACTAAATCTTTTCCATATCCGGTTAAATATCTATGATGACTTGTTCCAAAAATGTTTAAGTTATGTAATTTAAGAAAGAATTTTTGTTTTTGGGGACAATATGATATTCTCACAATTGTTTTTTATTTTGGTTCATATTTCAAACATCAGAGAAATTTTTCTAATATTAATTAACAGGGAAATATTTATTTAATTAAATACACAAATAGAATAATGATTAATCTATAGGTCAAGAACGGAAAATTAAACAATATAATGTAAACAATTTTGTATTGTGTTTAGAAATCATTAGTGATTGGTGATGCTTTTGTCATTTTTACAGATGAAATAATATTAATAATCTTCAGTATGTGATAGGATTCAGGTATGGAAAATTCAATACTATTGTATTGTATCATACTTTAAGTACTTTTTATACCCATACACCACTCTAGTGGGAAGGGTATATTGAGTTTGTGCTGATGTTTGTAAAATACAAAAATATCTTATACCCACCTTAAAGTATACCAATCGGCTTAGAATCGTTTTCTGAGTCAATTAAGCTATGTCTGTCCGTCGGCCTGGCTGTCCATGTAAACCTTGTGTGCAAGGTACAGGTCGCAATTTTCAAGATAATTGGATGAAATTTGGCACACACGCCCAAGGACAAAGTCTATTGAAAATGGTTAAAATCGGTCCATTATTTCACCTAGCCCCCCATACAACAGAACACCCCAAAAAGGGCTTCTGAGCTCATAATTATGTTAAATATACCTGTATATCGATAAAAAGCAGCACAACTAAGTTTTATACTCCTCATTTGAGCCTAGCTCCCATACAAAGTCCACTTCAGAAAATTACTTGAATGTCCAAAATTATTGAATTATAAACACAAATATCGCGATGAAATTCAGCACTAATAAATATTATATAAATATAAATATATTCACAAAACTTTATCGGGCTTGGTCCGATTTGCCCCTAGCCCTCCATATAAAGCCTCTTTCAGAAAATTAGTTTTTCATCCATAAATTGCTTAAATGTAATATTGAAGATAAATGCTTTATTATGAAAAATGAATCACATTTAATATTCATAACTGATGAAGGGTATCATATGGTCGGTCACGCCCGACTATACTTTCCTACTTGTTTATATTATAAATAGATTAGCGAATATACCAATTAATATATATACTAGTTCATGGAGTAATCACGAACCTAGTGCATAGACTTGTCAATAGAATATTCTATAGCTTATAGACTAGTCAATAGACTAATTGACTTCATCATACACTAGTTAATGTACTACTCTATACTATAAATAGTCAATAGGGAAGACCGTAGACAAGTCCATAGATTAGTTTACAGACCAGTCCATAGACCTGTAAATAGTTTATAGTCCAGACAATATATACAAAATTCCGAAAAGTACTTTTCTACTTTTAATCCTTAAAAAGTACTTTTTTGGACAGAGTTAGTATTATTTCAATATTTACATTTTCCATGTCTAAAAGGAAAACTAAACCAATAATAATAAATAATGTCATGATAATAGCAAGAGGTATCTCAAGTTTTTAAATTTACTTACATATACAACATACAGCCAATAATCTGGAAGCATCATCGGGAGGTGTACATTCGGGGAAGAAAGGTTTTAATACGTAAACACTAAATGTTAGAGCTACAATGGCTTGTGAACATGGACGTACTATCATACATTCTATCCATAGACGTATGAAAGCCATAAATGGACCAAATGTTTCCATAATATAAGCATAATCTGCACCAGATTTTGTAATCATTGTACCCAATTCAGCATAACAGTAGGCACCAACCTAAAACAAAAGACCATAGAACTGTACTCGTGAAAATAATCTATAAATTATATAAAAAAAAATTATAATGCGTACATGTGACTTATTATTATAAAATCAATTATATTTATATAAACGATATAAAAATAAATATGCTCAACACGTTTTTTCCCTTTTGAACCATGCGATTGACAGTTGATTTTCATGCTTTTATAAATATTGACACTTCATGTCTTTAAGAGGTTTCTTGTACATACTCGTATTTTTTATTTGTATATTTAATAAAATGCTATAGACAAAAAGGAAATTCATTGTAGTGGCAATAGGGTGGTATTTGGATGTGGGGTAAAGTTTTTATTCGACGATGACAATTTATGAATCTATATGACCTTTAATAACTCGTCTGTTTAAATGTTGAAATGCAAAACATGAAATTATTCAACAAGTTGTAGTCGTCTTTCAAATGTTTGTTCGTAAAATTTATTAAATTGCTTCATCCTTTTAAAGGACCTCATATTACTACCAGGCTATTATAAATAAACAACTTTCAAATTAAATTTAATACTTATACCAACTAGAGTACAACTACTACTCATCTACGATGAGTACATTCTTAAGCTAAAAACATTCCTTTATTTGTTTCTTCATTTTATTTCCTGTAGGAGTTGTAGTTGGTGTATGTGTTTGTGTATATCTAACGGAATTAAGGTTCAATTTAATTTCCTTCTCTCTTACCCCCGCTTTACACTTTTACATGTCATTATTATGGATGTTTTTGATGTTGTGTATATATTTTTTTTTTATTCTAGCTTTATTATTAAGAATTTTTCAAGTTATTTCATTAGTTATAGTGATGATGGCAGACATATTTATGGTATGTCTTCATCATAGTATACTGTGTGGGTATTTGGCAAACAGGAAGTAATGCGTTCAAATATGTGGGCATTTTTTTGTATAAAGTATTAAGGGTAGCTGTGCAATTATTACTTATGTATTCTAAACTAGTATATGATCAAAGGAGCACAGAGAAATTTTTAAATATGGTGTAATAATTTGATTTGTTAGAAATTAGTTTTTATAGTAATTTTAAGTACTTATTTTATTATTCATGTTGCTACTGCAGTGGTTTTATTAAAGATTTCGGAAGGAATTGTCCCCATTTGAGATCGTGTGAAATTTATAAGTGCTTTCTTATTCAGCGCCCGATATTAAATAAGAATTTTATTGGCTTTTACCAAAATATTACTTAAATTTGGTCTCTGAAACAAGTATAGGTTATACTAGATTTTTATTAATTATCACGCCCCTTCTAACGCCCATTTTTACAAAAATAAACAAAAAATGGAAAATGGTGATAAATTAAAAAATAGTGCGATTAAAACAGTGAAAAAAGCAATGTTAATATTGCTGTTAATTGAAGGTATTTATGTATATGTGAGCACACAAACTACAATATTTACTCTCCAACTGTTTTAAATACTTAATTTTTCCTACGTACATACATACATATGTATGTGCATGAGTATTATGCTAAAGGATTCTATAATTTAAGCCATCTAGAGTGTCATTAGTAAATGCTTAACAAATTGACTAATAAGAATCAAATGATGGATTGATTTTTCAAGATCAATGGTAATTTAATTAGTAGGATTACAACGAAGAATAGAAGAGAATTATCTTGTATATAGGAATGTTTTATTATTTCCAGTGTTATTTGAATAAAACATCTTTTGATTAAAACGAATACTCATACAGTTTTTTTTAACAAAGAAAAGCAAATTACAAAAAAAAAAACGAAAATTAAATCAAATACTTATACTTGTTTGATTCCAAATTGATTATATAGTGTAGAGGGTATTATGTCTTCGTGTAGGTGTTTGTAACGCCCTAAAATACTGGCCCTACATTCACCTTCAAGTATGTATACCGATCGACGTTGTTCAATGAAATTTTAAAAAATTGATGAAATTAAGTTAAGATTAAGTCTATTGGAATTGGTTGAAATCGTTCCATTATTTCACCAAGCCTGTGTGCATACACAGAGAGAAAAAGAAATATACACGCCTGGTAGCAAATTGACACCAAAGAGTTTATAATTTTTCAATAACATTCGTTGTCAAAATATATAAATACGTACGACAATGCTATGTAACAATTCGTTGTCGAAATCTACATTTTATACACATCCGTTGTCTAAATGGTAACAAACGTGGTAAGCTCACTATTGGCAACGGATTGTTTGTCAATAGTGAGCTTATCACGTTTGTTAACATTTAGACAACGGATGTGTATACAATTTAGATTTCGACAATGAGTTGTTGCAATATTTTGAACATTGCATAGTGTTGCCGTACGTATGTATATACTTTGACAACGGATGGTATTGAAAAATTATAAACAGTTTGGTGTCAATTTGGTACCAGGCCTGTATATTTCCTTTTCCCTCTATGTACATGTTGCTTGGCCTAAGATGGTGTCATGGGTACTATGTCAACCAAAGTTCTTGAAACATTTCAGGATACTCCCCCAATCAGAACGTTTGTATGACATGAGGCGATGCTCGTATACATCCGGCCCTAGAAACCCAGAGATAGAAATTTTTAGAAGTTGCCAGACAGACATTAAAATCCATATACAAGATCCATGATCCATGATCAAGTGGAACATTTGAGGGAATTGGGTGATGGAACGGGTTAGGTATCTATGTACATTGAAAATCCAGAAAGCATGTGTTTAGACTTTCAGCGATATAAATATGTAGGTCTCGTCATCTGTGTATACTGGATATATTAGACATACACAGACATCTTATCGATTACCAGAAACAGAAATTGCGAGACATTGACGCCAGATAGAGGATCGTGGTCAAGAGGAACATTTTAACTAACACCTGTAGAAATCAGCTGCTACACAACGTCTTCGAACTGGGGCATAAAATAAGTATGTGGATCTACTTAAAAAATTCTGAAACCAAGCTATAAAACAGTCTTGAAATTACAATGCGGGTATCCGGGATATTGCGGAATGTGTAAAATGGCATGATTTATTATATATGTATGTGTTTCATTTTTTACATATTATTGAACCAATATTCGGAATATTTACCACACTTATGTGGGTCATATAACATCGAAAAGAAATGAAAGGTTTTTGAAATGTAAGATATATAAATTATTGGATGCCACGCCTCTTTTTATGCCCGTTACTTTTACAGTTATTTCTGAAAATGTGTATGCAAAACATAATAAACTGATGTGCATGAATATACATATATAAATACATATTTTATGTTAAGTTATTTTATATTAAATTTTATTTGAAATAAGCTTCCAATTATGAAAATAATTCAAATCTATTGGATATTTTTATGTAATAACAATAATTTACTGCAGTCCTTAAATAAGTTTCTATATTTATTGAGAAAATAACGGCTGTAGTTCCTTATTTAATTCAAAAAATCTTTGATAGCTAAAATTTTCACTTAATAGTGTTATTAGTATTTTTATAATCTAACGGCTGTATTTATAAAAACTTATTTTAGGTCTATTAAACAATTTTAGGCAAAATTCAGGAAAATCGTATTTATAAACGTGAAATAGCTTAAAACACCTTCAATAAAACATTGACAATTAGAAGAATTTTATTGTAGGCTCGACCCTTCTTTAAGCCAACAATAAGTTGATTTTTAACAATTTTTTTCTCAGATAAAGATTTTTCTGGTAATTTTAGGTTGATTGCGAAAACTAATTATGGTTTCTTTTAAAATAAAATCTAAAAATTCTAATTTTAACGTTTACAAATTTGTAAATAAAATCCCAGAAAATTTTTAAACGATTATATTTTGAGGAAAAAACTCAAATCTAGGCATTATTGGATTAATGCATGAATATTTGACAATATTCCAATTGTCCAGCACTATTTTTAGGCAATTTGGAAATGCCCGTCTATCAACCAAATGATGGACAAAATCATTTAATTTGGCTTTTTCAAAGTTTGTTGGTTAAATATAATGCCATAAAGTAATTAACCATGTAAATTATATTGATTAGTGTTATACTAATGCAAAATATATTCGCCGGCATTAAAATTAGTCAAATATCAAAGAAATTTATCAATATTTGCAAAAATTTATCAAAAATTACAAGGAAAATAAGTAAAAATAAGAAAATGTGTCATAGTGATGTATATTTTGTCGCAAAATATCCGTTATTCGGATACTTTTAATAATAATTTGAAATTATATGTTATATTTATACATCTGAACTAAATAGACATTTATTAAAGCCATATATATATATTTATTTTTCTTAAAAGTTTGTTTTTATTGTCAAAAATCTAATATAAACAAAAATATGAAGTTAAGAAAACCGAATCAACGAATATTTTATCCTAATTGTACGCAACACTAACACATAAATGACAGCCATATTGTACAGTGCTGCCAACTTAAACATAAATCAGCACAATAGTTAATATACGTTTATTATTTGTTTATGAATATCACAATTTTATTAATGGTTTTTAAGGCTAAAGTGTGCTTTAACTATTGAGTGCATTAAAATCAAAATAAGATTTTTTTATAAATACAAGCGTAACAGTTTATGTTGTTAATTGATTAAATTAATTTTTTCACTTGTATCAACAAAAAAATCCATGAAAATGAATTATGTATTAATATTGTATCATTCTATTGACGACAAAATGTATTTACTTAGTTAAGCAAAGAGAACAACCACCTTTAGAAATTTAAACGTGAATTAAAATTATAATATAAGGAACTTAATATTAACGTGAATGTTAAGACAATCCCATCTTAATAGTTTAGCGTTTTTTATTATTAGTTAAGCTTAACGATGGACGATATTTTGTTTTGACCACGAATGAGTCTATTTTATGTCCTTCACCTGAGTGAGTATGTATATGTATGTGTATTCTGCATTCTTATAGATAGCGAAGTCGATTTAGCAATGTCCGTCTGTGTGTCTGTTGAAATCATTTTTTTGAAGACGCCAGTTGTCTTTAATAACTAAATCTTAAATAATTATATCAGACATGCTTTTGAGGTTAGGTTAGGTTGATAGGAGGATGTTTTTACATCAAATCCGAAGAAATACACCTACGCCACTATCGGACCTGTTGTGCGCTCCTTTTCATGGAAAATGTTTGTTGGTAAAAACAAAAACCTTATATAATATTCACTAAATGTATTATCGTCCGATGTTCAAAAAATCAGTTTCCTGGACGTAATTCCTAAGAATTTTCCAATCAGTGTTCGTGAGGGATAATATCACTTCAAAGATATTTGGATCTAATTTCGGCGAAAGCCTGACAATGGCAAAGAAAGTACTCCAGAGTTTCACTGTCCTCTCCGCATGCTCTACATTCGTCTGAATCCACACGTCCAATTTTGTATAGTTGTGCTCGTAATCCTGAGTGTCCACTCAAAATACGTACCATCATACTAACCTCAGACTTGTTCATTTTAAGGAGGCTCTCGTTCTACTCTCGTTAGGGTCACCTCATAGGATCTTTGTGGTTTTACCCACTGTTTCATTATTCCAAGAGGTCTTATGGGTTTCTCTCACCCACAATTTTAATTCTGTCCTCGTTGCTTCAAATGGTTTTGCATTCGTCAGGTTAACTACCCTTCCCTTTAAAGCTATTACATTTGCGCTTTCATTGGGTACCGAGTGGCCTGGTACCCATATGATGTGAACCTTACCTCTGGGAGAGTATTTGGTTAGAGCTTAAGTTTCTTATTGAAAATCAACAAAATCGGTCAATAAACAACTGATATATGAGCAAAAATCTGAGATCACCTCAGAATGTTTCAACCAGCGATCTTAATTCATTACCAGATATTGAACTTATTATTTAGAATCTGTCGGGAACATTTCCGAAATCAATCTTCTACAAATATATTGATGTATATATAGCTAAAACTTTAAAAGTTTATTATAAAATTTTACGTTGAAAAAAGCATTAAACGGTCGGATAATGTTGTGCCTCGTGTAAAGTCGGATAATGTAAAGCCTTGGACTTCAAAATAGTGATTCGATTACAAATATGGAATAATTCATAATTCAAATAATTTCATTATTACAAAAGTTGATATGTAAATCCCATATTAAAAATTTTCCTTATGAATAAAAAGTTTTTATAAAACTTTAAATTAAAACACCTGTTGTTAAATAACAGAACTAGTTCATTCATCTATTGTTCCTGTTAATAGAATTAATAAATATTCATTGTAATTTACCATTCATATGACTTTGGAAATTTTTATTTTGAAAGTTTACAGATGCGAATATAAAAGACATTGTTGTTATTAATGTCAAATGTATTTATTGCGAATATTTTTGTAAATATGAATTTAAATAATTTATAATTTATTTATCCAGCTCAACAAGTGATAAACAGACCTAGTTTTCCTACCTTAAATAATATACATACATCCGAGCTTTTAAGAAAACAAATTCTCTGATGTCAAAGTAATGTAAACAAACTGAACAGATGTGTAACTAGTTATGAACTTCTTAATTTAAATAGTACCCTATAATGGGTATATTGACATTGTTTTATAAAATCTTTCTTAACTTCGCTTAAAAAACTTTTTACAAACTGTATCACAATTTTAGTATATTCCCTAAGATGTAGGGTATATTTGAAGATAAATAAACAATATTCAGCATGTGTCTGCTTATTATTTAATCAACTTAACGAAAAACAAATCGACACGATTCCACATTTTTTTGTTTATAATTAGATTACTCAAGAGATATTTCATTTGTAGTACTGGCACAAGTACTGTTCTTCTAAGTATTATAACTACTGTGTACTTAAATTCATTCTACCGGTTATCACTTGTTCTAATTTATTTAAAAGACAATAAAATACTTGAATTTTATTTGTTTTCTTTTCAAGTAAATTTGCATTTAAAATATTAATAATACATAATAATAAAATACTTTGTTGTACGCTAAGTAGAAATATTTCAACATATTAAAACGATAACTTACCATTGAAAATAGACCCGATGCCACCCAGACAATTAAAGCCAAATTAACACTGCCGGTATTCATGAGGACACCTGTGGGTGAGACAAAAATACCCGAACCAATAATGGAACCCACAATAACAGTGCAACCATTAAGTAGACTCATTTTAGCCTTAAGCGTAACTTCTCCACCGCCATCACCACTATCCGCTTTAGCCGTTGTTTCACCATTTCCATTGACAATGGAATTTTTCCGTGAAGAATTTTTACGATTTAAAGATTCAGTCTCCATGTTGAAATGATTTTAGTTTTCAGTTTTGTACTCTCTCTCTCTCTCTCACGTTCTGTCCCTTCTTTCCAAAAATTTCCGTATTTGTGTTGTTCTGTAAGTAAATAAAATATTAATTTAAAATTAGTGTTTTTTGGGAAGATTTTAAAAGCTATTGAGTAAATATAATATCTATTTTTAGTATTTTTTTCCAAGTTTTATTATATAAACAATGATTAGTTTGTGTTCAAGGCGTTTAGTTAGTAATTTGTTTATATTTTTTCACCTGCAAAATTTCATTCTCTCAAATATTTACGCAAATTATATTGTAGTTTTAAATATTTATCTTAAATTTTTTTTGTTAAACTTATTTGTGGGATGAGTAGGAATGTCTAAATTTGTTTATATTTCTTTGTATGTATATGCATAAAGTTGAATCATTTAGCAAAATGTTTAACTCTATTTGGGTTTTTCAGCTTTGAGGTTATATTTGACCCAGGTGCATTGAAGGGTTAATTTTGTTTTGTTTTTCTGCTGTTATTTTAAATATTGAGCTTTATACTACAAATGTCTGTAATTTTTTACATAAGGCCGAAAACTACATAATATTTCTATCAATTTGAATCAATAAGAATTCCAAAAAAATATTGCAAAATTTAACCTTTGACCTTTATATTGAAAAAAGAAACGATTTTTAAATACTTCGGGAATATAATTTATATTGTATGGGCTATATGTAATATCCCGAAATATTTTATTTTAAATATTTAACCATAAAGTATTGAGAAGTATTCGTCAAGATTTTAGAAGAAATTTGGGTTTTTCCGAAATCTGCTGGATTCAAATGGAAGGCACTACTAAACTGAGATATTGACCATTTTCAGGGGTACGGTTTTAACACCTACGCTATGGATTCTCGTTCCATATGGTATTCTGCATAAACCCAGGATAGCTGGTGTTGGCTCGAACGTTTACGTCGTTTAGTTAGTTTGTTAGTTAGTTAGTTAGTTAGTTAGTTAGTAGTTAGTTAGTTAGTTAGTTAGTTAGTAGTTAGTTAGTTAGTTAGTTAGTTAGTTAGTAGTTGTTAGTTAGTTAGTTAGTTAGTTAGTTAGTTAGTTAGTTAGTTAGTTAGTTAGTAGTTAGTTAGTTAGTAGTTAGTTAGTTAGTTAGTTAGTTAGTTAGTTAGTTAGTTAGTTAGTTAGTTAGTTACTTACTTAGTAGTTAGTAGTTAGTTAGTTAGTTAGTTAGTTAGTTAGTAGTAGTTAGTTAGTAGTTAGTTAGTTAGTTAGTTAGTTAGTTAGTTAGTTAGTTAGTTAGTTATAGTTAGTTAGTTAGTTAGTTAGTAGTTAGTTAGTTAGTTAGTTAGTTAGTAGTTAGTTAGTTAGTAGTAGTAGTTAGTTAGTTAGTTAGTTAGTTAGTTAGTTAGTAGTTAGTTAGTTAGTTAGTTAGTTAGTTAGTTAGTTAGTTAGTTAGTTAGTAGTTAGTTAGTAGTTAGTTAGTTAGTTAGTTAGTTAGTTAGTAGTTAGTAGTAGTTAGTTAGTTAGTTAGTAGTTAGTTAGTTAGTTAGTAGTTTGTAGTTAGTTAGTTAGTTAGTTAGTTAGTTAGTTAGTTAGTTAGTTAGTTAGTTAGTTAGTGTTAGTTAGTATTAGTTAGTTAGTTAGTTAGTTAGTTAGTTAGTTAGTTAGTTAGTTAGTTAGTTAGTTAGTTAGTTAGTTAGGTAGTTAGTTAGTTAGTTAGTTAGTTAGTAGTTAGTTAGTTAGTTAGTTAGTTAGTTAGTTAGTTAGTTAGTTAGTTAGTTAGTAGTTAGTTAGTTAGTAGTTAGTTAGTTAGTTAGTTAGTAGTTAGTTAGTTAGTTAGTTAGTTAGTTAGTTAGTTAGTTAGTAGTTAGTTAGTTAGTTAGTTAGTTAGTTAGTAGTTAGTTAGTTAGTTAGTTAGTTAGTTAGTTAGTTAGGTAGTTAGTTAGTTAGTTAGTAGTAGTTAGTTAGTAGTTAGTTAGTTAGTTAGTTAGTTAGTTAGGTAGTTAGTTAGTTAGTTAGTTAGTAGTTAGTAGTTAGTAGTTAGTTAGTTAGTTAGTTAGTAGTTAGTTAGTTAGTTAGGTAGTTAGTTAGTTAGTTAGTTAGTTAGGAGTAGTTAGTTAGTTAGTTAGTTAGTTAGTTAGTAGTTAGTTAGTTAGTTAGTTAGTTAGTTAGTTAGTAGTTAGTTAGTTAGTTAGTTAGTTAGTTAGAGTTAGTTAGTTAGTTAGTTAGTTAGTTAGTTAGTTAGTAGTTAGTTAGTTAGTTAGTTAGTTAGTAGTAGTTAGTTAGTTAGTTAGTTAGTAGTTAGTTAGTAGTTAGTTAGTTAGTTAGGTTAGTTAGTTAGTTAGTTAGTTAGTTAGTTAGTTAGTTAGTTAGTTAGTTAGAGTTAGTTAGTTAGTTAGTTAGTTAGTTAGTTAGTTAGTTAGTTAGTGTTAGTTAGTTAGTTAGTTAGTTAGTAGTTAGTTAGTTAGTTAGTTAGTTTAGTTAGTTTAGTTAGTTAGTTAGTTAGTTAGTTAGTTAGTTAGTAGTAGTTAGTTAGTTAGGTAGTTAGTTAGTTTTAGTTAGTTAGTAGTAGTTAGTTAGTTAGTTAGTAGTTAGTTAGTTAGTTAGTTAGTTAGTTAGTTAGTTAGTTAGTTAGTTAGTTAGTTAGTTAGTTAGTTAGTTTTAGTAGTTAGTTAGTTAGTTAGTTAGTTAGTTGTTAGTTAGTTAGTTAGTTAGTTAGTTAGTTAGTTAGTTAGTAGTTAGTTAGTTAGTTAGTTAGTTAGTTAGTTAGTTAGTAGTAGTTAGTTAGTTAGTAGTTAGTTAGTTAGTTAGTTAGTTAGTTAGTTAGTTAGTAGTTAGTTAGTAGTTAGTTAGTAGTAGTTAGTTAGGTAGTTAGTTAGTTGTTAGTTAGTTAGTTAGTTAGTTAGTTAGTTAGTTAGTTAGTTAGTAGTTAGTTAGTTAGTTAGTTAGTTAGTTAGTTAGTTAGTTAGTTAGTTAGTTAGTTAGTTAGTGTTAGTTAGTAGTTAGTTAGTTAGTTAGTTAGTTAGTTAGTAGTTAGTTAGTTAGTAGTTAGTTAGTTAGTTAGTTAGTTAGTAGTTAGTTAGGTTAGTTAGTAGTTAGTTAGTTAGTTAGTTAGTTAGTTAGTAGTAGTTAGTAGTTAGTTAGTTAGTTAGTTAGTTAGTAGTTAGTAGTAGTTAGTTAGTTAGTAGTTAGTTAGTTAGTTAGTAGTTAGTTAGTAGTTAGTAGTTAGTTAGTTAGTTAGTAGTTAGTTAGTTAGTAGTTAGTTAGTTAGTTAGTTAGTTAGTTAGTGTAGTTAGTTAGTTAGTAGTTAGTTAGTTAGTAGTTTAGTTAGTTAGTTAGTTAGTTAGTAGTAGTTAGTTAGTTAGTTAGTAGTTAGTTAGTTAGTTAGTAGTTAGTTAGTAGGTAGTTAGTTAGTTAGTATTGTTAGTAGTTAGTTAGTTAGTTAGTTAGTTAGTTAGTTAGGTTAGTAGTTAGTTAGTTAGTTAGTTAGTTAGTTAGTTAGTTAGTTAGTTAGTTAGTTAGTTAGTTAGTTAGTTAGTTAGTTAGTTAGTTAGTTAGTTAGTTAGTTAGTTAGTTAGTTAGTTAATTAGTTAGTTAGTTAGTTAGTTAGTTAGTTAGTTAGTTAGTTAGTTAGTTAGTTAGTTAGTTAGTTAATTTGTTGGTTTGTATATACATCAAATCCCAAGAAATATGTAAATCTAGGCCTCTATAGGACCTGTTGTGCGCTCCTTCACCAAACCCACCTCCTCCGGTCTACTAGAACAATGACAACTAACCTATCAAAGGCCGCACTTAATACAGTGAAGGTTGTATTTATTTCCTAAAATATTTGATTATTGTGAACATAACTTTCGGTTTTTTCTAGTACGCTTAGGTTATTTCATTCATATACAAAGATGACATTAAAAATACAATTAAATTATGCATATTTATATTCATAAATATTTTCCTCCTGCTAACATTTGTATTTTTAATGAATTATATAAATAAAATGTTATACTGCACACTTCACGTGTTGTCTTTTTTATTTAAATTTTTTTGTTCTTAATTTTTGGTTTGATTTTGACATTATCATTAACATAAAATAATTATTTGTTGTTACTGATTTAATGAATTTCACAAAAAATGACGATAATGAGATCTTAAAGACTGTCACCATCTGTTACAGACTCTAGAGAGTCTAGCTGATTTATTGCCAGAAGATACGAAGAAAAGATTTTTGAGAAAGAAAGGCGGAGGCAAAATTTTGAATAAGGAAGTGAGTGAATTTCAAAAGAAATATTAAATTTAATATATATTTTTTTTAATTTATTAAATCAAGTAACTAAATAATTTACAAAAAATATTAAATTTATTTATTGCACTGCGCACTGAATAATTAAGAAATACATGACTTGCTTTTTTTTTAATAAAATCCAGTTAAAACGAGTATTTTTAAGTCTAGATGTCAGCCTCTTATGACTCTATTTATACATTAAAATTCCTTTTAGCTATATAAACAAAACAATTGATTGATTTCGTTTCAATTCACAATTTATATATCTACTACGACTGATGCAAAATATGACGACACACTAAAATTTAAATTAAATTACCAACAATTTAATTCAATCACTAATTGTTTAATTAATATGTGAGAAATGTGTATACATTTTGTGTGACATATGTTTAATTTTATGACTACATGCTATAAAACTGATAATTAAATTTATGAAATTTAAAATTATCAAATATTTTGGAAAATACTAATAACTTAAAGCATAAAACTAAGTCAGCAGCTTACATAGAGCGCTTGAACGTTTTTGTACGTTTTTAAGTATTTGAATCAATTTAGTTGAACTATTTAATTTTCTTAAAAATAACAATTATTGTGTATTATTGATAATTTACATTAGCATAATTGAAGTATCGTTTGTGGGATGATCTAGTTTTACATATTTTATATAATGTTCACATAAAAATAAGTGAAATAAGTTTCTACATTAGAAGGTAGTAACTGATTTCTAAATCAGCTAAAAATTTTCCAGGGAGTTAAAATACTAAAGTTATCGAATTTTGTTATTTTGTTATTAGTTATTAATTAAATCACCATTTTGATCCTATGCTGGTGCAGCGTTTCCTTTTTTTATATAAATATATGGTAGCTACATTAATGATTGGACGTATATGCGATCGTATAGTTTAGAAGAAGAGAAATTAATACTATGACTGCCTCGCTCTGCAATAGCTCAGACCGGGATATCTTGGTACAAGCTTCTTTCATAATGTGGACTATCCGAAGAATGGTCATTAACAACTCTAATAAAATTTCATAGATGTCTTCTAGGGCTGGACCTCTAGGTGGTCCGTTTCATCAACAAAAAGGACTAATGCCGTGAAAACCACAGCCCTATTGTGTTACAAAGTACACCACTGGTTGCAATTTATATATTACATGAACAAGTATAAAACCTTGTTAAAGAGGTCTATGGATCTATGTATAGCATAGGTACCGCTGAAATGACAAATGACTACTAGAGATATTCTAGCATGCGTCCAACCAACGTTAACATAATGAACGAAGACACTCAGCTACACCGCCGAGTTTGGTGCCACACATGTGTTGGTAGCTCAAAGTTTACTGCTAAGTAGTCTATACATCATCATCAGACATCATCAGTATGCAGGCGGGCATGTATTCTTTTCAAGATATTTGGCTAGAATCATCACGTTATGTAACCATGACCTCACTAAAACTCTTTGTGGTTCAGAAAAGCTCAGTTATTGGTAGATTGTGAAATGATTGAGACTTGTACTCCCGTTTTCTAAAGGTCTTGTTATTTTTTTCTATAGAAACGAAATATTGACAGTTTTCAAACAAAAATTATTTTAAACGTCAGAATATCTACCAGTTAAACGATAACCCAGGAATGAGATTGTGGTCCTTATCTTTAGTTCATCTCGAAAGCCTACCATTAAGTTTTATATTACTATAAGGAGATTTAAAAGCATACAGTACTCTTGGTTCCCCATTGTATGGTCCGTACCAATAAGTAGCCATTAAACTCTCTATTAAGGTAAGAAGATTCTTAAACTTAAAGTGCTTTCGGATTTCCATGGTATGATCCGTATCAATAAGTTGAAACGAAGTTTTGAACATTTTCGATCATCTGATCGATCCCCAGTTAATCTCGAAAGCTAACCATAATTTTTCTATTAAGGTAAGGAGATTCAATATCTTACATTACTCTCGATTTCGATTGTATGATCAGTACCAATAAGTAGAAACCAGGTTTTGATCAACATGAACTTTTAAAGAGTTGTTCAGATTAATATTAAGAGTTCCAAATACTTTAGTTTTTTATTATTAGAGCCATTCGCGAAAACTAATAACTGATCTATACAGATCGTAACAAGATGGTTCCTTAAAATTCTAGCAAATAAGCTACATATGGTTAGGGCCCATTGTGATACCCTTATAATTTCCATTCCCATATGTTGAGAGAATGGTTTCCTTCAATAATTTCGTTGACTATTTGGTTTTTGCGGTCTTCGTGAAAACAAGCCGGTGTTCTTAATAAAAACCGATCATGTTTATTCGTGACGCATCTCTGTGATAGTCCAGATCATGAAAAAGAGCTCTACCAAGATAGAGTAGTCTGTGCTCTTGTAAGGTTGGGCAGTCACATAGAAGGTGTTGTATCGATTCCACTTCCTCTTCGTCCAAACAGCTTCTACAATAGCTATAATGTAGGTAGCCCATACGCACCGACATATGTCCAATCATACTGTACACAGTAATTGTACTAAACAATATTTACTAATTTAACAAGTAAAAAAGTATAGTCGGGCGTGGCCGACCATATGATACCTACACCAGTTATGAATATTAAATGTGATTTATTTTTCATAATAAAGCATTTATCTTCAATATTCCCTTGTTCCGATACATTTAAGCAATTTATGGATGAAAAACTAATTTTCTGAAAGAGGATTTATATGGGGGCTAGGGGCAAATATGGACCAAGCCCGATAAAATTTTGTGAATATATTTATATTTACATAATATTTTATTGTGATGAATTTCATCGCGATATTTGTGTTTATAAGTTAATTTGGGACATTCAAGTAATTTTCTGAAGGGGACTTTGTATGGGAGCTAGGGTCAAATGGGGCCCGATCTTTATAAAATTTGGCAGGGTCATCAAGGCTTCTATACAACTTAGTTGTGCCGTATTTTATCGATATGTATATTTAACATAATTATGAGGTCAGAAGTCCTTTTCGGGGGGATCTGTTCTATGGGGGCTAGGTGAAATAATGGACCGATTTTAACCACTTTCAATAGGCGTCCTTGCGTGCCAAATTTCATACAATTATCTTGAAAATTGCGACCTGTACCTTGCACACAAGGTTTACATGGACAGCCAACCAGCCAGCCAGACGGACGGACATAGCTTAATCGACTCAGAAAGCGATTCTAAGCCGATTGGTATACTTTAAGGTGGGTCTAGGACGAATATTTTTGTATGTTACAAACATCAGCACAAATCCAATATACCATCCCCACTAAAGTTGTGTAGGGTATAAAAATGATCGTCAAAAAACATGATTAAACGCCATTATCTACAATCAGCCAAACTAAGCATTAGGGTATATAAACTGTCGTTTTATCTAAGTAAAATACGTTTTACTAAACTTATTAGAATTCATTTTATTTTCAATTCTAATTGATATTTATTCATAATTTGTAAATATTATCGGTATAACAACAATTGATTGTCATAAATAATTTCCTTTTGTTCTATAGTAAAAATCCGGAAATTGTAAAAAGTTTAAATGGGTATAATAAGTACATTCACTTTTTTTAATTGACAAAAATTAAAAAGAGAGGCTTGTTTATAGGAAAGGAAATCGAAAATGTGATTGAACTTTCAAAATTATTGATTAAGAAATATTTAACAAAAAAATATATTGACAATAATACGTAACTTTTTTTAATAATTATATTAAAAAAAGTATTAAAAACCATTACAAATAATGCGCTACAAAGTTTGAAGAAAGATTTTTATCGAAAATAAAAGAAAAAAACAAATCTATTAATTAATTATAAAAATTAAAAACCCCATAAATGGTGTAATAAAAACGTTCATTTGTTAGAAATTAGTTAATATTCTTAACAAGTGATATTAATCGTTTTTTCTCTTTCCTAAGAAAAAAAAACTATTTTGCATAAATTAACATAAATTTATTTAAATATTTCTTTTATTATTAATTGTTATGTATAGAAGTTTATAGCTTAAGGTAGATATACTATGAATACAGGTAAAAAAATGTTTGGTGGAAAGAAGTGTTACCACCTGTGAAGAGGTTAATAAACTACAATTTAAATCTTTTCTATTTATATATTTTTTTTGTTTTACAAGTTTATGTTTATAAAACAAGAACAAATTTTTAATAATATGTATATTCAGGGTTTTTAATTTATTTTTTTATTTTGTATCGAGGGAGATTTTTTAGTGTTAAATTTTAACTAAGAAACTGTGTTAATTTTTTGTTAATGGTTGAGTTTTACAAATGATTAACCAAGCCTAACAAGACAATAAGGTTTTAGTTTTTGGTTATAAAGAAAAAGTTTTATTTATAAGATTGAAAGTTAGATTTTGAAAAACAGACAGATCAACAAGTGAAAATAAATAATATACGCTAATTATTTGTAATTAAGCTAAGTCGCCGGCAAAAAAGAACTTTCAGAAATGGAAGTTGGTACTGAAAAAGTACTTAAAAAGCAATGAATTTAGCATATGCTTGCCATAGGAAGGTTAACCTTTTTTTGCTCTTAATTAAAAAATCAAAAAAGCATTATTCGAAAGATCATGGCATAAACAGTTGAAAGTGATTACGGGCATATTGTTATCGCGGCTGTTTTTAAATTAGCAAATTCTGGACGTCCAATTTTGAAATACCTTTTTCAAGCATTACTGGTCGAATAACAGGCTCTAAGGCGTCAATTGCAGCTGGTTTATCAGCATAAAGTTGATACTTCACGTGCTCCCACAGGAAATAATCGAGAGGTGTCAAATCGGCCGATCTTAGAGGATAATTCTCAGGTCCATTTCGCCGCATGGCAAGTTGTGTCAATCAAAAAATTATTGATCACGACAACAATCACGGTAACAATCTTCAATACAATATTCATCGCGAAACAAGCTCCGGGTTCATTTTAGATTAAATAATGTCCGATGATACCCAAAAACCATGTATTTTTCTGAATAAAATGGAATCGGTAGAGACTGTTGTGTTTGGGTCTCTCTTTATATTTATCAATTTTGTTTATTAAATAACCCGTTGGTCCCAATTGGGGGATCGAGCGGGCAAGCGGAACATTAGAGCATTGTCACTCCGATGCCTCAGATACTAAGTGATAAAATCGGTCTGGAGATCTACTTTGAAAACCGGGAAACCAAAATATACAACCTAATTTATAAACACAATTGTTGGTTCTAGGAAGAAGTCCGTACTATCAGGGAATTATAGGACTGAAAAAGAGTCATAACCGAATAGTCTTCAAGTAATAAACACTTCATAATCGAGGATCGTCGGCAAGGCAAGAGCTTGAGAGAGTTAACCTGTTGAATGTAGAATCGTCCGATACAAAGAGGTCTGAATTAAAGAATTGGGAGAGAGAATCCCATACGGACACTTGGAATAATGGAGTGGTGGGAAGACCCCAAAACTAGGAGGACGAGAAGTCTCCTCCAGAATTAATGAGTCCGAGGTTAGTATGATGATGCATATTCAGAGTGGACGCACAGGTTTACGGATTCAGACGAATGTAGAGCATACGAAGAGGACAGTGAAATGCTGGAACAGTTTCTCTGTCTTGACCAGGCTTTCATTGAAATCAGATCCAAATATTTTTGGGAGCGATATTAGTACAGATATTACATGTCTCAGAAACACTGAATGGAAAGGAACTACGTCCAAGAATCTGGGTTTCAGAACATATAAAGTTTTTTCACCACAATTTTTTAAACCATACCAAAAATGGTCCTCAAATGCTAAACAAAATTTTGCGCAATAAAAATTTCGAAGGAGTCAGTCTATAAGGTGTGCAAAAGGATGACTGATTTTGAAAGTAAATTTGAAAGCGTTGTTTAATTAATCTATGCATGATGATTTTCCAGAGTATACTTATCATAAATGTCAAAAGATGAGTACATTAAGACTCTTAGTTTGACAGTTAACACTTTCGTAAGTTCTATCGGCCTTAAAAACACACACCCTGTATTATTTGGACTTAATTCGAAAGAGTGCTTGAATTAGACTAATATTTTTATATTTTTACCTCATCCTTTTATAAAATTAAAAGACATACAACGCATAACAATAGATTCAATCTATTTAAAAATAACTCAGCTTTTGCGTATCAGAAATATAAAAATGTTATCGCAGACCTCTTTTGTTACAAAAAAAATCTTAAGGTTTAAAGCA
The DNA here is from genome assembly GCF_015586225.1 of Lucilia sericata. Taxonomy (NCBI): domain Eukaryota; kingdom Metazoa; phylum Arthropoda; class Insecta; order Diptera; family Calliphoridae; genus Lucilia; species Lucilia sericata. The sequence continues at coordinate 604,284 of NW_023994103.1, read as the reverse complement.
TGAATTACTTTTTCTTCCAAAAATATACAAAGTTTATTAACTTTTAAAGTTTAAAAACATTAAAAAAGAATCTGTGTTTTTTTTTTTGTCTAGGTTTCTTGTTAAAAGTTTTGAAACTACAATTACCTTTCACATTTTTTGTGTGTGTTTCTTTTGAAAAATTATATTGAGTTCATTATAAAGATTGTTTCGTTTTTTTTTTTTTTTTAATTTTTCTTGCCAATACTTTTTAGTAAATGTTAAAAAAATAATATTTTTAACATTTACCAACAGAACAACTAAGCAGCAGCAGATAATTGAAAAAAATGTTGCCAACTCTAATTTAAATTACAAAAAAATCATAATTTTAATAAAAATTGAGAAATATAATAATGACATGTTTGTTTGATTTTTTCAGCCATTAATTATGATTGACTAATAGCAATTTTTTTAATCCAAGTATTTTTTTAACAATTTCAACAATTATTGATTACAGCATAAAACAATATTTAACAGTTAATAAATCTTTATGTTTTCCAATTATCTGTAATTAGGTGTAAAAAACGAGGGAAAAAATCACTCAGAATTATAATTAAGTATAATCGAACATGATTTTTTAATACGCACAGTTTAATTTTATGTTTTTCTTTAAAAGTGAGCCCGGAAAAAAAAACCACTGAAATGTAAATTACCAATTTTATGAATGTTGCAAATTTTATTAAGAAAACTGGTAAGGCAAATGTAATTTACCGGATTTTTTTTTAAAGAGTATAAATTATTTTTGTTTATGAAATTTTTGGAAAGATACACACAGTAAACAGTGTCATAGTGATAATCTATTTTGTAACTAAACGAATGGTATAGTTTTTACAAAAAGCTAACTGAAAAATAACGAGGTTATAAAGGTAATTAGAAATAACATTTCAAAGATTTTTGTTTTCAATAATTACACTAATTGAATGATTTACTTCACCAGTTTCTTAAACACAATGGTTTCCTAAAGTTTTACATTAAAACATTTATTTCATCTATCAATTTTTGTTTTCAATAAAATTTATCTGAAAGCAGCTCATGTGGGTCCACCTGATTGTAGTCCCGTTGTAATAAATACACATTTAATTCAAACATTTTTGTTCTCAATAATTTTAATGTTAATCAGATCTGAAAAAATGCACATAGGCCACATAGCGCCTTTATCAGATTCTCTGGTGGATATCAAACCAACGGCCTCTATACGTACAGACTAGAATAATTAACCTACAGAGTTTAAGAATCACTCTAATGGGTTATAAAACTTACGATAGGACAAAATGCAAAATTTGTTCTGAACTTTTATTTAAAAAGCCTTTTAACAAAGAGATCTTGTCTTTTTTAAATGTAAATTTTTTTCAGAATTTTAACTCAATTAACCAAATCCTGTAAACCATAGAAAATGCTGTAAAAGCTTACAAATATATATAATTTTTCCGAAAGTTATTGCCTTTTTGTATGAGATCTCCACAGTTCACGAAATCTTGAGGATCCATATAAAATAATATAAAAGCTTACACAATAGAAGCTTTTCCACTAAAGCTTTCACTGTTATATCCTGTTAAATTATCATAGACAACGCTATATTTATATATATATATTTAAAATCTTTCATCGATACATCGAAACTGATCCGATGTTTTATCGCAAAATTTTTTTCAGGGATGTTGCTAATTTTTGGATTAGCGTGATTTTTAATATGTCCACAACAGATCCACAACAGATCCTACAGACGTCATTACGCCAAAAAAATTCACCGTTTGGTGTGATTTGCACGATCGTGTCATCATCGGAACTGATTATTTTCCAAAATAAGCTAAAACTCGCGTTACGAAAATGTAACTGTAAAATGACATTGAACTGATTGAGATATAGTTTCGAAATTCTAAAAATTAACCTATTATTTGACCACCAAGGCCGCTTTAATTTGACGTTTCGATTATTTCCTATGGGGCAATGTAAAGTCACTACACAGAGGGAACAAAGATTTTTTTAATTTATAATTTTATTATATTTTTCAATAACATCCATTGTCAAAGTATGTACGGATAGTTGTCAAACCAAGAACGAAAATATAATAAATACACTTCGTTATCAAATCAACAAAAAATAATAATGTGTTACCAAAATGACAATGCTATGTTGTCAAAATCAGAACGATGCATCGTTGTCTAAATATTAACTGTAGGCACACTTTTTAAAACTGATTGTATCAATTTCGGTACTTTTCCATCGATTTTTTTCCTCTGTGTTGTTTATAATAAACCAGCATTGATACCTTGGGGACATACATTGTTCATGGTAGTTGCGACATACCGCTATCAATGCTCGAAAAATAGGTCCAAAATTGGAAGTCCAGAAAGTTTTTCGTTGGGACCATGTATTGATATAAAAATAGATTTGTTTATTAAATTTTCCTTGTTTGCGTCAAGTTCTATTGGACTTAAAAACCACACGATTTATATAGCAAAAGAATTGATGTCTCCTTAAAAATTTGCAATTCAAGAAGTTTTGTTTTCTATAATCTTATTTTGATTATACGAAATTATCGAAACGTTTGGTTAGATTAGATATTTAAGGTTCAAAATATATGTATCTGTATAAAAAAGGCACTTTTTTATGGCAAGATTAAGTCCTGGAAAGAATAATTCAATCTGATATTTCCGGGCAATGTGCAAATCAACGAATAGCCATCGTTAGACTCAAAATATTTTAAAAATCATCATAAAACAAAGATCTGAAGTCGAGTACAATTTTGAATTAAACATGTAAAATCGTATACCCTTTTTGAATACGATTAAGCTTTAGTAGGTCAACTCTAAAAATAAAATTACAAGCTACAAAAGTTCCCACTGCAACTGGATCTTGTCTCCAGAACAACCCGAGTGTTACTCGGTCAATGATTGTCCACTCAGCTGTATTAACCGAAAGTTATTTTCCCAGGAAAGAACTATCGCCGACAGTCCAACTGTTACATACATATATTTTGTAAAGGGTAACACAAGCAACCTTTTTTGTGAATCGTACTACTGTATAGACTTTTAGAAAACATAATAAATCAATTCTTTCTTTGTAAACTAATGTTCTTCCTAATGTTATGTTGTATTGTTAAACTGCTAATTACACTTATTTTCCATTTATTATTTACTTGTAAACATTGCATACATTAATAACTTTATTCGTCAAATATTATTGATTAATTTATAAAATCCATTAGAATACAATCGCTTATTTTTAGAATATTGTATTTAAATCACACATTAAGGTTAGATTAATATCAGCAATTATTAACAAATACTTTTACACAACAACAATTTAGTTCAAAGTAAATTGCTCATTTGTAGTAATAATGACAAATTTTAATGTCAACAAGAGAGAAGACATTGTTTCAATTAAGTTTTGCGACATTAAGCAGATTATTAGGTGATGTTTCGTAAGTTATTTAATTTCGAAATGTAGACAGATGAAAGACGACAAAAGTAAATCTACTTAGTACATTAAACTTAATAACTTTGAAGATGTAGTTTAGGTTTAATTAGTGTGACATGTTTTTAATTGATGTTTTATTATATTTTTTTGATAGATGAATTAATACCTAGCTATTCTAGCAGTTCGGAGGGACAGTTGGGAATTAATCTATCACTTACCCCTAGCCACCTACTACACTTTTGACTAGGTATTTTAACATTCTTAAGACAAGGAGGAAGACAATCGTCACTGCATAAATTACAAAGTGATAATTAGAAAGCTATTGCAAGGGAGTCAATGTTGCCCCTAGCCACCAATTATATATTTGACTAGGTATTTTAACATCTGCTTGTACTGGGTGGAAGTCAATCGCCACTCCATGGATGCATAGTTTAAAAAGTGGCAGTCAGAAATCATGGCAAAGAGAGTCCATGCATGGCAATTCGCTTAAGTTAGTTTTTTAAGCGTATACAGTAAAGTGACTACTGTCTTCGCTTTTGTCTACAACGAAAACATTCGTGACGAAAGACTAATTGGAGCCGACTATATGGTTAGACTTTAGTGGCTGTTCAGATGCATTAACTCTTTGTCAAACTGCTGCAAAATTCTGTTCGTAAATTAGAAATGTAATGTTTTTTTTTTTTTTAATTTTTTGTTTTTCTTAAAAATGTTTGCTTATCATAATAAAACCGCAATATTTATTTGGGGAAATTTATGGTCTTAAAAATATATACATACATTCATGTGTATAAAGTTAAACACCATGTAAATTTGTTTACCTTATTCGGCAAGTTCCGTTTTAAAGTTTCCGAGGGCATATTATATCAGACATTTAATGCAAATTTGATAAAAAAATGAATGAATTATGCAAAATACATAATATAAACCACAAAGTGATTGATAACTATTGCAAAAGTTTTAAAGGGCAATTATAACTATTCAAGGAATGGATGTGTAATTATCACAGCAGCTTTTGGAAATTGTCCACCTCGTAACCATATCTAGAGAAGCTTAATAGAGTAAACACAAAGGATTTTGAATTATAAGGTTTTAGGTTAGGTATCGACGGCAGCTGCTAGAAAAGCAGCTCACTTGGGTCCATTAAGTTGGTCCCGTTGTGTTACCCTTGTGGTCGCAGGAAATGTGTTCTAATGTCACTCTCTGCTTCCAGAACTAAACCAACCGGTTTCATTTATAAAACATAGGATATTCTTCAGACCTATCCCAGAAGAAGGGAGCACCAAATTGATGTTGCCTGCTTTCAGCGAATGCAGGGCAATAGCAGAGTCTCATCTTCTTCTTCATTATGATAACTTCTACATTAGACATTATATAAAAAGCCTAGTCTTCTGGCGTGGTTGCCTATGACTTAGTGTCCTGTAATTACTGATACAAGCGTTCTTATATGCTCTCTTCGAAAACCTATAAGCAGCTTAGTCTGAAAGCATCTTATAGAGGCCAAATAGACCTCGAGGTCTGACAAGTGGTTTCACTAAACCACCTGATTTGGGCTTTCCCATACAGTTCATTAAGAACAAGATTCTTACAATTCGTAAAAGAGATACCAATTAAGGTGTCGATTTCCTCCTCAACCAACATCGCGCCTTTTATGGCTAGTTCATTAACTATACAGTTAGCTTGACATTTAACGTGGCCAGGGATCCATATTAGCGTGATAAATGTCCGCTCCTGTTAGCCTCACAAATTCGAGCCTTTTTTGTTTAAGTTGCTTAATCGTTTGTTTTCATAAAACTTGCTTTTCAGATATCTCCACAAAAAGAAGAACCCCAGACCCCCTTTCTTCGAAATCATTCGTGATAAATTGTGCGATTTGTTGGCATGTTGTTACACCCAAAACTTTCATCGTCACAGTAATCGATGTTTGAGTTTGATGAAATGTTTTACGGATTAAAACACGTTCGTTTAGCGAATATTTTTTCATAACAAATTTGCCATGTGTCTATTTTGCGACTGCCAAATATGAACTGTCATGTTTACCAAAATGGCGGCGGACTCCCTGTATTAACTAGCCTAGGGACTAGTCTATGAATTAATCTTTGGATTAGTAAACGAACTAGTCTATTGTGTATTCTATATTATTTAGTTTATAGACAACTTTATGAATTAATTTTTAGTTTAGAATAGACGACTCTAATGTCAAATATATATATAATCTAATAAACTGTCTAGAAGAGAAGAGAGGAATACATAGCTATTTTAAGAATCTCATGTAGGAACACCTCTCATTCGATGCGCATTAATTTACTGAACACGAGAAAAATAAAAAAATAGTTTTTTTTTGAAAGGGGCCTTAGTTCCCTATCTTAATATAAATCTTTTCGAAATGGGTCTCAAAATTTCCGTATTTTTGAATTGATTATAAAAAAAGAAATATATTAAATTTTCTTTTTAGACAAAAATTATTTTTATTGGTCTAAAGAGATATTGAAATATGTAGGTTGAAAAATTGTTTGGCATTTTGTTTGGTTCATTTCAGAAGTTTTTAGATAACATATTTTGACATTTATATGCATCTTATAAAGTCGTTTTGCGGACAGAACTAAGGAACTTAACTTAAGGAACAAAGACCCTTTTCCACGGAACAAACAATTGTCTAGTCTACAGATTTGTGTATGTCCTACTCTACAGACTTGTCTAGTATTGTCTATAGATTAAGATTATTGTCCAGACTAGTCTATGGAATAGGCTATAGACTGGTCTAGGGGGAACTAAACCTAAAGCTTGACTTCAACGATTCCCCAACAGAAATATCAAACTTAGGTTTTTATAAAATTAGAGAAATTATTTGCTGTAGTAACAATTTTTAAAAGCTTTGCACTTGAAAAATTGTTTACATTAATTTTTAAAGATAAAACATTATTTTAATACATATTTATTATTTACGCTTTAACTTTTTTCAATTTAAATTTAATTAATTTGTTTTTTGTTTTTCTTTACAGATTTGCAAATACTTTAATTTTTTATCCGGGTAAGTTAAAATTTTATCATTTTCCCTACACATGCCATAACTGACGCATAAATAATAATATTTTTTTTTTTTTTAATAAATTTTTTTTTTTTAAAGAAAAATAAACAATTTAATCATTTCACTGAAATAATTAACATAAACGTTTATAGTATAAATACCAAATTTAACAATTGTTGACATTAAAAAAATAAAAATGATTACATATATTTTTTTTTTTCAAAAAAAGATAAAATTAAAATTCATCTGTACCTTTTAACTTTAATCTAGAAGAACAAACACACTTCTTTATTGTAATTTTAACTTTTTGTTTTAAATATGTACAGCTGCCGTTTCTGTTTAAAATTTATTGAATGTTAAAAAAACCCAAATTCACTAAATCACGTTTATTTAAATTACTTGACAAGTACTACAAGCTTGTATTGGTGGAAGGACCACAAAAATAAAACCACCACTAAAAAAGCACAAAAGGCGCGCTAACAACTTTAAGTTTTTACTTTAAATCGTATTTTTAATATCTTTGTAGTAACTGCTGCATGTTGTTAGAACTTAAGGGGTTGACCAGCGGGTACAGTAGAAATTTATTATTTTAAAACCAGAACACACACGATTTTTGTTCTATTTTTCTGAAATTGTTGTTAAAGTATTCAAAATGTAACCGTATGAAGACCGTCGCTTTTAAACGTTCTATACGATTTCAACAAGTAAAAGCAACTAAAAAATTGCTTTCCAAAACCCATAGAATCAACTCTTGTTCAGAAAAGTTTTATTGTGGATTTTTTCAGTCATTTGTTATTGTATTTCTGTTTGATACTCATGCTAATACGTTGAGGTTGTAAGCTGTTTTTGGTAGGTTGGATTTTGTAGATTTATGTTCGCTGCGAACATGTTCGATTGTTCGATTAAAGATGCCGGTAAAATGTTGGTTTTTACGTTACTTTGAAATTGTAGATAGATATTAGGTTCTTTTTTTTTAATTTGGAAACTGGTTTTATATTCATGAATTTTATGTGATTGTATCTGAAAGATGTTTTTAGTTTTAATTAATGTTCTAACGTGTTTTGTTAGTTGAAATATTTTCGTTTAAGTATGTATTATCTACAACTTTCACAGGATTATTTAGTTTGAGAGTTTATGGTTGGAAAATTCATTTATGTATAACTAAACTTTTGCACATTTTGAAATGTTTGTTAAAAACCCAGTTTTAAAAAGGATTTATAAAACATTTGAAATCTCTTAAATAACTCAAATCAAATTTTCGAAAGTAGGTAAAAATAGTATATTATGAAAATATGTAATATGTATGTAGTATTGCGTTTTGGGATTCAAAGGAGTCTCGTCTAAATGTTAGTTTGTTAGTTGGATATACATATGTATACATACATTAAGTGCCTCAGGTGGGAATCGATCCCACCACCTCCGGTCTACCAGACTGGAACACTAACCACTAACCTACCGGAGGCCATGTTTGTTCTAAATAAGAACAAACATATTAGCATTAGACCGGCCTTAATTAGATAAATAATGTTCGAAAGACTTAATGTATCTTCTAATGGCATGGTAGATTTTGATGCTAAGGAATCAGAAACTTTTGATTTTCTGGGCATGAAAGTGCGGTGTCTGCTGAGAAAAGAACTCTCATGTAAGATCCGGAGATTCGAAGTCACCTTGTACAGTGGATTCACCGACGAAAGTTAGGGTGTATTTCACTGTTCTATCGATATTACAATGGAATATGTTCCTCTGAATTAAGGGAAGTTACACATACACGTATTTCCTGCTGGCCTAAGAAAAAAAAAGATATTTTTAGAAAAGCATACACATTGCGAACATTAATCCAACTAAGATCACGAAAATGAGGAATCAAAATCATATTCATATTGCTAGCAATTTGGAGAATTTGCAAAAATATCAAAACTTTTTGATCCAACCGAACGGCTCCTTACTTTAGGCGAGCTGGCCAAAAGCGGTTATAGGACACGTCATCAATGTATACTGGACACATTGGAAGGTTATACACAATCGTCGGACGTGCCTGATCGTATACCGGGCACAGAATGTCGGAAACTTTGAAACGCTGATCGCAGATAGAATGTCTTGGTCAAGCGGAACATTAAAGCAAATATCAGTAGGAATCCGTTGTTACACGGATGGCTCTAAATTGGGAGACAAAATGGGGCTGGGGTTCTATATTGAAGACCCAGAAATATAGCACCATTTACCAAATCATAACACAAGCTTCCAGGCACAAGTACGAGCAATAACGGAATGCGTAAATTGGATTAGAATAAATATGGCGCCCACAGCGCTTAATATATTTATCGACAACCAGAAGACAATTAGGGCGATATCAGGTGATAGAACTAAATCTAAGACCGTACTGGATTGTAAGAAAGCTTTAACTGAATACTCTCTCATCATATGGTACCAGCCCATTTGGGAGTAGTCGGTAACGAAAGGGCGAATGTAATAGCTTTAAAGGGAAGGGAGCTCGAGGCAGTTAACCTGACAAACGCAAAACTATTCGACGCAACAAAAGCTGAACTAAAAATGTAGGTGAGAGAATCACATAAGGCCTTTGGAATAATGAAACAGTGGGTAGAACCACGAAGATCCTATAGGGTGACTCTGATGAGAGCAAGACGAAAAATCTCCTCAAAATGAGCAAGTCTAAAGTTAGTATGATAGTACGTATTCTGAGTGGACACACAGGATTAAGAGCACATATATGCAAAATTGGACGTGCGGATTCAGACGAATGTAGAGCATGTGGGGAGGATAGTAAAACTCTGAAGCACTTTCTTTGCCACTGCCAGGCATTCGTCGAAGTTAGATCCAAGTATCTTGGAAGTGATGCTATTCCGGAAAAAACATTCCTGACTAACACTGATTGGAATATTCTTTGGAACTACGTTTAGGAAACTGAGCTTCTGAACACTGAAAAATAATTCATTCAGTGAACTTTTTTTTTCATGATAAAGAGCGCACAACAGGCCCGATATTGGCCTAGGTGTATTTCTTCGGATTTGATGTAGTATACATCCTCCTATTAACCTAACATAACCTTTTGATCCAACCAACAACCAACTCAACTTCTTTCAACAACCGTCCAAACTTTGTAAACAATCTTCTCATTTACTTTAGGTAATGTTAGGTTAGAATGATCTCGTGCCTGTTGTGCGCTCCTTTTCATAGCAATTGTTGGCGAAAAAACGTGTATATCGTTACCAGGAAAAGTGTTTCATTGTCCATTCTGCATGCTATTATATATATTCGTCTGAGTCCGTTCGGGGAATTTTGTTCAGTTGTGCACGTAAACCAGTTTACTCTCATTCTGAGCCGAACTGCTCTTTTTGAGGTCATCTCATATGATTTAGTGGACCTACTGAATTCTCTCGTCCATATTTTTCAAATGGTTTTGCGTTCGTCAGGATAACTTCCACAAGCTCCATTCCTTTTATAGCAATCTAATTTATTTCATTATCATCCACGAGAGGACCCGGACACCCCATCTGATGTAAAGCTTGCTTATAATTTTCTTACAGTCTAATATGATCTTGAAAGCAAGTGTTCTGATTAGGAAGATGAACATGATCTTCTACCTGGGACTAATTTCCTGTCACGTCTCGTGTTTGTATACAGCGGTCCAATACATTGAAGAGGTGTCTTGTAACCCGATGTGTTTAATTCTCTTAAACTTAGATACGAGTCACTAGGCTGTCAGTGCCGTCTCGTCTCTAACAAGCGTTTCAATCAGGGTCATGTCTGTCAATTTTTCTAAAGCTTTGAGTTATTTTCTTTTCCTCTGTTTTTTAATATTCTTTGTTGTGCATCATCTAGTTATCAGGGACCTGTACTTGACATGAACATTGGGTTTATTGATCGAACAAACATGTGTTATATGGCTAAGTCTTATGGATTTGATTTAATTACACACCGAATCCAGTCTAGGTCAAGTAGTTGATACATTAGGACATCTGTTCTGGGCAATATTATACCAAACGTTTATAATAAATCGTTTACAAGAAGAAGGGAAAACTCTTTAGAAACATTGAATACTCCTTAACAAAGTTTAACGACAATACAATCCTCATATTCTCTCCTTCATATTAGTATTAATTTCATATCTTTGGGATATGCCCGATATATTGGCTATAGGGAAAAAATCATTCAATATTATGCGATCACCCATATACCGCACTTTTTAACTGAATAAGTTACCAAATCAACTAAATAAAAAAACACAAACTATAAAAAAATGATTTAAACTCGTTTCTAGTTAACGACAATGACAAGAAGATGAAGATGTTGATACCTGTTTGTTATCTATTCCTATTCTATCTATTTTAACTGTTTGTCAAATTATTGAAGAAGCGTAAATACAAAAATAAGATCTAAACAAAAACTGGAATCAATGCGACAATAAACATGTTGAAGAACACTTTTTCATCTAGCACGTGGTTAAAATATGTGTATTTCACACAAAAATATGTATGTTTATAAAAGTGTGACAACGTGTAAATGTTTGTTTGTGTTGGTAACACATTTCGTTTAGACCCTGATATTGAATAGATTTCATTGTTTTTATACCAATAAGAAATATTTTTTTTATTTTTTAGTAAATGTTAAAACAATATTCTTTTTTATATAATTTATCGTGTATTTCATTCGAAAGTATTTTCTAATGTTTTCTTCGCTCACACACTCTCTTTAGTAATGCGAGGGTGTTTATTTAGCAGAGCTGGTAAATTAAAATTAAAAGTATAGGTACTTTTTGTCATTGATTTTTAAGTACTAAAAAACCCAAATATTCTAAAACTGTTTTAATACTAGGAACCATGATACAACCATTACCATGACTAGGAACTATTTCTAGGATTTCATTTGGGTAAAGTCTTAAAGCTAACGATATTATCAAGACTAATAACTGAAACATAAGGCAGGCAACTTAGAAAGAAAAACTAATACCCAGTAATGGTACTAACACTAGAATAATGCCTGAGTCTAGTTCTAAAACATAATTTGTATAATCGATGTTATAAATTGAAGAGCAAAGATTTGCCAAATATTTGTACTTGTTAGAATTGTATTGCACCAAAAAAGTATTATTGTAACAAGTTTTCCATCTCTGTTATTTAGTATTTCAAAAGAACACATCGTTACAAACACATTTAAATAATAAAACAACAAATTATTTACGTTGTAACACTTTTATCATTTGCCACGTAATATGGAAATATTTAATTCAAAATTTGTTGTATTTTTTAGAGGTGTTTCTTGAATAGACAGCAATGAAACATTTTATGAATGAATTGTAGTTTTTCTTTTATTTAGATAAAATAAAATTTAGATAAAATTTCCTTTTATAATGTACGTTTATGAAATTTTAAAATAGTACTAACCATATCCAGTACTTTCTAGGAAAAACAAACCAAAGTTAATTCGAGAAAAATTCCATTAAAATCATATATTAACATTATCTAAATTACCTAAAATACTCGTAATTATTCGATCATATAAATTTAAAGGATTTATTTATTTATTAGTCCATTACAGAAAGGGTGATGGCTCAAAGACAGAAAGGGGCACGGGATCGGAAATCTTTTCCGAAAAACTAAATCTTCTACTGTCTCTTCGACTACCTGACACCTACACGGTCCTTCAGGCAGAGATATATGCCATCTATACAGCCGCGAGAAGAATCCGGGAACTAAATCTCCAAAATTCGACAGCCTTGCATCAATCAAGGCTCTTAATTCCAATGTTATTAAGTCGAAATGTCTTCTCAATTGTATTCAATCATTGGCACAACTGACACAACATTGGCACAACTGACACAACATCATGTTGGGGAAATGAAATATCTGATGAATGTGCAAAAAAGGGTCGTCCCTAGACTTAACCCATGCGCAAAAGGATATTCACACTCCCTTTACGACCCAATCAAAATTGATAGATGAATGGGCTTTGAGTGGTCAAATATCACCACTTGTAGAATATCGAGACTGCTCTGGACCACTCTGACAACAGATAGGACTAGGACTCTCTTGTCTCTTAGTACGAACAAGATTAGGCTTCTAACTGGTATAATTACTGGGGACTATATGATTGGACATATGTCGGAACGTATGGGCTACCCAAATTATAGTTACTGTAGGAGTTGCTTGGACGAAGATGAAGTGGAATCGGTACAACACCTTCTATGTGACTGTCCAGCCTTACAAGAGCACAGGCTACTTCATCGTGGTAGAGCTCTTTTCCATGATCTAGACTGTCTCAGAAATAATAAACATAAACTAATAAACATGATCGATTTTATTAATAGCACCGGCTGCTTTACACAGAGACCAAACGAACCAAGTACTTAACGAAATTAGGGAGGGAATCCATTCTTTCAATATTTGGGAATGGTAATCTAGTCTAGTTAGTGAAGTAGGTAGTCTATGGACTAGTCCGCGAACTAAAATATTTTTTCAGTTAATAGGCTAGTATTTTGTCTGGTCCAATGAATAAAAGTTATATCTTTCTGTATACTAGTGTATTGGCAGATCTATGGACTGACTAGTCTATGGTCAGTCTATTGACTTGTCTATGGATTAGTCTATGGTCTATATAATTGTATTAGCAGATCTATGGACTTACTAGTCTATGGTCAGTCTATTGACTTGTCTATGGATTAGTCTATGGTCTATATAATTGTATTGGCAGATCTATTAACTGACTAGTCTATGGACAGTCTATTGACTTGTCTATGGATTAGTCTATAGGTCTATTGACTATTTGACTCATCTATGGACTAGTTCAGCTAAGAGGCTAGTTCAGTGTTAACGGTTTTTCCTCTGTGTTCCTATTTATTTACAAACTAAACATTTTTAATTTATTCTATTTAGATTAAATTATGTTCATTAGTTTTTTGTGCATTTATTAATTTATTTACAGTTTTCAAATAATATTTTATATATTTAAACACTTTAATTGATAATATCCTCATTGCTGCTTTTCATAACATTATACTTATTATTGTTGTGATATCACTCAAATGCTGTATGATCTTTCTTTAGATTTTAATTTTTTTAACTAAACTACACTTTATTAATCAATCTATTGTTGTCTAAAACAGACATGTTGCAAAAATTTAAATTTTTCTTTTCTTAGAGTGAACAAACTCAATGAATTTATATTTTTTTTCTGCTGTGCTGTTTTATTACAGAGCCTATTCCTATGAATGATATAGTAAGTACATGGTATTCATTGTAGATATACTACATATTATTTAATTTGTTTGCAGATACTACAGTCTGGAAGAAAAATATGTTCCTAATATAAAAAAACTGTGAACAATAAAGAACTACTATATTTCCTAAATATGTAATATATTTTGAAAATCTTAAAGTTTGACATGATATTTTCAATATCAAGAGGCTAACCATTTAGTCTATCCTTCGGATAGCTGAGTCTACTTTAACCTCTAAGAAATGAATTCCAAGAATATATGATTCTTTCCTTTAGCATAACTCAATCTCAGTATAGGCTTATGGTTCAATACGGAAACGAGCACTGGCTTTCGGCTATCCCCCGACGTAGTTGATCTTTCAAATTTCAAAACCCGGCTTACACCAGGAATCTCTTATTTCTTGCAAAAGCATGATTGAGCATTTAATGAAATTTATTAGGACCACAAGAAGACCTTATCGGTGACTCTAATGGATCTAGGCACAAAAGTACGACTCATTTTTTTGAGACTAAGAGCGAAAGAACCTAATTTCGGTTATCCTATTCTAAAGTGAATCTAAAACATTTTCCATCGTTTCAAACACAAATTAATCGCACATGAACTGGTACTGAACCTTAAGTTGGATAAGGAAAAGATTCCTAATCAACTTTATTATATACATATATAATTGTGTTCATTAAACTATGTATACATGCTTGATAGATCTTACAATGTTGTCAGATCTGACAATGTACCGAATTGTTAGCAGCATGTAAATTGTAAGTTCAGAGGAATATAAGAAAACCTTACAATTTCATTGCCAGATAAATGTCAGACAATAAATGTATCTACTAACAAAAATTATCAGTCCACATTGTTGTCAGATTGTTGTATGCCAAAAGTTGTCAGATTCTATTTTAGCAATAGAAATAATGCAATGGTCAGATGCATAAAATTCGCACATCTGACAATAAAAACTGTCGAAAAATTATCTCACAATGATTTGGCAAAATCTTGTAATGTGTTTTCAAGAATGTCATATGTCTGATAATACATACTTTACAATGTATTGACAATATTTTATCACACGGTTGTTAGACACTTTCTGAACATTTCTCTGACAACATTTTAACATCTGACAACCACTTTGCAGGTCCCTTCGATCGTATGATAACAAGATTCATAAAGTTGTCCGGATTATAGAGGACGAAAAGGATACTGGGAAGTTATGCTCATTGTTTAGGCTAAGAACGAAACAATAAAATTTCAGTTATTCTATTCTAAAGTAAACAGTATTACGGTGAAAGAGTTCTGCATCGATTCAAATAAGTATTAATCGGAACTGGACTGACATTGGACTATAAGCCGGTGAGGAAATGCTACCACTATATTCTAAATAGTTTTTAACTGATCTTGCGGAACGTAGCCACGCGTGACCGAAGAGTTGACATTATGAATTTCGTCGAATATTTGCTTCATATGAATCAATAGTGTTTGGTCCAGGTCCCCTGCGATCGCATAGTTGATAATAAAGTTGTCTGGATCATAGAGAACGATTCCTACATTTCGTAAAGGATTCTTCGAAATAATGCAATTAGAAGTTCTTGAAATATTGTGGAAAATATATGTAAGAATAACAAAAAACAGAAAACAGATTTGATTCCTCTTAGAGATTTACTTTTCTTACATACTGTATCTGTATGCCACCAGATACATTTATTATAAAGTTATATGTAGTATGAATGAATATTATAATTTAAATGATTATAAAATATGTTGAAGTGTCTGTGATTTAAATCTCATGATTAACAAATTGTTATAATTCAATTAGGGCGATATTTACGACATGAGAAATGTAAGAAAATATTTGAAAAAAAAAAATGATAAATAAAATGAAAGAAACTATGCGGTATTATCAATGTGTTAATAATAATACAATTGGCATGTTAATTACTATTGTTGAACTGTTGAAATTATTAGTAAATAAGACACCCTACGCTATGCCAATAGGTTTTCAAAACAAACAAATGTTTAAGCAATAATGATTGATTTGTTTGAACTATAAAATATTGCACTAAACTTAAATTATAATATGTCTTAACACAAATTTAATATTAAATATTTCATTATAAATTAAATTTGTCTGTGGAATTTTGTGTGGTTAATTATTAAGTATTACATACATTTTAACGTTTTTTTTTGCTTGTTTTCATTTTCTATTTAAGTTATTTTTAAGTAATTAGTTGTAAATTTGTAATTTTGTTGGGATTACAGAAATTTGAGTTACTATTGCATCAGCCATTTTGTTACAAACATTTAACTATGAGTATTTGTGACCTTTAAAGTAGATAGTTACAAATAGAGGAAGGTTTTAACAGAACTATTCATAAATAGTATAAATAAGTTTAAAAGTAATTGCAATTGAATCATTTGGCAAATTTTGTAAATTATTGCGGATATTTGTAGAGCAAAGATTCTAAAGACATTTTTTCATGTTGGAACTGGATTTATGACAAGGAAAGAAAAATTACCATGATGTGTAAGGAAATGTAAAGTAATGGACATGTTAATAATGTGCTAATAGTAAGCAGTACTTTTGGAAAATTTGTTTTTATGGGTTGAGGTAAACGAGTGAAGTAGAACATATCACTTATTCCTGTAGCCTATCGTTCGTACTCTGACTTAGTTGTATTGTACTCTGCCTTGGTAGTGTTTCCAAAAATAAATCCGGTGTGTATATGCCCAAAATTAAGACAATGGCGAATAAGATGATGGAATGCTTTATCCTGACTACTTCTGCAGAAATGGTACAAATATAAACCAACAATTTTGATTTGGATACCTAATTTATAGATTTCCGGTGATAGCAACAAATATGTTGCTACCGTACGTTTTTGATCTAGAACTTATCACTAACTGAATGCACCTTACTTCGGGGAATGTACGATATAACGATATATAACGATATAACGATCACGAAAAGCAACAAATATGTTGCTACCATACGTTTTTGATCTAGAGCTTATCACTAACTGAATGCACCTTACTCCGGGGAATGTACGATATAACGATCACGAAAAGGATATTTTGTTGTCAACACATTGGCTAACTACAATTAAAATTCATGTAGGAACCTTAAGCGTGGATCAACCCAGATAAAGAAAGGCGAACATTACTACCCATACAGAAGCCCTGCAGAGATACAAGCCGAGACGGCTCAAATCGGCGGCGGCTGGCCGCCGGTAATATTTTCAAGCCGCGCCGCCGCCGACTTCTTTCGGCTCAAAAGCTAAGCCGGCTTAAACGTAGCCGCTGATAAAGATTAGAATCGCACATGTATTTCAGAACATAATTTCACCAATTTGAACGGAGTTGCCACTATTTTAAATTCTTATGGCAAATTGAAAAGAGTTGCCACACAATATTGTGCTAATATTAAAATAGTGAAAACTACTATAAGTGTCCATTTTCTGCAGAAAAAAACTTATATAGAGACAGGTTTCTATGTAACAGACTATTATACAAAGTTTTTTCAATATAATAAACCTTATAAGGTTAATTTCTAAAGAAAAAGTTAAATTGAGCCGACAATTTAGCCGCCGCCGATATTTTCTGTAATAAGCCGCCGCCGCCGACCCAAAATGGTTGCGCCGCCGCCGCCGATCATTTCGCATCGGCTTGTATCTCTGAAGCCCTGTGGACGATACTAGTAACCTACAGGGTTAAATATCTATTCGTAGCTCTCGATCGGACACAAAAATAGAAATACCCGTAGATTATATAACCAGCAAAACATATCGATGTTGAGCGCTATGGATGAGAATAATAGGTTCGAAACTGTAGCTTAGTCCAACCGTGACATAGTCTGGCTTTACATAAGCGTAATTACAATCTTTCTAACTTATGCTTCTAAACTATAGAATCATTTTTGGATATTCCTCATTTCATGAGTGCTCATATCTATAGGCGAATTGGACAGATTGGCACGTTATATAATAATAACGGACGAGCCCGACTACATACCGGAAACAGAAATTGTCGGGAGCTATTAGTCATTGATGCCAGATATATAATTATCTATTATCATAGTCAAATGGAACATTAGAGATAATACGGTCATGGGAGTCTATGTATATTAAAAAGAAATACACCAAGGCCACTATCGCGCCTGTTGTGCTCATGGAAAATGATTATTGGTAACAACAAAAAACTTATATAGTATTCACTGAATGAATTATCGTCCGCTGTTCAGAAACTCGGTTTCCTAAACGTAATTTCTAAGAATTTTCCAATCAGTGGTCGTGAGGAATGTTTTATCCAGAGTAATATCACTCCCATGATATTTTGATATAATTTCAGCGAAAGCCTCGCAATGGCAAAGAAAATGCTCCAGAGTTTCATTATTCTCTCTACATGCTATACATTCGTCTGAATCCGCAAGTCCAATTTTGTGAAGCTGTGCCTGTAATCCTGTGTGTTCTCTCAGAATACGTATCATCATACTAACCTCAGACTTGCTCATTTTGAGGAGACTTCTCATCCTGCTCTCGTTAGGGTCACCCCATAGGTTCATCCCATCCCGTTTCAATATTCCAAAAGGACTTATGGTTTTCTCACCAATATTTTTAAATCTACCCTCGTTGCGTTAAATGGTTTTGCGTTCGTCATGTTAACTACCTCGAGCTTCCTTCCCTAAAGCTATTCATTCGCTCTTTCTCGAATGTACTTTTAAAACCACAGGGTGAGCTGTTATACGACGAGCCATAAAATTTTTGACTTCTGATATGCAAAAATATCAATTCCGTATATAACCACACAGATGTGATGGTCTCTGTTGATACGGCAATAGCACTTAGTGACGTAATCGGTAGACCCGAAATACGATTTTATCAAATAAGTCAAAGGCAAGTACTTATAGAGAACTCCTAAGATACCTTACAGCCCATCACCATTCAACCCATCACTTTCTTCATTTATCCAACACATTTATTGAGAAAAACATCTGACACATTCATTCTAGGTAAACGAGTGGTTGAGTCCCTGGTTAGACTCAAGGTCAAATCATTCTAACAAAAGACGGAGGATACATTTGACACCACTAGTCCCGGCAGACAAGAGGTACTGGTAGCATCTCTTTTTTTACCGGATTACAATAACGCCAAGATCGAGGAACGTGATCGTGATTCTTGATTTATCCAACACATTTATTGAGAAAAACATCTGACACATTCATTCTAGGTAAACGAGTGGTTGAGTCCCTGGTTAGACTCAAGGTCAAATCATTCTAACAAAAGACGGAGGATACATTTGATACCACTAGTCCCGGCAGACAAGAGGTACTGGTAGCATCTCTTTTTTTTACCGGATTACAATAACGCCAAGATCGAGGAACGTGATCGGGGGGAGAAAACGAAATATACTACCGGGTACAACAATTTAAAATTGGAGGGCCATTGAAACCCCGCAATACTTAAATTTTTAAAGAATTTAGATAAAAGTTTCTTGGGAGCGATGTTATACTATATATTATATCCCTTTGGAACACTGATCTTAAAATTCTAAGGAACTACTTCCAGGAAACTGAGTTTCAGATCATTAGACGATAATTCCTTTCATAAATCGCTATAAATATAAGGTTTTCCAAGTATTTAATGGCAAATTGGAAGAATATGAAATTGTCAGATTAGTAGTTCAGATTTTTAACTTTCCCTTTGAAATTCTTAATAAATGTGATCTTTGATCAATGACGTGGAAGGCTTGTTAATATTTTACTTTAATTATAACAAATCTAAAGCAAATCCGCACCGTGTTGAAAGATTCGAATATTCAAAATGTTTACATCATTAAATAAAATTATTAATTTATTTTAACATTTCTCCTTACAAGTACTTCCCCTTTGTAATGAAGTGGCTGTCTGTGGTTTAATTGTCATCATAAACAATAAACACATTTTAACAACTTTTACAAAAAACTAAACATTTATTAAGTAAATTTACTGAATTTGCAAAAAAATAATCCACGACGTAAATATAATGTATAAACAATTGAGTAATTAAAAGTGCTTATTAAAGCTGTTTAGTATAAAAGAAGATTTGGCGCTTAAAATAGTGCACTCACTTGCTACATACAATTTTAGATAAAAACTTTGTAAAATATAATAACTATAATAATATGCTTTAAGTGACAATTAAAGTGTGAAACACGTGAGTTGTTTTACAGTAGAAGAAAAACTAAATTATTACGTTATAATTAATTTTAATTGAAATATTTTTGTTAAATCTACTACAAAATTCGCATTTTTTTTTTTTGCTAAATTAAAATGTTTTATTTTAATTTATTACAAAACAAATTGCACGATTTAAACTGAAATTCAAATAAAAAACTTTATTTTCAAGTTTTCGTTATTTCATATTATTTATTTCGAAAATTTTCAACTTCAAGGTCAGGTTTCTTACCACAAAGTTTAATGAACTAAAAACAAATGAAAAACATTTAATTTTTTTATTTGCAATGAAAGTTATACTTTTGTTTGTTAAATTGTTAATGGGTATTAAATTCTTTAAAAAAACATTTAACATGCATTTTTAATATAATTTCATTTGAGTGTTATAAATCCAAAATGTATGCATGTTATCTTGAACGTTTAAAAAGGAACGAAAGCAGAACTTGAACTTTTAAATGACAAATTTTATGATCAAGGAGAAGGGTCAACTCAAGTCGCAGAGAATTAGTATAAATATCGAGTAATTTGGAATGTACACACCCAATTTTAAAGCTTTCTTTTCTTAGTTTTTATTCATATTTATGCAAGATATAAGTTATGAGTATTAATAACAACGAAAAATTGCTTTTAACAGCAAAGACAAAGATTTCATGAAACCAAACTTTAATTAGAAGAAAATCCTTAAAAACTGTTGGATAGACTAGGCTATAGACTAGACTATAGACTAGACTATAGACTAGACTATAGACTAGACTATAGACTAGACTATAGACTAGACTATAGACTAGACTATAGACTAGACTATAGACTAGACTATAGACTAGACTATATACTAGACTATATACTAGACAATAGACTAGACTATAGACTAGACTATAGACTAGACTATAGACTAGACTATAGACTAGACTATAGACTAGACTATAGACTAGACTATAGACTAGACTATAGACTAGACTATAGACTAGACTATAGACTAGACTATAGACTAGACTATAGACTAGACTATAGACTAGACTATAGACTAGACTATAGACTAGACTATAGACTAGACTATAGACTAGACTATAGACTAGACTATAGACTAGACTATAGACTAGACTATAGACTAGACTATAGACTAGACTATAGACTAGACTATAGACTAGACTATAGACTAGGCTATGACTAGACTATAGACTAGACTATAGACTAGACTATAGACTAGACTATAGACTAGACTATAGACTAGACTATAGACTAGACTATAGACTAGACTATAGACTAGACTATAGACTAGACTATAGACTAGACTATAGACTAGACTATAGACTAGACTATAGACTAGACTATAGACTAGACTATAGACTAGACTATAGACTAGACTATAGACTAGACTATAGACTAGACTATAGACTAGACTATAGACTAGACTATAGACTAGACTATAGACTAGACTATAGACTAGACTATAGACTAGACTATAGACTAGACTATAGACTAGACTATAGACTAGACTATAGACTAGACTATAGACTAGACTATAGACTAGACTATAGACTAGACTATAGACTAGACTATAGACTAGACTATAGACTAGACTATAGACTAGACTATAGACTAGACTATAGACTAGACTATAGACTAGACTATAGACTAGACTATAGACTAGACTATAGACTAGACTATAGACTAGACTATAGACTAGACTATAGACTAGACTATAGACTAGACTATAGACTAGACTATAGACTAGACTATAGACTAGACTATAGACTAGACTATAGACTAGACTATAGACTAGACTATAGACTAGACTATAGACTAGACTATAGACTAGACTATAGACTAGACTATAGACTAGACTATAGACTAGACTACAGAATAGACTATAGACTAGACTATAGACTAGACTATAGACTAGACTATAGACTAGACTATATACTAGACTATAGACTATGCTATAGACTATACTATAGACTAGACTATATACTAGACTATAGACTAGACTATAGACTAGACTATAGACTATGCTATAGACTAGACTATAGACTAGACTATAGACTAGACTATAGACTAGACTATAGACTAGACTATAGACTAGACTATAGACTAGACTATAGACTAGACTATAGACTAGACTATAGACTAGACTATAGACTAGACTACTATAGACTAGACTATAGACTAGACTATAGACTAGACTATAGACTAGACTATAGACTAGACTATAGACTAGACTATAGACTAGACTATAGACTAGACTATAGACTAGACTATAGACTAGACTATAGACTAGACTATAGACTAGACTAGACTAGACTAGACTAGACTATAGACTAGATTATAGACTAGACTATAGACCATAGGAATAAAAAGACCGTCCAAGAGTTCTGGCAAAATTGATAGCGCCCCATATAAACTTACCTAAATCCGTATTACTCTCATTTCATAGGAAGTATGTATTCAAGCATCAATAAAGTAACTTCTAAAATCAAGTACATTTTGAGATTATTTTGACCTAAAGTCTATAAAGATCTGATCAGCAAATTTAAAAATAAATCAAATTTGTTAACATAAAAATCATGTTAAACATATCAGTGGAACAATCAGACACCACTATTATAATTGACCATTAAACGTTATAGTAAAATAGCTTTTTTAACACGCAACCAAAGCAAAAAAACCCATTCATTTCAGTCAGCTCAACACGACAACTTTTTAACTTCTTTTTATCTTAATAATAACTTTCGCAAAACTTTGATTGACGATACAAAATGATTTATCATTAAAAAAAAGGAAAACAAACATATTTATTATTTGCTGACAGCAGCCATATTTAATAATATAGTATCTCATACACAGCCAAATGATGCGCTGGAGATGTTTTGTCAAAAACACCTTTCTTCCGGTGATTTTTTGATTAAAAATGAGAAGTAATGATTTGATGACAACATAAAATATTTCTCAAAGGACTATTTATTCAAAGTAAACAACTGCAGATGTGGTAAACAGTCACAGTAATGAAAAAATACAAATATTAAAATTGATTTTGTAATCTTTGAGTTTTCCGTTAACATTAATTTTGCATACTTTTAGGCTATCTTTAAAAATTATTTAAATATTGAATTCTTTAAGGCTGTCTTAAACAAATTATCTAATTGTCTATTTTAGGGTTTAAATTTTCATTTCATTACATTGAATGTGTTCAATTAAAAATCAATAGATTTTTGTTTCGACCAACTAATCGTTCATGAATTTTGACACTTTATTCAATGTGTGTTTTTTTATTCTATTTTGAGCTTGACATTTTCATTTAATTTTGTTTTTGTTACATTTCAAACCCCTTTTATAAAAAACTATTACAATAGACTCTTACTGTTTCGTTTTTTTCACTCGATGTCTTTGCAGAAAAAAAACAAGATTAATTGTTTAACATTTTTTATATTACATATTTGTTACATGATGACGTATAAGTTTTTTTCTGTATGAACAAACAATTCTGTGTATTTAAAATGTGGGTAGAATTTATTAAGAAGGTACCTGTTTAAAGGCTGACATCAGCAGAACTTTCGAATTACCTTCATTTGATCGAAGAAGGCTCACTCTGGCTCTTTACCAATGAACTTTGACTCTTATATATATAAAACTGTTGTCGCTATTGTGACAGTTGTATAAAACCGTAGGACCTATTCACCATATTTGTTAAATCATTCAAAATTTATAATAAATTCGTTATAAACTGTTTACATCATTTTAAAAATTATGAGAACATCGATCAATATATATAAGTATATTCCTTATTATGTGATAATCTAGGGTCCAAACGGGAGAAGCTTGAAAGGCTGACACTTTCCACAACTATAGGTTCTATAATTAACATTATTTCCGATTTTGGTGTCAAAAAATCGCCAAAGAGTTACCGAAAAATTACTTGTTCTAAGATATTAATCACTCTTTCATATTCTGTAGATGTCGATCTATAATTGATTTAAGCCCTCATTAAAGAACCTATTCCATAAATCAGACAGTTCGTTATAATATCTACAACCAAATTGGAGGTAAATTTTCAAACTATTATGTTAAATTGTCATTATCGCACAGCCTGATGTGGATCCACTAAAAGAGATTTTGGAAAACGCTAATTTTAGAGGGTAAATTCGGTAACTAAATAAAATACAACAAAAGTTTAATAGGTTTCTGGTACTTTTTCGGGTAAAAACTGAACCAAGGAACATAGAAATATAATTTATATCACATTCGTAACTTATTGAAAAATGACGAATTAAAGTTTGGTACTTTTGGGAAATTTGAACGTTTAAGGGGTAAAAATCGCACCTATTTTTGGTACTTTTTATACCCTACAACACTTTAGTGGGGAGGGTATATTAGGTTTGTTTCTGTTGTTTGTAACGTACAATAATATTGGTCCTATACCCACCTTAAAGTATATACCATATATAGTATATATTTTCTGAATCGATTTAACTATGTCCGTCCTTCTGTACTCAAACTACAGGTCGCAATTTTGAAGATAATTAAATTTTTTTCTAAAAAATTACAAAAGTACCGCCCTATTGTACATACACATTAATAGAAATCGAATAATAGTGACGTATTTTCTGTATACAACATCCTCTTCATTTTTTTTCTGCTTTTCTGTTAAAAGTGGGTGGTATGAAAGGGCTGACAAATCTAAAGTTCAATTTTTGCAGACAAAATGCGATTTAATTGAAAGAACCTTCAAAAAAGGACAAATTATAAAATAAAATAAATATAATAGAAATGCATTAAACAATTCTTTTGTTCTAATAGATAAAATATTCAAGAGATATATAAAATAGTTTAAATTAAATTTACATAAAATACACGTGTTTTTGTCTGATTTTCTTTAGTATACTTACACAATTCTTTGGCAATTTAAGATTTTATCATAAAGTTTATTTTAATGCTATTACTAGTAACAATCAATTATATAATCCTTTTTGTGATTTTAATAATTTATTTATATTTATATATATATAGTTTATATAGTTTTTGACATTTTTAAAAGTTTTTGTTTTAAAACTTTTTAAAGATTTCTTTCTTAACTTTGTTTTTTCTTTTTTATATACCTAAAGCGTAGATATTTTTCTATTCTTCTCTTTTTATTAAGTTAAATATTTTTTCTTATTTTTAACACACCTTATCTTTATGTATGCCGCCGAAAAACTAATTCAAAAAGTCCAAAATACATAAAAAGCACCATCATTCTCAATATTGTGTTTAACTTGGAACAATACTTTTTTTTGATAAGGATTTCTGTGTTGTACACAGAATCCATCTGTATCCTCTCTCTCTCTCTTTTTTATTTAACATCCTGTTCTCTTTACCTCTCAAACAGTAGTAGGAATGTGTCAGTAATAAATGTTAGTCAGTCCGTACAGTATAGACAAGCTGAAACATATTGGTATTTTACGGGTTCAAATGTGTGTTTATGTATTTTTCGTTACTGTAGACCTTCCCATACCGTTTCATTGCAACCTACCGAAACCGACATTAAATGACGTCGCTGTGTTTGAAAGCATGAATTTGGTTGTGGTTTATACACCGAAGGGCAAAAAAATAAATGTGGTTTTCTCTTATATTAGTACACTAGTTAGGATTCCAAAGGAGAGTTCATCACGACGGTAGACCCGGAAATGTTAGAAAAATTTCCACAACGGATCATGCCAAAGTCATTTTTACTTCCCACCGAAATTCGTTTTTTGGATGAAAACATAAAAGTCCATTTTTCGGCTAAACCAGAGGCCTTAGGGCAAAAAGGATTAAGTCTGTGATGACTTTAATTTCCTATTGATAATCGATTTTTGAGAGAAAACATATAAGTCCATTATCTTAGCTGTATAACTTATAAATGCGAGATTCACGTGGTTTGTGTCCTTACTAACTTATATGTCATTTTAGATTTTATTCTCATTTAGTTATTTAAGGAAAATGTGTTTCGGAAAGGCTTCGAAAATCTGCTTAATACTTTGTGCCAACAAATAATCATTTGCGAAAATCTGCCGAAAACGATCTGGCTATAAAAACGGATCCTATACAGAAACCCGAAGTGCTAGAAATCGTATGTGAAGCATGGCCAACCTCAAAATAAACGTCAGTGCCGAATATCCATTAAGTTAAGGGTACTGTCAATTATGACTTGCTAAAATTGAGCCAGACGATCAAGGGATACTTGTTCCGAATACAAATGATTCGTTTAAAGCCCCAACTTTCCTTAATGAAAATACTTGTAAGAAGAACTGTTAAAAACTATGAAGATAACAGTATTTGGGAAGTTTTTCAGTACACGCCTTATAGTCGAGATTCTGATCCGTACGAAAACTATTTGTTTCGATTTACGTGCAACACTTTCACAGGATTGAGGACTTGTATTGGAATATGTGGCCAAACAAGAAGCTGTAATATATCCTAAAGGTAACGTGTGGTTACATGTAAAAACTATTACTATAATAGAGTTTGGGAAGTTTTACATCATCTACCATGTGAGACGCTCTACTTTGGAATATTGTTCACTTCAGAATAGAGCATCTGCAAGAAGATTAATTCGTACTTAGCCATTTGAAACGCGCAGTTATTAACAGAAAGTTGGGAAAAGGTCATACCTATCGATGTTAAATGTTGGTTAAAACAGGGAAAGCATATGGTTGGACATGGTTTTAAGAAATCAAGATAATAACCAGATAATATATAATAGAGACTGGGAAGTTTTTCAGCACCTGCCTTATAATTGAGACAATGATCCTTACGAATACTACTATTTTTTTTGATCATTACGAAACGCTCTCACTGGAATGCTCTTTTCATTACAGCATTGCTTCGTTTTTTGGCCTTAAAAAACAAGCAATTACTTTATGAGCGAAACCTATAAGATATCAGAAAGTTGGAGGAAGATATGTACTTATTTAAAAGTTCATTTTTATATCACATGGAGGAATCATATTACGGACCCTGATATACAATATTTTGATATTCGCTGATTTTAAATGAAGACAGGTTGAAAATAAGTTACTATCTATCTAAATGTTCTCGTATATTTAAAAGACTTTCCAAACAAGCTTTCGGACAATTTTCATGTTAAAATGAACTCTCTGATAAAATTCCAGTGATCATAATACCCAATTTCTTGGCCGCGAGTTCTTTCGTAAAGATGTGACATCAAAAGTTTTTTGGAAAATTGATATATAGATATTTAGACTTCTTCGAAGCTGTTGTGACGTAAGTTGTTTATAGTTATAACTTGTACTTATTGTGAAAATACTGCGAGTTTATAATTTTAACATGAATATCGGAAACCTCACATTAGTTTTGACCTGCAGTCTATCTGATTTCCTGTAATCAATCTGATAATGTCGATTGATTCGAAAATTTAAAAATTTTGAGATAATTTCAATATTGATTTTGACGCCCACGTCTTTGATGAGCCCTTAGGATGCGGCAACTGATCCCGATATGGGTTCCCTTGATATAAAGTATTTTCGAAGTCAACATTCCTTTGTCGGCTTTAAAAACTGCTTATTTTGTGCTCTTTTCTTTAAAAATAATTTTTCTCTTTCCTTTAGTATTCAACAAATAATGATCTGTCTTTTTTAGCTGATAGATAGATACACATCCCAGCAGTTTTAGAAGGAGTCTCTGTATCCCTACACTTATTGGTTGAATTATGTTAATATATTGCAAAGGAAGAAGTATAAATTATTACCTCATTTTTCCTAAGTAATCTGATGCGAAACCACCAGAACATTTTATCTACACTGTAGTTATTTAGTAGTTATTTAACACAATGATCTATAGATTATTAGAATATTGTCCACTTGTCATCGAAGTGAAGTGTGTAGCTGTAGTCGGAGAGAGTATCAATCATTACTTTATTCAGCACAAATAATCTAGCGGGAGTACTCTTTAACGTTTTTTGGTTTGGACTGAACTTTTTATAGGAGTGATCTATCAGGAACCTATAGCTACTTCTTACAGCATCATATAGGTATCAGGCAACTACGTTAGAGCAAAAGGGAATAGAACTCGAGGAAGTTAACCTAACGAATGTGAAACTGTTCGACGCAACGAGGACTAAATTAAAAACATGGGCGAGGGAATGAGAAGTTTTCTGAGAATAGTAAAGGTTAATATGAGGAAACGTAGAGACATACTCCTGTACTAAGGTCACAACTATACAAAATTGGACGAAATGACTTAAACGAATGTAAAGCACTGATTGAAACATTTTAAGAAACTACGTCCAGAATATTGATTGATTCTTCATAAAGCTTTATATTTTACATTTAAAGGAGCACATAACAAACCCGATAATGGCCTGATTTGATGTCTAGCGAATTCTGTAACCAGTGATAAACTTGTGTGATAAAGTAACTAATTTCGAAAATCTATCCCAAACTGCCGGGTATGCTTTCAAACACATACAAGAGGCATTATGTACATCTATGAACTTTCAATGTTTTGCTTAAAATTATATGTTGTGTGTTATTTTTGCTTTTTTATACATTTTTTTTTTGTTTTTTTTAAGCAACATCCAAATTGTATGTTATATTAAGACCTCAAATCATCAGTTGCAAAAATGATGATGAAATTTGAAAAGAAAACAAATCACAAAAAATATAAACAAAAAAAGGAACAATTCAAGAAAAGGTTTTCTTTTCCATTACTGAGATTTTTAAGAAGTTGTAGTTTTTTAATGGACACTGGTACTTGTAATATTAAATTTCCAGTTTTGTTTTTAAGTAGGAAACAGTTAAAACCCCAAAAAAAAATTTAGTTTTTCTGGTTTTTTATTTTTTAATGTTCTTTAGTTGACGCTGTTATTGCTCAATATAAAGATGTTGTTGATTTCTGTTAGAATTTCGTGATATTAATGTGAACAAGGTCAGCTCAATGGTTAGGTGGTATATACAACATAAAGGTACTTTTATGTACGTTTTTAGTTATAAGAAAATAAGTACATACTGCTTTTTTTCCGTGGATCTCTTTAAGGTCTTTAAAGCGCAGGCTTCAACATTGAAAGAATGTTTAAACAAAACTTTACTCGCAGCATAAGAATATTATAGTATTGGAAAGAGAAATTATGTAAACAATTCGAATTATTGAATTGTTTTTAAGTAATAAGGCTTAAATATATAGTTTTTTGTATAAACAAGTAAGAGTGTTATATTCGGCTATGCCGAATCTTATATACCCACCATCAAACCTCGTATTGACTCGAATGAAACTTACTTATGTCGAATTTCATCTATATACTCGTATTTTTAGGCCAGTTATAAGCGTTAAAGTAATTTTCTGAAAGGGACCTTATATAGGGGAACGGTCAATTATGGGTCGATCCTCATAAAATTTGGTAGACAGAATTTGGTTCGTATAAAATTTATTTGTGTCGAATTTCATCGCTACTCGTATTTTTAAGTCATTAATGAGCGATGCAGTCATTTTCTGAAGGGGACCTTATATGGGGGGTAGTGTCAATCATGGACCGATCAACATAAAAATTTTTAGATAGATTTTGACTCGTATGAAACTTAGTTAGTTAGTTAGTTTAAAAGGAGGATGTATATACATCAAATCCGAAGAAATACACCTAGGCCTCTATCGGGCCTGTTGTGCGCTCCTTAACCAGTGCCTCAGGTGGGAATCGAACACATCACCTCCGGTCTGCCAGACTAGAACCCTAACCACTAACCTACCGGAGGCCACCGTATGAAACTTACTTATGTCGAATTTCATCTATATACTAGTATTTTTAAGCCAGTAATGAGCGTTAAAGTCATTTTCTGAAGGGGACCTTATATGGGTGGTAGGGTCAATTATGGACCGATCCTCATAAAATTTTGCATAGTGATTTTGGATCACAAGAAATTTACTTATGTCGAATTTTTTTATTTTTAACAAGTTATGGCTGTTAAAGGGCTACCTGAAGACGTGGACCGATAGTGCCCATTTTCAATACCAAACAAACCTTACCTATAAGAAATATTTATGTGAAATTTCTAGCTCTTTCCATTCGGACTCTATCGTGCTTTCAACAGACAGACAGACAGACGGACAGACATGGCTAGATCGTCTTAGAATTTAATGAGGACCCAGAATATATATACTTTTGTGGGTCTATGACCAATATTTCGATGTGTTACAAACGGAATGACAAAATCAATATACCCCCATCTTTTTTGATGGTGGGTATAAAAATAGAAGGACTATATATGATGTTTAACAAAATATTTTCAATGTTGATCACTCTTGATTTGCCCGTTAAAAAATTAAAAATTTTCAGATGTAGAATGAAAATTTTGACCTAAAGGCATAATTTTTCATTGCAGAAAATTTCGATTTATCTTTAAATATTTTGTTAAATTCAAATAGATATGTATATTACTTATGTGGCAGTATAATTTAAAGTTCTAAATAAAAAAAACTATACTAGCAGCTTACAAAAATATACACAAATTGAAAATTAGCTCAAATAGAACTTGAAAGTATATTTTAACTGGTTATTATTTAAATTATTTTTTTATAAATACATACTAAATTTAGTTTTGGCATATACCCTACTTTTAAGTAAAGAGAATGAACATTATCATAAATTGTTTGCATCGATTACCTCGATATTTGCAAAAAAGGGCACAAGACTGGCTCAGGTAGAACATCTGGTCAAATATACTCAGAAAGTTCTCGCTGTATAAATGTTATACGACATCTATGCCAGAGAGACTTATTGTTATTAAATATCCAATTTACGAATCTTAAATCTACCAGCCACGAGTAGATCATCTGATCTCGGCAGTCCCGTTATCTCTGTCTGTCTCTCTCTGTAGATGTCGGATATTCTTACCGCTCATTTTTTAATACCTTTACCGGTGTGCCGGAGGCGAGTGTACAGAAACCAACATTTAACTTGGATGTAGACTTCATTCCATTGATACAGATGTTGAATTTGTGATCCCAAATCTTTGATGAATTAACCTTACCTAGATCATCTGGTCTCAACAGTCCCATAAAGTTATAATTTTCTCTCTCTCTCTCTCTTTAGATGTCGAATATTCCCACCGCTCATTTCTTAATACCTTTATCGGTGTCCCGGATGCGAGTGTATAGAAACTAACAGTTAACTTTAATGTCTACTTGATTCCAGATCATAATCACCAAGTAATGAACAACAACTTATCTGCTATAGTTTTGGTTGAATTTACAGCTTCGGTTTTTCATATCTGTACAGATTTTGTAATAGTGCTCAAGAAACTTAGATCATGTGTCTTTCATCATAGTAGATCATAATCGCCATGTAATAAACAAAAACGTATCTGTTTATATATCATTAAAATATTAAAGGTTGTAGATCTTCAAATCCTGGATTTCGTATGATTCTTGATATCAACATAATCGTTCTTCCGAAACCACTATAACATTTTTATTGACAAAATTGACACGACTGGTTTGCTACCAGGTCGTTCAAGAGATAATATCGTAACCGCATTGTTAAAGAAAATTCTAATTCTGTGGGAAATGTGGTTACGGTAAATATTTCACGTTGTCGACAGATTTGAAGAAATACATTTTGGACTATTATTGATAATATGGATATCACTGACATGTACAGAGTTGACATATCCAAGGTGTCCCAATTTGGGGTCTTCTGGCCACCGCCCCGATGGTTCTGATTTACTCATGTGAAATTTCTATGAAATCTGAAAATATCACAAGAAACACGTGCCACAATCGCGATGTGGGATGTGTTTCACTGTTCTATCAATATTATAATTAAAATATAGAATTGTAATCGGTTGACCATTGGATCGGATAATGCTGTAAAAGGGGAAACTCGTTTTTTAACCGTAATGTTCGTATGTGGAATTATTTCCCATCAGAGGACTTTCCTTTCATTTGCAAAATAAGCAGATGATTTAAATCGTATATTTACAAAACAAAATTAACTTGAATGGCTCAAGAGGAAATATCGTAACCGGACTGTTAAAGAAGATTTTAATTCAGTAGGAAATGTGGATACGGTAAGTAAATCACGTTTACGACAGATTTGAACAATTACATTTTGTACTATTATTTATAATATGGATATCACTGATATGAGATTACATACCCAAGGTATTTCAATTTGGGATCTTCGATGGTTAGATGAGGTCCAAATCAAGACATAAGCTCGACAGCACTTCTGAATTACTCATGTGAAATTTCTTTGAAATCTGAAAATATCCCAAGAAACACATCCCAAAATCGCCATGTGAGATATGTTCCACTATTCTATCGATATTATAATGAAATATGTTCCTCTGAAAGTAGAGAACTTGTTCTCGAAACTCGCAGATTTATTGCTACGCAACACTTGTCTCTCTCTTTAAGATCATGTCCAATTGGCCATTGGATCATTATTTTAACACGGTAATGAGATTAAAAGCAAGTACTTACCGCGCTCGCTTACAAGTAGGAAGTTAGATAAGCACTTACTACGATCGCCTGCAAATAAAGAGTTAAGTATTCTTGAAATAATAACCTACGATGATACGTCTACTAAGTATTAGTTTTGATAAAAAGGCATTCGAAAACAAAATTTCAAGGCCAAAAAGTCAGTACACTTACGTGTATAGTTATTTGTAAGGAATTATAAGACTCCTTCTAAGTAATACAGGCGTTATGTAGAAGTTATTGAAAAGTAAGTTCTAGAGTAAGAACCAGTAATTACAAGATTTTGTCAAAATGCGATTGAAAATTTATATGAAATAATCGATTATTCAATAATATTTATACGAAGCTTATAAACATGTCGTCTAAGCTGAACTTAGAACTTAAATTTAAGTTTCTACAAAATAATTAATAACTTGTTTTTAAAAAAGTTTAACTTCTTTTTTCGTTTTTCTTATCACACCAATTAAAAACAAACTTTATTTAAATCATTTACATTAATAACATTCAAAAGAATTTTTCAGTTTTAATCGCACAACATAAGTGTTGCTTTTTAGTACGTCTTAATGTTTATTTTTACAAGAGGCACACTTTGTTTTTAATTTATTTTATGTTCCATAAAATTATTTATGAACACACATACATACATATTTATTTTAAACTTGATCTCGAATTGATAAAAAAACGCATAAAACAAGACATTTCAGTTGTATGTCCAGCACACAATCGACACACCTCCTTGGGCTGTTTAGACTGTCTTCGACATCTGTCATTTCGTGGTGCGTATGACAAGCAAATGAACTTAAACTTTTAAAATCTGCCATTTTCTTCTTGTTTACCCCTTTACGTTGCATTTGCAATCAGGTTACTGAAATAAAAAAAAATAAATAAATTAATGAACAAATGTCTGCATAAAATGTGTTTTAAAGCATGATTTTCTAATTTAGTACGAGTATTTTACAAAAATAATTGAGTGTTGACAGAATGATAAACAAAATAAATTGAATGAATTATTTTAAACACGCATTGGAGTTATTAAGTATGTAATATATTGAGTAGGTATGAGATAGATGGCAGCTTGTTTTTATATACGAAAAAATATTTTGATATTAAAATAATTTATAAACTAAGGAAAAATTTCAATTTTGGGAGCCCACCCACTTGGTCCACGCTCTTAGTGGAACCAACTCTCATATAGCACCCTTTCGATTGTGTTTCATTAAAATTTTCGAATTGTGATGAGATTTTGATGCCATTCAACTAAGAATTCCTTTTCCATTTGGTTTTGTATACAAAATATTAGATGCAAGATCTATATTTCAAGGTAAACTAGTCGTAAATTTGGAAATTTTTTTCTCAAAAAGTTTTTTTCTAAAATATTTTTTTTGAAAAACTTAAGGTGGTGAAAAATATCTTTCAATTTAAAGTTTGATGAAAGTTCAATTATTCACCACAAACAAAATTTATTCACCACCCTAAACGTTTACACGAAAAATTTGCAAGTAAATCGGCATTAAATACACTGCGTTATCTTGTTAGACACTGCCTTATCACAAAATTGAACTGTGGTTATAATCTTTGCTAAAAGAAGAAAAATAATGTATATAGTGATAATTTCGAAATGTAGAGTGCGCTATAGTTGCTAAATGTTGTAATATACATAAATAATAATGGAATTCAAGTCATCAGAGATACAAACTAGAGTTCTATAGTTGAAACGAAAAGTCGACTTTTCGACTTTTTTCATTTAGTTAAAAGTCGACTTTTCGACTTTTTGCATTTTATGAAAAGTCGATTTTTCGACTTTTTTCATTTAAATAAAAGTCGACTTTTAGACTTTTCGACTATAAGTATTTTATAAATAGTCGACTTTTCGACTTTTTCCCACTTTTTTCGACTTTTTGACTATTTTCGACTTCTTTCTACTTTTTTCCGACTATTTTTTGACTTTTTTCAAGTTTTCCGACTATTTTAGAGTTTTTGACTTTTTTTCCACTTTTTTAAAACTTTTGACTATTTTTGACTTGTTTCTGCAATTTTCGACTTTTTCCGACTTTTCGACTTTTTTCGACTTTTTACGACTTTTCGACTTTTTTCGACTTTATTCGACTTTTTTCGACTTATCGACTTTTTTCGACTTATCGACTTTTTTCGACTTATCGACTTTCAGACGTTTCGACTTTTATTCACAAAGTCGACTTTTCGACTTTTTTCACAGACGATAGTCGAGTTATCGACTTTTTTGGAACAAAATAGTCGACTTCGACTTTGTTCGATTATTCGAAAGTCGGTTTATAGAACCCTAATGCAAAATGATCGGCGGCGGCGACGCAACCATTTTAGGTCGGCGGCGGCTTATTATAGAAAATATCGCCGGCGGCTTATTATAGAAAATATCGGCGGCGGCTAATTTGTCTGCTCAATTTAACTTTTCTTCAGAAATTGACCTTATAAGCGATTATTATATTGAAAAATCTCTGTATAATAGTCTGTTATATAGAAACCTGTCTCTATATAAATTTTTATCGGCAGAAAATGGATATTATTATAGTAGTTTTCAATATTTTAATATTAGCACAATTTTGTGTGGCAACTCTTTTCAATTTGCCATAAGAATTTAAAATAGTGGCAACTCCGTTCAAATTGGTGAAATTATTTTCTGAAATTCATGTGTGATTCCAATCTTTATCAACTGCTACGTTTAAGCCGGCTTAGCTTTTGAGCCGAAAGAAGTCGGCGGCGGCGCGGCTTGCGGAGTGCTATAATCGGCTATGCCGAATCATAAATGCTCTCCAACTGTAAGATATTTATATTTGTCTTCCGTGATGAGGGTTTGATCAAGCCCATAAAAAATTTATGGACCTTTATGGAAGATATGACCAATTATTGACTAATACAAATAAAATTTCGCAGAAAGATTTATCGATACACAAAACATATATCCTTATATATTAAAGAAATATGTATGTATAAGGGACGACTTAAGGAAGTGGATCTTATACATATAAGAGCAAAGCTTGGAAAGAATGAATTTGTAATTAATACTCTTAAAATTATTGAAAGTATGTAATATTAAACGATGTATAAGCTTAATTGATTATAAAGCACTTGGAAATGTAGTTCTATACATGTATTTTAAATATGTTATAATATCGAAAAAACCCACAACTTAGCGAAATTGGTGTTTGAAAAAACTTTCTTCTTTTGCTTTAACTTTGACTTCGTCAAATATACTATGATAACTATGATACAAACTCCCCTTTATAATAAACTTTTAACCTATAGTATCGCGATGAAATACAGCACATATAACTTTTATATAAAAATAAATCCTTTCTCCAAATTTTATGACGATAGACCTAGTTTTGCCCCTAACTTCCACATATAAAGCCTCTTTTAGTTTTTCATCAATCAATTGTCTAAATACATCAAAATAAAGGTAAAAATTAGAACTATAGTTGGGAGAGTGTTATACGTTTGTGCTAATGTTTGTAACGCACAAAAATATTGGTTTTACAACCACCTTGAAGTATACCAATCGGCTTAGAATAATTTTCTCAGGTCGCAATTTGAATGAATTTAGGTACGCTTAATACGTTTGGCCCAAGGTCGAACCCTATTGATTTTAGTTAAAATCGGAACATTATTTCAGCTAGTCCCCATACAATCGGACCTTCCGATTTGAGCTCTTTGTTATGTATAAGGGCTTAATCACTAGAAAACCTGATAAATAGTTTAAACGTCGCAAAATTATAACTCCTGTATTTCACTAAAACATATTCAAGTCATTTAAACGAAATTCCCGAGTTTTTATTAAAAATTTACTAAACAAAGTGGGATGTTATTTGTGGTATATTTTAATTTAATATGTTGAGTGTAATCATAATAATCTATCCGGGAGATAGTCCCGAAGTAGCACTTACATAGGGTTACTCGACTACCCAGGTGACTGGATATTTATCCTAGGGGGAAGTCAAACGTCCGTCCCTTGATTACAAGAAAAACTAGTGCAAAGAAGTCAATACATGTCAATGAACCTTTTCGCTTAAGTTTTTGTTGTAAAGTGTCTACTCTATAAATTACTTGGGAACAAAGCGTATATTTATGGCAAAAGACTAACGAATTAAAGCCAACCGGGTAGTTAAGAGGAAAGGACTGTTTTTTTCGGATGCATTGACCTTTTGTCGAACTGCTGGGAAGTACTTCATTCAATTACCATGGACGACGAAGGGCGGAGGATGGACTGAAATGGCTTAAATAACTCAGAAAATGATTCTGAGCCAGTTGGGAAGAAAAAGGACTAGAGGAAATTCTACTCTATAGACTAGAGAAAATGTTAGTCCATCTACTGGAAAAAAGATAGTCTATAGACTAGAATTTATAGAGAAAATATTTGTCCCTAGACAAGAGAAAAGACTAGTCTATATACTAGAGAAGAGGCCTAGACAATAGACTATATTTAATGTTATTAGACTAAAATTTCAATTTTTTAAACTTCTTTAGTAAACCGTAGATAGATAAAAAAACGACTGAATAATAAAATCATCATTGTGGTAAGTACTCGTACATGCAAAGATACTCTCACATATACATATATGCAAACATATTTACTTTGAAACATTTTCAAATAACTTTTTACCGCACATTTTCAGAGATGTGAAATGTGTATGTTTCAACAAAAATCCAGCTGAAATCAAAAATTAGTAGCAACAGCAGTAAGGATGTAATAAGACTTCACCAAAAAGGACTTTGCAATGGATTTTTTACTTGAGCAATTTATTTTAAAATGAAGCGATACAAAATGAATTTGTATATATTTTTTTTAGTTTTCTACGTATGTGTGTGTAATCATTCGAACATATGCATGTAATTGTTTGTATGTAGGAGGGTATTCATAAAAGTTTACTTTTTCCAAAAATCTTTTTTTCATTGTTATATATTTAGGTTTAGTATTTGGTACATTCTGTATAATGCCAGAAAACTTTTGACTGGAAGGAATTAATAATGAAATTTTTAACGAAGATTCTCTAGTTTGGGTAAATCAAGTGGGAATTATATTTGCTTTAGTATGGAATTTTCTTGAAAATAAAATCCCTTTTAAGATCCGTAAAATGGGAACCGCGATAGTTGCATTTTCTGATGATGTAGTACCCTTTTTAGAAAAGTAAAATTGTAATAAAACCTTCGGGAATTAATGGGCTCGTTAGTATTACATGGTCGAAGAAATTGGACCTATTAGACCTATAAGTCTGGCTAAAATATGATCCCATTGATAAAGGTAAAACACCTTCCTACAAGAAGTAGGTTCGCCAAATTTGAGTCAGTACATGTTATACATAATACCTGTACCAATCTTCGATAATAAATATCAAAAAGAGTTGACTAGTCTGTAACCATTGTCCTTCGAGGCGACACGATTTCATAATCGGTCCTGTTTATAATCTACTAAGTTTCATGTATGAACCTGTTTCCTTTATCATCTATTGGGTGACAAATACTTGTCCTAATATATTCTAACAAAATAGAAGTACTGATATGTTCTCACGGAGACCACATAAATAGAAAGATCGACCAAATTATAGAGGAATAATTTTGATGGTATTAAAAATGAGCCAAATAACCTCCCAGTATTCTTATTAAATGCTGAGTTTCCTGTATAATATAATCTAAATATTGGTCTCAAATATAAATTTCTCGCAGCAACAACTTTTTAAATGCTATCCGTACAAACTCGTATGTAAAGCGTAATGTGAGAATCCTGTAATAAAATGAATGAATGAGATGATGTCACATGTGGTGATTCCCTAGCAAACATTTTATATTGTTCAAAAGCTTTTCTACTCTCCATTCATTCATACAATAATGCCTCAGGTAGAAACATAATGTTTATGCAATGTGTGTCTGAATGTTAACGTCGTTTTGGAAAACATGTGTATTGCCAAACCCAATATCTCACACTTCTTTAAGTAAACATATAAATATGAATGTGTATTTGTGTTAAAAACTATATGCAGTATATTATTAAGGATATAACTATTTTCGAACATTACTTTGAATTTTCGAATTTAATTTTAAATATTCCAACATAGCATTGTAGTGTCATCAAGTGTACTCCAGACTGGCAAATTTCAGACAATTCGGGCTACGAGAACTGGTTTTAATGACTTTAAAATTTTTTCGAACTTAAGTTCGAATTTTCAAAAATTTATTTTTAGGTTTTATGACCCAGAAATTATTTTAAGGAAATAAAAAATTTTCCGAACATAACTTCGAATTTTCGAATATAATTTCGAATATTTGAACATAATATTGTATTGTCATTAGCTGTACCCAAAACCGCCAAATTTCAGCAAATTCGGGCTAACAGAATTAATATTTTTGATTTGATGTCATTGGAAAGTGTTGGAATGTTATGTATACCCCTAATGTACATAGATATTTAAAATCATTTATATACTCATTGTAGCAGATCTAATAGTCGTAACTGTATATGTGAGTGAAAGCAATTTGGGTAGTTGTTGTCATCCTGTGTGTTTGCATGCTTGGTTGAATTTGTTTCGTGTTTTGTCCATTATGTTTGTAAGGACATCAAAGGCTTACAATAATATTTCAGTTTTTTGTTTTTTAATAGTTTGTATTACCTACATACATATGTATTGTTAGGAGTAGTAAGTTTTTTTATTGCACTATTATGCATTTGATTTCATTCATATACAGCTTATATAAATACCCTACTTATACATTTATATATTTTATTATATATGTATATATATTTAATGGATAAATAGAAAACCTTCGCTACTGTAATGCCATTAAAGGGTAAGTTAAGTAAGGTTATATCGGAAGCTCGCAATTTTGCGAGAACTATCAAAGGTTTAATTAATTTGAGATGCCTTGTTAATCGGAAATTTTTAAAGATATCCTGTACCTCTACTAAAATTTGATTAGATTCGTTAGTGGCATATTCTTGAGTCAGTTCAGATCATGAAAGAATTATTTAACAAGTTATCTAAGTCGGAGTTCTTGTAGAGCGGATCAGTAAAATGAATTCAAGGTCCTTTCCTTGTGAAAGATAGGGCCAGAGCATTTTGGGCAATTTGAGATCAGATTTCTCTGTAGCCCACTTAACGATCGAACTTTTCTCTTTGTTTCTCTACATCGATCATGTAGTTAGTTAGTTAGTTAGTTAGTTAGATAGTTAGTTAGTTAGTTAGTTAGTTAGTTAGTTAGTTAGTTTAGTTAGTTAGTTAGTTAGTTAGTAGTAGTTAGTTAGTTAGTTAGTTAGTAGTAGTTAGTTAGTTAGTTAGTTAGTTAGTTAGTAGTTAGTTAGTAGTTAGTTAGTTCGTTAGTTAGTAGTTAGTTAGTTAGTTAGTTAGTTAGTTAGTAGTT
The DNA here is from genome assembly GCF_015586225.1 of Lucilia sericata. NCBI lineage: Eukaryota > Metazoa > Arthropoda > Insecta > Diptera > Calliphoridae > Lucilia > Lucilia sericata. Next base: position 564,555 of record NW_023994103.1, on the reverse strand, counting down.
AGTAGTTAGTTAGTTAGTTAGTTAGTTAGTTAGTTAGTTAGTTAGTTAGTTAGTTAGTTAGGTAGTAGTTTAGTTAGTAGTGTTAGTTAGTTAGTTAGTTAGTTAGTTAGTTAGTTTAGTTAGTTAGTTAGTTAGTAGTTAGTAGTTAGTTAGTTAGTTAGTTAGTTAGTTAGTTAGTTAGTTAGTTAGTAGTTAGTTAGTAGTTAGTTAGTTAGTTAGTTAGTTAGTTAGTAGTTAGTTAGTTAGTTAGTTAGTTAGTTAGTTAGTTAGTAGTTAGTTAGTTAGTTAGTTAGTTAGTTAGTAGTTAGTTAGTTAGTTAGTTAGTAGTTAGTAGTTAGTTAGTAGTTTCTCGTTCGTTTCTTTCGTAGTTCGTTGTTCGTTTCGTTAGTTTGTTCGTTCGTCGTTCCTTTCGTTCGTCTTTTAGTTATTAGTTCGTTTTGTTCTCTTTCTTCGTTAGTTAGTTTTCGTTGTTTCTTTCTTTTTGTTCTTTCGTTCGTTCGTTCGTTCGTTCTTTTTCGTTCTCTTTCTTTTCTTTTTGTTCGTTCGTTCTTTCGTTTTCGTTCTTTTCTTTTTTTCGTTTTTTGTTCTTTCTTTCGTTCTTTCGTTCTTCGTTGTTCGTTTCTTGTTCGTTCGTTGTTTCTTCGTTACTGTGTGTTAGTCTTTATTATTTTATTGTTATTCTCCGGTGGCAATCGGACCCACCTCCGGAATTACAGACTGGACATATCAACTAACCTACTAAAAGTACTCTTTTATTAGTACACAAACATCTACTTCGTTCATGTCTAATCAGTTTCTTTTTAGTTAAACTCTTTCTATGCAAGTACGAGTACGATTTGATTTCATTTGATTTCTTTTGTTTGCCTCGATGCTGTCTCTATAAAATCTATTTTATTTGAATTTTATAAATTTTTGTTAGATGGCTGCTTATGTTATCGGTGATTTTTTTTTTTTTTGATTTAGAAAAATAAATTTTTATCTATAGAATAGTTTCCGTAGAAATACTATATATGTATTTACATACATTTATGTATGTACATTACATATACATTGTAAATATAAATGTCTAAAATTTGTTGATTTTCTGCAGCATCAAGGAAATCAACATATAAAAATCATATTGTATAAAATTTATTGAGTACTGTTTTGTAAGTAATATTCGATATTGTCAAGCAGTTATTATTTAAAAGTAGTAAAGTTTTTTTGATTAATTCAAATTGCAAATATTATTTGGTATGAATTTGTAACTTTCTTTCAATCAATGGAAGAAACACTTTAGTAAGTTTTAAGAGATTTTTGAGACAAGTTTTCATATTTTGTGAAAACTTATAAAAAAAGTCATTGAAAGTATATTTTTACTTTTGAAAGGTTTTTTTTATTAATATCAACATAATTTTTTTTTGTAAATTTAGGCTTTAATATAGATTTTAAAAATTTAGTAAAAGATATGGTAGATATTTAGTAAATTGTTTGCAATAATCATTTTTCCTAATTTAATCAATTACTATAAATCTTGCTTTTCTTATTCTTTCAATATCTAAAAGTTCAATATTACATAACAAAAAATACTATTTTCCATCATCTTAATCCTAATTTAATAGGAATGATATTCTAAAACTGCAAATTGTCTTTCTAATAACCATTTGTTATGTTCATTCATGGCCTCACCAATTAAAACATTTTCCTCTAGATTTCAGTAGGTCTGCATAACAGGATTATATTTTTTTTGTTTTTACTAAAAAAGGTTTTGTTAAAAATTCAATATCTGTTTTAATACTCTTTTTTTATTACTCGAAAACTCTGTAAACAAATATTCCTCTTTTTTGTCCCAAATGTTACTTTTTAAAAGCTTTGCAATAATCCTCTAAAAAAACTACGATGCTTTTATTTTTTAGAGTTTGGTGTTATATAATAGAGTTTACAACTCCTTCTATCAAACTGTGTTTTAAATGAAGGTTTATGCAATGAGAAAAGGTAAAACTAAAACAAACGAATTTTATAAATACATATTACATGAGTATAACAGTGTGTGGGTGTGGATTGTAGACAATGAGGGAATGTTAGATTAGGTTATATGGGATGCAAGAAAGAAGACTTAGATGGCATTTGACCCATTATTATACTTTTGAAATAAATCTGCTTTTAGTTGGGTTATGTTATTAGAAGCTATCTGTACTTTTAAGAATTTGACTAGACTTGTTACTCAACTATGAGATTGCGTAGATCATAAAAGAGTGCTTTTGTAGAGCGCTCTAATAAAATTTTTTGTACCGTTACTTCTTCGTCCATAACTATTAGGGAGGCAGTCCACACAATTATTTTCGATTTCGATATAGCAACCAGAGGTAGTTATTTAATTAGTTAGTCTGTTACATCAAATCTGAAGAAATACATTTGGGTCTCCATCGGTCCTGTTGTGCGCTTCTTTACCAGTGTCTCTGATGGAAATCGAACACACGACCTCCAGGCTGACAGACTAGAGCACTAGGTTAGGTTGATAGAAGGATGTATACTACATCAAATCCGAAGAAATATACCTAGGCCACTATCGGGTCTGTTGTGCGCACCTTTTCATGAACAAAATTGTTCACTGAGTGTACTATTTTTCAATGTTCAGAAACTAAGATTCCTGGACGTAATTCCCAAGAATTTTTAAATCTGTGTTAGTTAGAAATGTAATTTTCGGAATAACATCATTTTCAAGATACTTGGATATCTTCGACGAATGCTTGACAGTGACAAAGAAAATGCTCCAGAGTTTCACTGTCCTCTCCACAAGCCCTACATTCGTCTGAATCACATGTCTAATTTTGTATAGATGTACTCGTAATCCTGTGTGTCCACTCAGAATAAGTACTAACCTCAGACTTGCTCATTTTGAGCAGATTTCTCGTCTTGCTCTCATCAGGGTAACCCTATAGGATCTTTGTGATTCTACCCACCGTTTCATTATTGCAAGAGGCCTTGTGGAATTCTCTCACCCATATTTTTAATTCAGCTTTTTGTGGCTATTACATTCGCCCTTTCGTTGCCGACTACTTCCGAGTGGCCTGGTAGCCATATGATGTAAACCTTACCTCTGGGAGAGTATTCAGTTAAAGCTTTCTTACAATCCAATACGTTCTTAGATTTACCCTAATTGCCTTCTGGCTATCGGTAAATATATTAAACCCTGTGGGCGCCATATTTATTCTAATCCAATTTACACATTCCGTTATTGCTCGGACTTCTGCCTAGAAGCTTGTGTTATGATTAGGTAAACGGTGGTATATTTCTGTTTCTAGGTCTTCAATATAGAACCCCTGCTCCACTTTGTCCCCCAATTTAGAATCATCCGTGTAGCAACGGATTCCTACTGGTATTTGCTTTAATGTTCCGCTTGACCAAGACATTCTATCTGGAATCAGCGTTTCAAAATTTCCGAAATATTCTGTGTCTGGTATGCGAGCAGGCACTTCCGATGATTGTGTATAACCTAACAATGTGTCCAGTATACATTTATGACGTGTTTTATAAACGCTTTTGGTCAGTTCGCACACTAACTAACTACTAACATAACGTGGAAGCACACAGTTAATTTGTTCGTAATTTAATTTCCCCGATACCTTTATGCCCTTGAACACATATCAATTCGAAAAAGTGCAATGAAGAATACATTTCGAGCTTTGAGGGAAGCTAGACAGTTTACGTTGGTGTTAATGATTGACGCGTCGATAACTAGGTCTTAGGTTTATGTTGTGGCCGTATTTATAGATAAATTTTAGCCTAAAAACAGGTCAATCTGTTGGTAACCAAGCTCATCGAAGAAAATTTAAGTTAGTACCCGTAACAGTACAGATTGAGATCTCATGGCTTTAATGAGTTTTCAAACCGTCTTCTTCCTTAAATTCATAACATTAACTGTGTCTAAGAACTAAACTATTTAGCCGAAATACATACAATGTAGGCGTTTAGCTCACATAGAACCCATTATCTTTCAGAAGGTCTTCTTCTTAGAATAGAAGTCATAAAGTTGCTACGAGAGTTTAGATTCTGAAATTAACTATGTTTGCATTTCAAAACTCTAAAACTGTAATCAAGACGGACGAAATTTTACTAATAAGTACCAATTCCATCATTTTCGGATTGACCGCTAGACTTGTTATCTTGGACTTTAATAGTTGGATCGAGAATAGTTGGATCAATGAGATACCTTACCTACCCATGATACTGAAGTAAAAAACTACTATATTTACAACAATGTTACATAAGACACCCACTAGTAGTTTGTCCTTAGTTAAACCATTCCTTGTTCTATCCACACTTCAACTAATGTTTCAGCATATTTACCGTCTAGCTTGTTATTTTATCTTTAACTTTTAAGTTTCTCAGAGCCTCGAATATAGGGGATTTTGGACAAGTGATTTGCACAGTGATTGGACGATTCTGCACAGTTAATCGGCTACACAATTGGCTTGGAAATTTATGTGATCAAGTAGTGTTCCCTCTATTAAAGAATATTTTACCAATTTTGAAATATTTCATAACAATTTCAATTTCGAATCCATATTTAGTTCGATGCCATTTGTCGAAATACTTTTCATTTACCCTGTAAGACAAGATGTTTTTTTCAATCAAAATAAACCCCACCAAATCTAAACAAATTCCAATATTGTTTCACGCAGCAGTCTATTTATTTCCTTTTATTGTTCTTCTTGTTGTTTTGCTCCATAATACGAAGGAAGCAACAGTCAGTGAGAGAAGGTTTGATATTGTTTTCCTAATATAAGCGCCAAAGGATGAAATGGACATTTGTATGCTTTAACGGGTAAAGGCTTTGTGAGACTTTTGTAACAAATGCAGCGCATTCAAACGTTAGAATCCGCTTAATTGAAAAATAAACATGGTATGGGAGAGAGAATGTACACATAGACGCCCAACGCCATTGCAATATGTACAGTAACGTGGCACAAAATAGGCTATAATTGTTTGTAAAACTACCAACTACCTACTATATGATGTATGAGAAAGGTGTTTAACAATGTTGCTGAAATGTCATGTAGTCCTTTGGTATATAAACAGCATTAGGAGTGTCAACAAACAGAGACTCAACGGTCAACATCTTTTAAGCAATGCCAAACTTTGTTGTGTAGACGATAATATAGTATGTATGTAAATATATGTATGTGTGTGAACGGTATGAGGAATGCATAAGAAATGTCGCCATGCTTACTGATATTTGATTTATCCAACCAACTGATGTTTGTTTCTTGGTGATGGATGTTGTTGGCGATAACACCTCTCTGTCTAATCGTCAACATGATGCTTGTCAAATAGATGTTTGTTCGGCGGCAGTGAGTGTCTGCGTCTGTCTACTGTAATATCAGGCCAGGTGTTAACATGATGTTGTTTCATAACAATTGTCGCAGTCACGTTAGGATCAAAGGACACCAGACAATAAGCAAACGACTGCACCAGTGTCAAGAAAAAAAAAATATAACGAATCGCATGCAATAGAAGGGCAAATATAAAATGGTTACTACAGTGTGACACTATGGCTCGAAGATTGCAGTTTAATTGACAATAATTTGTTAAATGTTTATTAATGTTTATCGAGTATCAGTTAATCTTTCCTAAGTTAAGAAAGTGATGTTTTAGCATCAATAGATCCAACTTTATATAATTAAGGAAGAGATACCTATCAACTAACTTGCTCAACTGGGTGCTGCTGATTTGAGTATAATATACTAAGAATCAAACATTAAAAGATATAGAAAATGTAAATTCAAAAAGGTCTTTCAACAAGGTTACATATCGGTTTATAAGTTGAGCTTATTGCGCAACATATAAAAACGTATCCATCTATTAAATTAATTAGTGCCACTGTGACACGGACGACGATAATAGCATTATGATGATGACGACGTTGGCGCTTTACTCTGATGTCCCAGCATTAGCAGCAAACGGATTGTTGAAACTGCAGCATGTACTCGCAACTAAATAGATACGGCGGAATGATGCAAAATGTTTTCACCTACTGTTCAACCATCCATTAGCATTTGGAATGTGGTAGCATATGAACGTGTTATGTCACCTTTAAATCAAATGTCAAGCAAACCCAAAAAGGAACTAAATAATTTTTTAAAAATTCCCATTGTGTTATAGAAAAAAAGGAAAATTATTATAAAACAAATGGTCAGCAGCAACACATGTGACTGGCAACATCAACATCAGGTGAATATTGCTTTGACATGTTGTGTCATCTATATTAAGGCGCTAAATGCCCGTACACTTGCACAAGTTCCATCTCCATGATGATGTATCTATTGTCATGAATGGAATCTATGGAAAAAGAAATTATCAGAAAAGAATATGAGGAAAAGGATATGAACATGTGTAAAGGGTGGGTCAAGAAGTAGTTTCTTTGACTATCTATCAGTATTTTGAGTATTTACCTCCACGGAACATTAACATGGCTAGGAAATATTTTTCCGATTTTCCGCTAGTGCTTCAAGTGGTCCCCTTTGTCATACTGTGTCTACGGATGAGAATGTGACTGCTTGAAAGACAGTGTGTAACTACTGTAAACACCATTTCAGCCGTCGGCGAGAGCTACAGAACCATGACTACGGACTTTTTATGGATTGAAATGAAAGCTGTAAACTTTCGCAATCTTTGGTTTCATTAGAATGGCTTACCCATTTTTACGGTTAAAGACCGAAATGTTACACAACCTAATATCTAATATCACTTAAGCGATTCGAGATATACAAGTATAAATCGTCAACAAAATCTTGTAAAATAGGATTGGGAAATCATCTAGAGCAAACATATCCCATAAATAATGGGCTATAATAATTTAAGTTGTGCTCACTTTATTTAAAATGAACTCCTATTTGGATCTCCCTGTAGTCAAATAATGTATTTAAATATTTACTGTCCGAAGTAAATATCGGATTGTTAATATTCAGATCTGGCATGGACAATTGAAATTTTGAAATATGTACGTAGTACTGACTTATAACAAAAATAATACTTTCTTAGGTATTAAAGTACTAATTTTCTTATACTATAGACTAGACTATAGACTAGTCTATAGACTAGACTATAGACTAGACTATAGACTAGACTATAGACTAGACTATAGACTAGACTATAGACTAGACTATAGACTAGACTATAGACTAGACTATAGACTAGACTATAGACTAGACTATAGACTAGACTATAGACTAGACTATAGACTAGACTATAGACTAGACTATAGACTAGACTATAGACTAGACTATAGACTAGACTATAGACTAGACTATAGACTAGACTATAGACTAGACTATAGACTAGACTATAGACTAGACTATAGACTAGACAATAGACTAGACTATAGACTAGACTATAGACTAGACTATAGACTAGACTATAGACTAGACTATAGACTAGACTATAGACTAGACTATAGACTAGACTAGACTAGACTAGACTATAGACTAGACTATAGACTAGACTATAGACTAGACTATAGACTAGACTATAGACTAGACTATAGACTAGACTATAGACTAGACTATAGACTAGACTATAGACTAGACTATAGACTAGACTATAGACTAGACTATAGACTAGACTATAGACTAGACTATAGACTAGACTATAGACTAGACTATAGACTAGACTATAGACTAGACTATAGACTAGACTATAGACTAGACTATAGACTAGACTATAGACTAGACTATAGACTAGACTATAGACTAGACTATAGACTAGACTATAGACTAGACTAGACTATGACTAGACTATAGACTAGACTATAGACTAGACTATAGACTAGCTATAGACTAGACTATAGACTATACTATAGACTAGACTATAGACTAGACTATAGACTAGACTATAGAACTAGACTATAAGACTAGACTATAGACTAGACTATACTACTAGACTATAGACTAGACATAGACTAGACTAAGACTGACTAGACTAGACTATAGACTAGACTAAGACTAGACTATAGACTAGACTATAGACTAGACTATAGACTAGACTATAGACTAGACTATAGACTAGACTATAGACTAGACTATAGACTAGACTATAGACTAGACTATAGACTAGACTAGACTATAGACTAGACTATAGACTAGACTATAGACTAGACTATAGACTAGACTATAGACTAGACTATAGACTAGACTATAGACTAGACTATAGACTAGACTATAGACTAGACTAGACTATAGACTAGACTATAGACTAGACTATAGACTAGACTATAGACTAGACTATAGACTATAGACTATACTATAGACTAGACTATAGACTAGACTATAGACTAGACTATAGACTATAGACTATACTATAGACTAGACTATAGACTAGACTATACACTAGACTATAGACTAGACTATAGACTAGACTATAGACTAGACTATAGACTAGACTATAGACTAGACTATAGACTAGACTATAGACTAGACTATAGACTAGACTATAGACTACTACTATAGACTAGACTATAGACTAGACTATAGACTAGACTATAGACTAGACTATAGACTAGACTATAGACTAGACTATAGACTAGACTATAGACTAGACTATAGACTAGACTATAGACTAGACTATAGACTAGACTATAGACTAGACTATAGACTAGACTATAGACTAGACTATAGACTAGACTATAGACTAGACTATAGACTAGACTATAGACTAGACTATAGACTAGACTAGACTAGACTATAGACTAGACTATAGACTAGACTATAGACTAGACTATAGACTAGACTATAGACTAGACTATAGACTAGACTATAGACTAGACTATAGACTAGACTATAGACTAGACTATAGACTAGACTATAGAAGACTATAGACTAGACTATAGACTAGACTATAGACTAGACTATAGACTAGACTATAGACTAGACTATAGACTAGACTATGACTAGACTATAGACTAGACTATAGACTAGACTATAGACTAGACTATAGACTAGACTATAGACTAGACTATAGACTAGACTATAGACTAGACTATAGACTAGACTATAGACTAGATAGACTAGACTATAGACTAGACTATAGACTAGACTATAGACTAGACTATAGACTAGACTATAGACTAGACTATAGACTAGACTATAGACTAGACTATAGACTAGACTATAGACTAGACTATAGACTAGACTATAGACTAGACTATAGACTAGACTATAGACTAGACTATAGACTAGACTATAGACTAGACTATAGACTAGACTATAGACTAGACTATAGACTAGACTATAGACTGGACTATAGACTAGACTATAGACTAGACTATAGACTAGACTATAGACTAGACTATAGACTAGACTATAGACTAGACTATAGACTAGACTATAGACTAGACTATAGACTAGACTATAGACTAGACTATAGACTAGACTATAGACTAGACTATAGACTAGACTATAGACTAGACTATAGACTAGACTATAGACTAGACTATAGACTAGACTATAGACTAGACTATAGACTAGACTATAGACTAGACTATAGACTAGACTATAGACTAGACTATAGACTAGACTATAGACTAGACTATAGACTAGACTATAGACTAGACTATAGACTAGACTATAGACTAGACTATAGACTAGACTATAGACTAGACTATAGACTAGACTATAGACTAGACTATAGACTAGACTATAGACTAGACTATAGACTAGACTATAGACTAGACTATAGACTAGACTATAGACTAGACTATAGACTAGACTATAGACTAGACTATAGACTAGACTATAGACTAGACTATAGACTAGACTATAGACTAGACTATAGACTAGACTATAGACTAGACTATAGACTAGACTATAGACTAGACTATAGACTAGACTATAGACTAGACTATAGACTAGACTATAGACTAGACTATAGACTAGACTATAGACTAGACTATAGACTAGACTATAGACTAGACTATAGACTAGACTATAGACTAGACTATAGACTAGACTATAGACTAGACTATAGACTAGACTATAGACTAGACTATAGACTAGACTATAGACTAGACTATAGACTAGACTATAGACTAGACTATAGACTAGACTATAGACTAGACTATAGACTAGACTATAGACTAGACTATAGACTAGACTATAGACTAGACTATAGACTAGACTATAGACTAGACTATAGACTGATAGACTAGACTATAGACTAGACTATAGACTAGACTATAGACTAGACTATAGACTAGACTATAGACTAGACTAGACTATAGACTAGACTATAGACTAGACTATAGACTAGACTATAGACTAGACAATAGACTAGACTATAAACTAGACTATAGACTAGACTAGACTATAGACTAGACTAGACTATAGACTAGAGTATAGACTAGACTATAGACTAGACTATAGACTAGACTATAGACTAGACTATAGACTAGACTATAGACTAGACTATAGACTAGACTATAGACTAGACTATAGACTAGACTATAGACTAGACTATAGACTAGACTATAGACTAGACTATAGACTAGACTATAGACTAGACTATAGACTAGACTATAGACTAGACTATAGACTAGACTATAGACTAGACTATAGACTAGACTATAGACTAGACTATAGACTAGACTATAGACTAGACTATAGACTAGACTATAGACTAGACTATAAACTAGACTATAGACTAGACTAGACTATAGACTAGAGTATAGACTAGACTATAGACTAGACTATAGACTAGACTATAGACTAGGCTATAGACTAGACTATAGACTAGACTATAGACTAGACTATAGACTAGACTATAGACTAGACTATAGACTAGACTATAGACTAGACTATAGACTAGACTATAGACTAGACTATAGACTAGACTATAGACTAGACTATAGACTAGACTATAGACTAGACTAGACTATAGACTAGACTATAGACTAGACTATAGACTAGACTATAGACTAGACTATAGACTAGACTATAGACTAGACTATAGACTAGACTATAGACTAGACTATAGACTAGACTATAGACTAGACTATAGACTAGACTATAGACTAGACTATAGACTAGACTATAGACTAGACTATAGACTAGACTATAGACTAGACTATAGACTAGACTATAGACTAGACTATAGACTAGACTATAGACTAGACTATAGACTAGACTATAGACTAGACTATAGACTAGACTATAGACTAGACTATAGACTAGACTATAGACTAGACTATAGACTAGACTATAGACTAGACTATAGACTAGACTATAGACTAGGACTATAGACTAGACTATAGACTAGACTATAGACTAGACTATAGACTAGACTATAGACTAGACTAGACTATAGACTAGACTATAGACTAGACTATAGACTAGACTATAGACTAGACTATAGACTAGACTATAGACTAGACTATAGACTAGACTATAGACTAGACTATAGACTAGACTATAGACTAGACTATAGACTAGACTATAGACTAGACTATAGACTAGACTATAGACTAGACTATAGACTAGACTATAGACTAGACTATAGACTAGACTATAGACTAGACTATAGACTAGACTATAGACTAGACTATAGACTAGACTATAGACTAGACTATAGACTAGACTATAGACTAGAACTATAGACTAGACTATAGACTAGACTATAGACTAGACTATAGACTAGACTATAGACTAGACTATAGACTAGACTATAGGACTAGACTATAGACTAGACTATAGACTAGACTATAGACTAGACTATAGACTAGACTATAGACTAGACTATAGACTAGGACTATAGACTAGGACTATAGACTAGACTATAGACTAGACTATAGACTAGACTATAGACTAGACTATAGACTAGACTATAGGACTAGACTATAGACTAGACTATAGACTAGACTATAGACTAGACTATAGACTAGACTATAGACTAGACTATAGACTAGACTATAGACTAGACTATAGACTAGACTATAGACTAGACTATAGACTAGACTATAGACTAGACTATAGACTAGACTATAGACTAGACTATGATAGACTATAGACTAGACTATAGACTAGACTATAGACTAGACTATAGACTAGACTATAGACTAGACTATAGACTAGACTATAGACTAGACTATAGACTAGACTATAGACTAGAACTAGACTATATATAGACTAGACTAAGACTAGACTATAGACTAGACTATAGACTAGACTATAGACTAGACTATAGACTAGACTATAGACTAGACTATAGACTAGACTATAGACTAGACTATAGACTAGACTATAGACTAGACTATAGACTAGACTATAGACTAGACTATAGACTAGACTATAGACTAGACTATAGACTAGACTATAGACTAGACTATAGACTAGACTATAGACTAGACTATAGACTAGACTATAGACTAGACTATAGACTAGACTATAGACTAGACTATAGACTAGACTATAGACTAGACTATAGACTAGACTATAGACTAGACTATAGACTAGACTATAGACTAGACTATAGACTAGACTATAGACTAGACTATAGACTAGACTATAGACTAGACTATAGACTAGACTATAGACTAGACTATAGACTAGACTATAGACTAGACTATAGACTAGACTATAGACTAGACTATAGACTAGAATAGACTAGAATAGACTAGACTATAGACTAGACTATAGACTAGACTATAGACTAGACTATCTACTAGACTATAGACTAGACTATAGACTAGACTATAGACTATAGACTAGACTATAGACTAGACTATAGACTAGACTATAGACTAGACTATAGACTAGACTATAGACTAGACTATAGACTAGACTATAGACTAGACTATAGACTAGACTATAGACTAGACTATAGACTAGACTATAGACTAGACTATAGACTAGACTATAGACTAGACTATAGACTAGACTATAGACTAGACTATAGACTAGACTATAGACTAGACTATAGACTAGACTATAGACTAGACTATAGACTAGACTATAGACTAGACTATAGACTAGACTATAGACTAGACTATAGACTAGACTATAGACTAGACTATAGACTAGACTATAGACTAGACTATAGACTAGACTATAGACTATAGACTAGACTATAGACTAGACTATAGACTAGACTATAGACTAGACTATAGACTAGACTATAGACTAGACTATAGACTAGACTATAGACTAGACTATAGACTAGACTATAGACTAGACTATAGACTAGACTATAGACTAGACTATAGACTAGACTATAGACTAGACTATAGACTAGACTATAGACTAGACTATAGACTAGACTATAGACTAGACTATAGACTAGACTATAGACTAGACTATAGACTAGACTATAGACTAGACTATAGACTAGACTATAGACTAGACTATAGACTAGACTATAGACTAGACTATAGACTAGACTATAGACTAGACTATAGACTAGACTATAGACTAGACTATAGACTAGACTATAGACTAGACTATAGACTAGACTATAGACTAGACTATAGACTAGACTATAGACTAGACTATAGACTAGACTAGACTATAGACTAGACTATAGACTAGACTATAGACTAGACTATAGACTAGACTAGACTATAGACTAGACTAGACTATAGACTAGACTATAGACTAGACTAGACTATAGACTAGACTATAGACTAGACTATAGACTAGACTATAGACTAGACTATAGACTAGACTATAGACTAGACTATAGACTAGCTATAGACTAGACTAGACTATAGCTGACTAGACTAGATATAGACTAGTATAGCTAGACTAGACTATAGACTAGACTATAGACTAGACTATAGACTAGACTATAGACTAGACTATAGACTAGACTATAGACTAGACTATAGACTAGACTATAGACTAGACTATAGACTAGACTATAGACTAGACTATAGACTAGACTATAGACTAGACTATAGACTAGACTATAGACTAGACTATAGACTAGACTATAGACTAGACTATAGACTAGGACTATAGACTAGACTATAGACTAGACTATAACTAGGACTTAGACTACTATAGACTAGACTATAGACTAGACTATAGACTAGACTATAGACTAGACTATAGACTAGACTATAGACTAGACTATAGGACTAGACTATAGACTAGACTATAGACTAGACTATAGACTAGACTATAGACTAGACTATAGACTAGACTATAGACTAGACTATAGACAAGACTATAGACTAGACTATAGATTCGAATTCAGATGCCATGTAGATAAATCATTAACTCTGTAAATGTTCGCCAAATTTTATTCTTCACCATGAATAATTTAAATTGGAAATTTTTGTATTTTGAACACAAGAATGCATTAAAAATATAGCAACATAAGTCCTTTGAAGTTAATCAGGACATTTACAACATTCCAAACACTCATTCATGTTAAAACAATAATTAATATTCATAAATACACATGAAGAAAAAACATAAAAGCATCCAGCAGTTTGGCAAAGAGTTAATGTATCCGAAAATTACGGTTATTACTAACGTCCAACCACCTCTCTGGCTCTCAATAAACGTGTAAACGAGAGTGAAGAAAGTTGACGGAAGGAGTTAGTTGTCACTTTACTGTCTCCATGTAATCTAGAGAGTAGACACATAAACAAATTAAAGCGAAAAGGTTCATTGCCATGTATTGACTCCCTTGGGATAGCTTTCTGACGGTCTCTTCGTAATCTATGGAGTGACGATTGACTTCCTCTTAGAACAAGTTAGTCATCTGAGTGTCAGGTGACTAGGGGTCCTCCCGAACTTCTGGGTACCACATAAAAAACACACACATTGCACAAACAACAGAAAAAAAACAACATTAACTACAAAAATAGAAAAAAAATCCACCATTTCGCAAATAAATCTTGTTGCATGAAAAAAACCATCTTGCATTACCAGTAGAATCATCAACAATGTACAACGATATCAAATAAACAAACAGGACATCATATGCTTAGTAAAGAAAGGAGACAGGACACAGCAAATTACCCAGTTATAGATAACAGCTAGACAAGACAGGACTAACATACCAACAAACAAGCCCTAAAAAGGGATAATAGGGCCTATCAAAAGGCTATTTTATATGGATTTTTTTACATGCAATGTCATTGCAGAACAAGGACTTCCACACTCCATTCTCTACGCGGGTCTCTCTAACATGGTCTTGGTGGGCCCTTTAAAGTTATTAAAAGGCCTTCAGGAAGGTACATGAATATCAGTGCAGTGTTGGTCTTTCAACAGAGACAATAAACAAAACAGTTTAAGACAAAAATTAAAATATCTACAAAACTCTAAAGAATAAATGAAGAACAAACAAAAGAAGAAAGAAAAGTATCATATAAGCAGCAGAAGAAAAACTATTATGTTACGAAGAAAAGAAGAGAAATTAAGCCAAAAGAGGAATGCAGCTAATGTTTTTATTTTTCCTACCAACAACAAAAACAATGCCATTTTCTTTTCTAAACACAAGAGGTGCATATTGTGATGAAATCATTCTCATTTTACTAAACTTCAAATTTAAATGAATTAAAAGAAAACGAACAAAAACTTTTAAAGTACCAAAACATGAGAAAAGAAAGAATATTAAGTGTTATTTTAAGTTTAATGAAAATTAAGAGATTTTCATTAAAAGCTATTTGAAGAGGGTAAACACACAAGAGAAAATGTTTGATAGAAGAAGTATTTAAGTAAAATGTGCTCATATACTTGAGAAAATCTTCTATACTACTGTCGTGTTTGCAGGTTAAAATTACAAAAAAATAATAAAATACTTAAAGGAGTTGTTTTTAACAAAATCAATTAAGCCAATTATGAACTAAGAATATGAGAAGAAATAAGGACAACAAGATCAAAAATGGAAATTGAAGACGCAAAGGTGTTGTTTTTATTATAGAGTTTTTGGGGAGAAAAAAAAGGTTATTTCGTATTTTAAATGTTTTGTGTGATAGATAAAGAAATAATACCATCAAATTACTGAATTTAAATCAAATGAAAATTACCACTTCTATTGATGGACTATTAGGATTGAAATAGCAGCAAAATACCTAAGAAGAGTGGTCAAGATCGTAGATATCAATTCACCTTGTGTGCTTAGGATGCCGACGAAATTCTTATTTGTATAGGTTAATTTAGGTTGATAGGAGCATTTATATACACCAAATCCGAAGAAATACACTTAGGCCACTATCGGGCCTGTTGTGCGCTCCTTTTCATGGAAAATGTTTGTTGATAAATACAAAAAGCTTATAAATGTATTATCGTCCGATGTTCAGAAACTCAGTTTCCTGGACGTAATTTCTAAGAATTTTCCAATCAGTGTTCGTGAGGGATATTATAACCGGATTTCGGCGAAAGCCTGACAGAGTGCACCAGAGTTTCACTGTCCTCTCTACATGCTCTACATTCGTCTGAATCCGTACGTCCAATTTTGTATTTTGTGTGCCTCTGTGTCCACTCGGAATACGTACTATCACACTAACATCAGACTTGTTCATTTTGAGGAGGCTTATTTGGTTAGAGCTTTTTTTTACAATCCAATACGGTTTTAGATTTAACTTTATCATCTGATATCGCCCTAATTACCTTCTGGCCGTCGGTAAATCTGTTAAGCCCTGTGGGCGCCATATTTATTTTAATCCAATTTACGCATTCCGTTATTGCTCGGACTTCTGCCTGAAAGCTAGTGTTGTGATTAGGTAAACGATGGTATGTTTCAGTTATGCGACTTCAATATAAAAACCCAGGCCCACTTTGTCTCCCAATTTAGAGCCATCCGTGTAGCAACGGATTCCTACCGGTATTCGTTGTATGGTATAGCTTCGCTCACAAAATATTTGAATATAATTTCGGTGAACGCTTTTCGTAATCCTCCCGTTACTTGCTAAGACCTTTGTGGTCCTACCCAACATTATATTATACCAGGTGTGCGGTTGGGATTCTCTCGCCCATCCTTCAAGCGGTTTTTTTGTCAAATTAAGTTGCTTTGTAGCATCATATATTATTTCATTGCCGATTATCTCCCAGTCTTTATAACGGAACCAATAACCGGTTATTGCTCTCTTACAGACAAATACTGATTAAAACATAACCTTATCAACTGTTAATGTTGAACTGAATGTACCATTTAACGTAGTAATCATGCAATTAGAAACTAAGCGTCAGTTTCTTAGGAGGTGCTAAGAAGTTTTTTTAGAATTCACACACAGAGAAAACAGTTTCGTTGTGGCAACCGAATTTGTTGCCAATCGAATTTGGTCGGTTACGACAATTATCACATCAATCGATTGAAATAGCCAAATATTTCAATACAAAGTACCGTATAATTTAAATAGACTAACCGAAAGTATTGGTTAACATAACTCCAAATGGTATTGAAAAATTCGATTATAGTAATGGAATCATGGTATTTAAAAATTTTTTATTTTCGTATTTTTAAATAACATTTTTAGATAACATTTAACAAGAATTTTACCCAGGAAAATATTATGTGCTTGTGAACGTCTCCAATCTTTTCCAGCTTCAAACTTTTCTTGAAATTAAAATGTATCCATACTTCATGTTTAATGGATGGAATATATGAATGTATTTCCAATGGTCTCCAATTGCAAACTAACCTTTTATGTGGCTGATGAAATGTAGCTAAAGGAGAAATCAGCAAATATGTTACATTCAAATGCATTTTGAATATTTAGATAGAAACTTACCCTTATTGTACAAATATTTTATATAAATTGTTTAAATTTTATTTTTGTTATTTTTATTTTGAAAATGTCAAATTATTATTAAATATTTGATTCGATTGAGACAAAAGTATTTAGTGTTGCTGTATCCGCATATTACAATTGTCTACAAAACATTGATGGTTACAGTAACTGAAATATACTCATAACAGATATTTTGATTGTAGTAATCGAAATGTTAGTTATTAAAACATATCTTTTTAAAATCAAGTTGATTGTCTCTACTGATTTATCCAAGTAGTATAACAGCAGCACATATTGATTGAGAACACTTTCTTGATTATTACTGGAACTGTAATTCTTTTATAGATATGAATTTTTAATTGTAAATATAGAAATTCATTTATATTTATAATTTTTTAATAATCGCAATGTAAATTCGGAACATATTACTAATTTACTGTATTAGTAACCAATTTCCAACTCTTCTTTTTTCTGTGTGCAGTTATACCAAATCGTTATTTGGAAAAATAACTAAATTATTTTTGTAATTTAGTAACACTACTTCCTTAAAAGAAGAACATCTTTTGAAAACTTTGTGGTAGTTTTAGTCATCAACTCTTCCATGTTTGTTTAGTTTGCCAGATACTATCACCTTTTGCATCCCTAATCTTGAAGAATAGCCCGATTTCTCAATCTGAATGCAGCATGTTT
Organism: Lucilia sericata; assembly: GCF_015586225.1. Lineage (NCBI taxonomy): Eukaryota > Metazoa > Arthropoda > Insecta > Diptera > Calliphoridae > Lucilia > Lucilia sericata. The sequence continues at coordinate 546,155 of NW_023994103.1, read as the reverse complement.
TCTAGATGGTGAGGAAAAGACTTGTTCTCCGTCTGGAGATTGACCAGTTATCCATGTGTAGGTAACAAGATAAATGCAGTCTGTCTCATCGGAATTTCCACCGTTGAGACCAGTTTACGGCGTAACTGATCTAAGCAATGCATTTCCTAAGAAATTTCTTTACATTTGATTACCCTGTAATGTCCTTATTGTCGACCAAGTGTTACAAAAAAAGCACCGCCAAATTTGAATCGATGACATCACATTCTCATATTGATGATCGGATTCCAAAAATTTTTGGTACTCAACTACCACAGCTTGATTTGTAGCAAGATCTTCCCCATCGCGTTCATGAGGAATATACTTTGGTATGTATGTCTTCAAGGATGTCTTTCCTTTTTGGTCTCTTGAAAACTTTGTAGTAGTTTTAGCCATCAAATCTCCCGTGTTTGTTTAGTTTGCCAGATACTATCACCTTTTGCATCCCTAATCTTGAAGAATAGCCCGATTTCTCAATCTGGATGCAGCATGTTTTCTAGATGGCGAGGACAAGACTTGTTCTCCGTTTGGAGATTGACCAGTTATGCATGTGTAGGTAACAAGATAAATGCAGTCTGTCTCATCGGAATTTCCAACGGCGAGACCAGTTTACGGCGTAGCTGATCTAAGCAATGCATTTCCTGAGGAATTCCTTTACATTTGATTACCCTGTAATGTCCTTATTGTCGACCAAGTGTTACAAAAAAAGCACCGCCAAATTTGAATCGATGACATCACATTCTCATATTGATGATCGGATTCCAAAGATTTTTGGTACTCAACTACCACAGCTTGATTTGTAGCAAGATCTTCCTCATCGCGTTCATGAGGAATATACTTTGGTATGTATGTCTTCAAGGATGTCTTTCCTTTTTGGTCTCTTGAAAACTTTGTAGTAGTTTTAGTTATCAACTCTCCCATGTTTGTTTAGTTTGCCAGATACTATCACCTTTTGCATCCCTAATCTTGAAGAATAGCCCGATTTCTCAATCTGAATGCAGCATGTTTTCTAGATGGTGAGGAAAAGACTTGTTCTCCGTCTGGAGATTGACCAGTTATCCATGTGTAGGTAACAAGATAAATGCAGTCTGTCTCATCGGAATTTCCACCGTTGAGACCAGTTTACGGCGTAACTGATCTAAGCAATGCATTTCCTAAGGAATTCCTTTACATTTGATTACCCTGTAATGTCCTTATTGTCGATCAAGTGAGAAGCTTAATGCATATCATGTGTCATATGGACTCTGACCAAAATTCAAGACTGTTAATTAGCTACTTTTTTGCAGTTCATTGTATAAAAAGTTTTAAATTTACATCAAATTATCCTTGAATTCCTTTACAATAAAAATAGTACCCTGTTAATGCGTAATTTGCATACTCTTTTTACAAATAAACAAGTAATTTTTGAATTTTAATTTTCAGTTTAGAGTACTCATAAAATGAAGATTTAAATTCTTATAATGAGTGTTTCTTATTTCTGCAAAACAAACAAAAATGCTTAAGAAACCTGAATCCTTGAAATTTTCAATTAATAACTACTTAAAAACTCTACTTCTTAGTAAAAACACACCTTTTTAAACTCAAGTACATATAAACTGCTACCACACAACCACTACACAGTTCAGCTCAGCAGAGTTCTGTATCTGTCTGTTTGTTTGTTTATAAATATTTTTGTTACTTCAATATTTTCTTTATTTAATCTTTCTTTTTTTGCCAATATTGTATTTCAAGTGCATTCATGACAGACTATATGTAGCTGCCTTTGTTTCTTTAACGAATTTCAATTTTGCCTTTCTCTTCATTTCTTTAGCTTATTGCGGCATGAGTTTGTCTGTGGATAATGGCAAAGACATCCTGCAGCTTTTTTGTTATAATTGTTGGATTGTTATTATTTTTTTGGGTTGTTGTTGGTATGTTGTAATTGAAAATCCAACTTAATTTCTCACTCTGTTTAATTTCTGTACACATTTTTTGTTTCCTGCAGCCAAAGTAGTAGTAGTAGTAGTGATAATAATAAAAACAGACAAAACTTAACAAATGAAACTTGTGCAATTCTACTTCTGAACGTAAAATTTTCGCAAATTTTTTTCTGGATTTTTTTCTACTTCTTGAGTTTATATATACAAAATGATTATGTTAAGCAGATTTTTTGGCAACTTATAATTACAAAAGTTTCTTATGACATTTTAAATCAAAAAACGCTAAAAAGATTCAATGTTAAGAGAATTACAAAATTTGTGTATAAAATTAAAATTTTTCCATTGTTCTTGCTCCCAAAATTTAATTGCATAAATTAAAAACGAGTAAATACTTAATTTAATTTTTCACTGCTGTATATACTTTAAGAAAGTGAAAATGTATATTTGCTACAAAAATTTAATTTGTGCTTATTTGCACTAGAATAAACTTTGTAATGTAATTCTGTATACATTTAGAAAAGGGGATTTTTTTCATGCATTTAATACTATTCACTATTTGGTTAGGAAACACTATACGACGTTTAAGTAAGGCTGTAGTGTTTAGTTTACGAGTTTTTACTGAACAATCCTGTAGGTTATGAAATATATTTTTGTGTTTCCAAATAATAGGATAGGTTTGATATTACCACCGTTTTCCATTACGTCTGTATAGATTGATATCATTTGCATAACGGTTGCATAAAATGGAATAATTATATACATATAGTCTATTCTTAATTCTAGTGTGTAGTATAGTGCATATTCTAGTATATAGTCTAGTCCAGCGGTTCCCACCGATTTTTACTTCGCGGACCCCTTGAAGAACTTATTTAATTTCGCGGACCACCAACATATTTTGATATTCTATTGTTCTAAATAATTGTCCATCCGAAAATTGACCTAGTCCATTAATCCCTAGGTCTAATAAATGTAGAGATGTCATATCTATAAAATATTCCCGTACATTGAGAATATATAATATTTCAGATAGGTTTTCAATTGCATGTTTTGAAGATAGAATGACTTCTTTGTTGATATGTTAACATGATGTTTCATTTTATGATCGTGAGATCTTTCATGTTCATTTTTCTTCAAGGTAGCGAAAATATCAATATCAAATATTGTCACATGTGCTCAAGGAGTCACGTTTCAAAAATTTGTTGCGATTGCAAAGGGTGAACTGAGTAAGTAAGCTAAGTTTTCGGGAAAATAATATAAGAAAGTTGGACTTCTTCTATGTTGTTGCGGAATGCGTTATCCGCATAATATATGAACTCTTTGTTAAAGTACTGTGAATTTGGAACTTAAATTTGAATTTTAAAATACCAACGAATTATTTTACTTCATGGTTTTTGGCTACATATTTACGCGAAACGCTATGGATTTTCTGATGTTAATTTAATAATATGTATTGGTCGACAAAATCAAGTTAAAATCTGTGTATCACGTCGGATTGGAATATTTATAAAGAGATGCATAAAGAGTCACCTCTGTTTTGAAAATATATAATTTTAGTCCTTTCAAACAAGAACACTTTTGCATACAATTTGATAAACTTAAATCTATAATAAGCTTGTCTTTGAATTGAACTTCATACTCCGGAATTAATTTAATTGTAAGGCAGAGTATTATTTGTCTAAAATAAAAACCATTATTTCAGTACATATACAGGAAATAAAAATTACAAATCACGCAATACTTTACTTTATAAAAGTTATACAATAAATTTGTAGGGCCTAGCTTCTTTCTGATAAACAACCGAAAAAATAAAATTCAAAAAGTCACCAAAAAATTTAGGATTATTGTACAAAAATTGGAGATATTTGTACATACATATAAAAGAATATTGTTTATTCATGTTTTTTTCGTTCGTCTTCGCGGACCCCCTAGGATTTTACTACGGACCACTAGGGGTCCGCGGACCCCCATTTGGGAACCGTTGGTCTAGTCTATAGTCTAGTCTATAGTCTAGTCTATAGTCTAGTCTATAGTCTAGTCTATAGTCTAGTCTATAGTCTAGTCTATAGTCTAGTCTATAGTCTAGTCTATAGTCTAGTCTATAGTCTAGTCTATAGTCTAGTCTATAGTCTAGTCTATAGTCTAGTCTATAGTCTAGTCTATAGTCTAGTCTATAGTCTAGTCTATAGTCTAGTCTATAGTCTAGTCTATAGTCTAGTCTATAGTCTAGTCTATAGTCTAGTCTATAGTCTAGTCTATAGTCTAGTCTATAGTCTAGTCTATAGTCTAGTCTATAGTCTAGTCTATAGTCTAGTCTATAGTCTAGTCTATAGTCTAGTCTATAGTCTAGTCTATAGTCTAGTCTATAGTCTAGTCTATAGTCTAGTCTATAGTCTAGTCTATAGTCTAGTCTATAGTCTAGTCTATAGTCTAGTCTATAGTCTAGTCTATAGTCTAGTCTAGTCTAGTCTATAGTCTAGTCTATAGTCTAGTCTATAGTCTAGTCTATAGTCTAGTCTATAGTCTAGTCTATAGTCTAGTCTATAGTCTAGTCTATAGTCTAGTCTATAGTCTAGTCTATAGTCTAGTCTATAGTCTAGTCTATAGTCTAGTCTATAGTCTAGTCTATAGTCTAGTCTATAGTCTAGTCTATAGTCTAGTCTATAGTCTAGTCTATAGTCTAGTCTATAGTCTAGTCTATAGTCTAGTCTATAGTCTAGTCTATAGTCTAGTCTATAGTCTAGTCTATAGTCTAGTCTATAGTCTAGTCTATAGTCTAGTCTATAGTCTAGTCTATAGTCTAGTCTATAGTCTAGTCTATAGTCTAGTCTATAGTCTAGTCTATAGTCTAGTCTATAGTCTAGTCTATAGTCTAGTCTATAGTCTAGTCTATAGTCTAGTCTATAGTCTAGTCTATAGTCTAGTCTATAGTCTAGTCTATAGTCTAGTCTATAGTCTAGTCTATAGTCTAGTCTATAGTCTAGTCTATAGTCTAGTCTATAGTCTAGTCTATAGTCTAGTCTATAGTCTAGTCTAGTCTATAGTCTAGTCTATAGTCTAGTCTATAGTCTAGTCTATAGTCTAGTCTATAGTCTAGTCTATAGTCTAGTCTATAGTCTAGTCTATAGTCTAGTCTATAGTCTCTAGTCTATAGTCTAGTCTATAATCTAGTCTATAGCGATCAAATGTATCAGTGTTGTGGAAGTAAAATCCCATACAATTTGTCACAAATTCAATGCAGAATCCAAAAGGCACAAATTGCACAGTTTGCGAGGCTTTTGAACTTTTAAATAACACCCCTTAACATTCTTAATTTTAATTATTTAAATTTTGTATTTTTTTGATAAAACATCCAGTTTAAATTTGACGTTTTCTAACGGCAATTCTGACAGTTTCTGGCTTTTTTTTTTTGACATGGTTTAACGGGAAATGGTGGAAAAATATTGGCAACACCGCCAATCGACCACAAAATGATAATTTATGATCGAAAACAGGACTGCACAGATCGAGTTTTCGCACGGGCCGATCGAGGTACATATGTTCTTGGAGAAACGGAGGTGTAGAAATTTGAGAGAAATAATAATATGTTCTGACAATCAGCAGAGTTGGATACGTGGATCTGGATCAATGATTAGTACCTTCGACCTCTCCTGTATGCAATGCAGTTGTCAAAAAAAAAAAAATAATAATTTTATGATTGTATTGTAAAAATATATAATGGAGTAAAGTACTGCTTCCACCGTTTGAAAAACCGAGACACCTGATTGCTTCTTTCGCCACTTGAAAGATGGGTTTAGTTAGACGTCGTCTCTGTTTGCATGACTCCATTCAAGGTTGTGATTCTTGGTTTAGCGAATCATTTAGGTGTTGATACATTGCCTTAAATCACCAAAAGGCTTGGCAAAAGTTGCTGTCACTTACAATTGAGCTGATAGGGTTGAAAGTTTGACGTCAAATGGAATAGGAGGAGAAAGAAGAGAACCCTATTATATTACTGAATTTATCTTGAACTATATTGAAAAGATCCGATCTATAACTACTTGAAAGAAGTACCCAGAGGTGCAAGATCATCTACTTCATAGAGGAAAAGAGGAAAGTTTGGATACCTTCGGCACATAGAATGTGTGTTGGGTTATTTAATATTTCCGTAATTTAGTTGAGCGAGGCGAATAACACAACATATTGTGAACACTGAAAACACCAGCAACAACAATTTCACTTTATCTTTGAATTCTTAAAACCAATCTAACATAATTGGGAGTTAAAAGATATTAAGATCAGTGCTGTGTTTCCTCATCCCTTCAGGTTCACGGACTACTATTTGGGAATCAGCGGATATGTGATTCTGAAAGTGATATTTAACACTTATTATCTTTCGCTCTGCGAGGACTAGGAACAATATTCTTGCCAACTTTTTATCAGAAAACTTAAACTGTTAATATACAATTCCATTAGAGTAGTGCAAAAGTTTAAATAGATTTTTATTAATAAACTCGAAGTGTGTTCAGTAATTAATACTAGTAACTATAACACACAATGCCGAAAAATATCCTACTTACAAATTTTACACCCACAAAAAAGTGTTTGTTGAGATTTTAATAATTAAAATCAAACTCATACCTACAACTTCAGTTCAACATCTCTACACAAAATTCAAAATAAATGTTTTCTGTTATTTTTTCGAGCGTATTATTTGCATACGCTTCAATATTTTCTGTTTTTCTTTCCAAAAAAAAAAAAGGTCGGGTAATAAACTGCACTTTGCATAAGTACTGCACTTGGTTTTTAAGCATGTGAAAAGTACTGAAATAAATGCGAATAAGAATGTTTGTTCGAATATTTGTGTAAATGATAAGTACAGCAAACAAATATCATCAACTGCTACAACAACGACCACAAAATTCATTTTACTCCTAGTATATTCAACTCTGTACACATACGAACATACAATTTCAATGACTATTTCTATATAACTCTTCAGTGCCTAAAGGGTTGGAAAGAACAAGTGTCCGAAAATATTTCATTTCATCGATTCAGGTTCAAGAATTTCTGTTGTGAATTATTTGCCATGCAAAATGAAGAAAAAAAAAAAACAAAAATTAAAATGTATAAATTTATGAATAATTCATGTGATAGAAAAAGTAAATAATACTCCTATGAAGGGAGTAAATGTTATTTAAATGGATGGTTTTAATGAATGGCATCAGAAACAAAATAAATAGGGAGCATTTAAATTTGAAGTGATTAAATTGTACTCAATTTAAGAAAGTTTTAAAATAAATTTCACTATAAGATGACAGAGTTTTCTAAGAAAGTAATCTAGGTATCTGGTTTTTCGATATTTCTGGTCACTTTTTTTTTAAAAACTTCTGCAGAAAAGTAAATTGCTTATTGCACACAAAGATTCAATCTGTTGACTAAACTCTGTATATTTGTACACATAAAAACAATACCTTGTTGCTTCGTACTTCTCCTCGCCTGATATTCTAATCATAGCAAAGGATTTCCCATAAGAACTTACGGGTATTGATGTTGATAGAGGTCATATAGTTGAAGATATATCTATCGAATTGGATGTCAGTAGTTCAATTTTACAAATCACCATGGACAACGGTAGTATGTGGTTTCTATGCGAAACCGCTAAGGTCTTTATAGTTTAATAACCTAAAAGACTGGAATATGATATATATTTATTTAGTTATAATTTATATATTGATGGTGCAATAGTTCTTTCAGAAAATTGTACATATGAGCAATTTCGTGTCAAGTGACCCAACTTTCAGATTTGGGTGAAATTTTCACCATGGTTAGTACTATTGGATAGTAGGCTAGGCACAAATTTGGAAAAGGTTAATAACTAGCTATGTAAACTCCTTTTGACAGTTTTAGCTAGGATTAATATGTAAAAAGTTACACTCATTTCAAAAAACCCTGTATGACCAAAATGTCCAACTTTGACCCCCTCTAATTCCGGTAGTTCTTGATCGGTAGAGCTGCAAATTTGTGTTATGCCTACTATCGAATAGTACTAACCTTGGTGCAGATTTCTTCCAAATTGATTTTTTGAGTTGGGTTACTTGATTCTTGTGGAGTCGGGCAAGATGTTTAAGTTTTTAACGTGAACATCTGCCTTGGCGGCTTATTTCACGTTGGTCTTTTTCATCCACTAGGTTGACTTGAGACGGTCTACCACACGCCCCTGAATCCTTCTATGAATAACTCAGGTGGCAATTTTTGTAAATGGCTGAGCCAGTCCATGTACAAGCACTTTGCTGAAGTACTCGAGCTATCTAATTTCTTGCCATAGTAGCCCCGTTGCGGAATAATAGGCAGCATTGGATCAATCCCAATGCAAACTCCGGCAAGGAAAAAGCAATCACTGTTCTAAACTCAATAGAAGGGGAGACTACCCCAACATCAGGTGAAATCAATCTTTCCGGTATATCGGAAGGTGACCACCCTTATGATGCCATGAAAGATTGCATTATTTACAATGCAATCCCCATCAACTAATGACCCATTCCAGTGCATTTCTTAACCTCATAAAGATCGCGCAACCACACTACTGAGATGGCTCTGTTGTTTCGGCAACAGCACCTAGAGACATATTTGGTAGTCCGAAATAACCAGCCAATAAATCAAGATCCCTCTGTATGTCAGTTAATATGACAAAGGATGTAGGAATATTCAAAGTCAATTCAAACCCAATAATTGCCCCGACAAGTTGAGGGAACATACCTCAACCATAAGTCGCGTAGCATGAAACAATATGAATCCTGTTGAGATGGCAACAGCACCGAAAACTTACCTGAAGTAAAAGTCTTACTAAATTAGTACTAGTCTCCTGTCGGGCAGAGGAGCCTTTCCCGATCGTTTATCAGTTACATCAATTCCATTCACAGACCATAAAGAACGATATACGGAAGGACAGGCATTTACAAAGTGTCAACCTGAAAATTCCCCAACATATACTGGCGCCCTTCTGCGCGAAGAGTAAGAGATACTCAACGGGTTCTGTCACATCACCCAGTGACATCTGTTGAGATGGCAACAGCACCAGAGAGAGAATCCAGACATATATGGCATTTGGATATATCAGTCCTTGAACCAACATTCTCTCTTCGCGAATTTGGGTATAAACCACAGCCACTACGTGGATCCCGAAGGAACCTCAACCGACTGACCAGCCAGGACAAGTCCTGCGGGCAACTGGCCACCCGTAGTGCCATATTACATGGTGCTCTGGTTAGACCCCATGTCAAATCATTCCAAGGAAAGGCCGAGAATACATTTGATCATCACCAGTTTGTAGTCCCGGCAGACTAGAGGTGTTGGTAGTACCTCTTTTCCCGGGTTATTGCAATAACACCAAGATGGAAATTTCACCAAGGTAACATGCCCCCAGGTGTGTGGATCGGCAAGGGACGGAGTATTTTAGATATTCTGCAACTGAATCTTGAACATATAACAAATCGAAATGCTATTTATGTAGTGGCAGAGTGTGAATGTAATTGAGAATATAGTTCGTGAAGAGGGTCTTGAGAGTAATAAGAGAGTGTAGATGTTAATGGTCAACGAATCAAGAAGCTAAACTCATCAGAGAAAATAACCGAATTAGCACCCGTAACAGTTTATAACTGAAGCTAAGATCGCGTTACTCGAAGAACTTTGAACCCCAGTCTTATCTCGTCCGCTTGGTGCTGGTAGTTTAAATCCATCTACTGTTTCATATTCGGTCTATCTTTTTGCAGAATGCTGCCATGACCGATATAATTACTGTGCATTTGGCTTTCTGTAGCATTAATTAAAAGCAGCAATATTATTCCATTCTTCTTTAGGTTTTATCAACTGTTTTAATAAATTCTTTAATGCAGTTTCAATAATCGAAATAGAAGCTTCAATTGAATATAAAAATTAGATTCAAAGTAAATACCAAAACTATATAAATAGGATATAGAGAGGTAGATAAAGAATCTAAAATGTTAAATTCTGAAAAAAACCAATTTATACATACATACCTATAAGTATTTATAAGTTTTTTTCATCAAATAAAATAATGTTAAATCAATTTAGCATAAAAATTAAATACTTATGTAATAAGGTATATTTTATATACATTACCCACACATTTAAACATAAATAACTGTGCATTTTGTATGATTCAGTGTTTTAATTTTTTCTAACTTTTCAAAGGTTTCAGCGAATATTTAACGGTTTTATGAAAAATTTAAATAAAATGTGCTGGTATGAATAGAAACCTGTTACATGCTGACAAATCTCTTAATTAAATTGAAAAACCAATTAAAACTTGAACTTTTATCCTCGCTACGTCACATGCTCTACTGGAAAAGTTTTCTTCATCCGTTGTTCATTCTGTCATGGTAATAATGATTATGTTGTTGGTGGTGATGTCTTTTTTCAATGTGTGTGGAAAAATTTCTAATTGTTTTTTAAAGGATTAAGTTTATTAAAGCGATTGGTACACATATTTGCAGTAAACTTTTTGAATTTATTGAATTGTTGAAAAGTATTGATTTCAGAATATGTGTGATTTTTTGGCAATAAATTTTTATTTTTATTCTTATACAGCATTTTTTAAGGTATTTAATATTCGTTTTCGCTAAATAGTTAATTTATTTGCAACCTTTTTGTGTTATAAAGCCATTGAAAAAGTTTTTTGTAGTTAAGCAAAAGTTAGTCTATAGTCTAGTCTATAGTCTAGTCTATAGTCTAGTCTATAGTCTAGTCTATAGTCTAGTCTATAGTCTAGTCTATAGTCTAGTCTATAGTCTAGTCTATAGTCTAGTCTATAGTCTAGTCTATAGTCTAGTCTATAGTCTAGTCTATAGTCTAGTCTATAGTCTAGTCTATAGTCTAGTCTATAGTCTAGTCTATAGTCTAGTCTATAGTCTAGTCTATAGTCTAGTCTATAGTCTAGTCTATAGTCTAGTCTATAGTCTAGTCTATAGTCTAGTCTATAGTCTAGTCTATAGTCTAGTCTATAGTCTAGTCTATAGTCTAGTCTATAGTCTAGTCTATAGTCTAGTCTATAGTCTAGTCTATAGTCTAGTCTACAGTCTAGTCTATAGTCTAGTCATAATCTAGTCTATAGTCTAGTCTATAGTCTAGTCTAAAGTCTACTCTATAGTCTAGACTAATTTCACTGAATATAATACATAGTCATATTAAATTTTGGGCGAATATGGTTATGTATTTGCTAATGAATTATGTTCGTTTATTTTCGAATGTGGATCTTATCTGGGAACTAGAGTCATGATCGATCAAAATGTTAAATAATAATACGATTTGTTGGTGATTTTAAATAGAGAACTTCTCGAAAGCTGTCACGCAGAAATCAGGGGCCGTCAGAAAATTGATTATAATATACAAAGAGATAGAGGGAGATATCTTAATAGACTCCGATATTAATAAGAATCCAGAATATATGTACTTATATACATTGTATAGGGTCGGAAAATTATATTGTAGCAACAATGACAAACTCTCGAGGATGAAGGTTATGAATATAATACGATTTTATCAAGGTTACACTTTACAGTAAAAGTGGTCGTATAAGAGACATTCAATCAAGGTGTACTATAGTTTATATTTAGACCTATTGTTATGGAAAATTGTATGTAAATATGGTTGTTTTCTAAATAATTAGTCGCAGAAGATTTTGGCACAGTGTAACCCCTATATTTATAAGCGCTCAATGAAGTTGTAGGAATTTTGTATGGAAAATGTGTATAATAAACTTAAAAACTAAACTATTAATATCTTTATGAATACGGTATAGGATAGAATATGTATTTCAAGAACTCATTATACGAATTGCAATAAGGACAAGGGTGTCTCCATCTTCGTTTCTAAATCCGATGACTATATGTATTATAATGGCAAATTAAATATGTTATCTCTCTTATTTCTATTAAGGAAAATTTGATAAATGGCCTAAGATTGTAAGTCTTAGAAGAACTTAAAATGCTTTGCAATGTCTCCCCCTAAATTTAAGATAAATATGCATTCCTAATTGATTCAATTTAATCTGCAAAACATCTTCCCACAACGCTTAAATAACGTCACTGCTGTTGGGGTTTTAAATCGAAAGTTTTTCTACACATTTATGTATGTATGTCTGAGTTCTGGAAAATTTTACTTACACCCAAACAGTTCATTGGTTTTTAACATAGAAAAAATTGCTTTTTTCTCCACACATACTACCTTTGTCTTTCATATCCTTTGCAAGTAAAAAACAATTTTATAACGAAATAAATTTCCCATGGTGTTCTTTTGTGGTTGAAACGAAACGAACAAATATTATATTATTTGCTTATTTTTTGTACTCACAAATTTAAAAAAAAGTGCCAAAAACTTTGTTGTTAACATTATGTCTGAGGCATCGTTTTGTACTTTCTTGCCACTTTTGGTTGTTTATGTTGTTAGATTTTGTGTAGAATATGACTAAAGTAGAGTTTTTGCCTCACTTTCTAGATAATACTATAGTATGTGTGGAATTGTAGTTATGTATCCTAGTCTAATGTTTATTCAGCTGTTTTTTAGTAAAACATAGAATAATGGAGAAAAAGTATGTAGAATAAATGTTGCATATAGAATATAAAACATATATGAATACCATGAGCCTTAACACTTCGCAACACTGACAAGGACACACTCATACCCAGCAAAAACTAACATTGAAAAATGCAAAAATTTACTTACTCAATAGCATTTAATACTTATTTGAACACAGAGATGACATTGGAGGCAAATACATGCTTACCACGCTCGCCTACAAATAAGGAGTTAAATAAGTAGTTTTGTTTCATAGAAAAATAAATTGTCTGCGAGGATACATCCACTTCATCTATAATTAGTTTTCAAAAAAAATATTTTTTTTATTTTTTTTTAAAAGTAAGTACTTACATAATATATTATTGTTAAGTCATTATTATACTCCTTCTAAGTAATACAGGCAGTATGTAGTAGCCATTGAAAAGTAAGTTGTAGAGTAAGTATAAGTCATAACCATGTTTTTGTTGGGTAGTTTTAGTTAGACTCCTAACATTCTGTGCATATGAATTTTATATTTACATACAATCCTAAACATCATCATCGGCAGAGTCATAGTGTCTAGCATCTTCACATGTATGAGTAAACTTAAGCAGGGTTGTATGTGTAGCAATTGCAATGAGAATTGTTAAAGAATGATTTCTCGATCGATCGTGATCTGATGATCACTAGTAATATATACCGATGTATGAAAACATCGGTTATATATTCGTGTTATGGCTAAATTGATCTAGATTTTAGTCTCAAAGAGGATCTACTTAATATATAATTTCTTAGTATGTTCGAAAGTTGGGTTGGGTTCAAAGTGCAACCACTCTATGAGCAGCTCACTTGGGTTCATTAAATTTCTGATCCAACGGTCATACCCTAATGGTCACGGAACATGAATACTCGTTGCTGCTAAATTAGACATTCCGGATTTAATAAGAATGCTTCAGATTTGAGCCACTTTTACATTATACAACGGATGTGATAGCTTAATCGCATAGTCATTCATTTTTTGAAATGATTAAAAAAACAAGAAAATTTCATTAGATCAGGGATGTGTTTTTATGTAAACACATACAACAAATTAAACAGCTGTTTCCTTCTTACTTTGATATTGTGTTATACCAATAGTGTAGATAGAAGGAAAAAAGACGTTTTAAAATTAAACATGATTGGTACCAAATTGACACCAAACTTTTCAATAACATTCGTTGTCAAAGTATGAACGGATAGTTGTCAAATTAACAACAAAAATACACGACGTTATCAAATCAACAAATAAATAATACATGATGTTGTCAAATCATAAACGCAGATTGGATCTATTCAAATTTTATACACATCCGTTGTCTCAATGATAACAAACGTATTAGCTCACTTTTGACAACGGATTTTTGTACTTTTCTACTGGTTTTTCCCTCTGTGTAAACGTAAAAAATATAAATCATTCGACTTTTTTATTAAATTTTTGTAAAATACGGATGGAATTTCATTTGATTTTCCATGTCCATATGAACGCTGATAGCTCCTACATACATAAAAAAAGGCAGTACTAAAGTAACGTTCCCTAATCCTAGTAAATGTCGGTTAGTAGCAGAATAGAAGAGACATCGTTTCTCCTAAAGTAATCATTATAGAGAAACATAAATCTTCTGGCGTGATTTCTAATTACATAGTGTCTCAGTATACTTATCTGCTCCCTACGAAAATTTGACACTAAATTTGACCGAGGGGTATGACAAAGAGGCTAAATAGACCTCGATGTGTGACAGGTGATCTCATTAGACTATCTGGGTTCAACTTTTCCTAATAATCCAAACTGAACAATTTAATTATAGATTCCCGGCATTATTTAATTAACCAAGATGTCGTAAAGACACCAGAATGTAGGTTCTACTCACTTACTAAAACTATCCAAAGCCAGAGACTGAAATTTTCCATATTTAAGGATCCCGATTTTCAAATTTTATTCTGTGGGGTATCCGGCTAGGCGAGGCTAAATATATAGTTACTTAGTACGCCCGAATATATTAATGTCTTATTCTCTTTCCTCAACTTTCAGAAGATAAACAGATATACTTAAAGTACTTTTTCTGCAAAGGTTCGTAATGGAAACCTGGGGAATGATTTTTCTTAGTATTCGATATAATTTTTACATGATTGTTTAAATGGTTTACATGATTGTTTGGTTAGTTATCGAAGGGGTTTCTTCAGATCTGTTGAATTTGATCCAACTCAATAGGTCCCAGATCCTAATAATTCACCAAATTTGTATATAGTATAATTGTCAAGGAATCTATTTTTCTTCGTGGCTAGGGTAGGACATTTGCAGAGAAGGACGAATACAGTTTATTCTTTTATCCTGTCATTGCAACTGCGACAGTATTTACTCGCTACTGGAAGAAGCTCTAAACATTCCAACCAAATCTTTATGTAACGTAATAAAGTCAGATAGATGGTGGGTTCAAGACAGAGGGCTGAAGTTTTAGAATCCTCGCAAGTTCTTATGTTCTAGATATCCAATATCCATACACGGATAACATATATGCATTGCAAGTTGAAGATTTATACAGACCGGCCGATAGACTTATAACCATGCATCCATGCAGATTATAGTAACTGTCATTCTTTTAAGACTCTGTGTAGAATATTTGTTTAATCTACAAAAATTGAATTATTCATTTTGTGGGCGTATAAGTCGTTAATTCATTTATTTTATCCCATTTCAAGAGATGTTGTGAGCGTACATACATACATATAGAGCCTTCTATTTCTGTATGCATATATGTACATATGAATCTGTCAGTTTCTACATACATGTCATTCACACACACACACACATACTTAGAGACATCGCAAAAAGGACGAAAATGTTTTGTTACTTCCGCTCCTGCTGCGTAGGTAAGTTAAAACAATTTTAGTGTAAATTTATTTTTAATCGTTTGGATTCAAAAGCTTTATAGGAGTTTATAATATTTTGCACATGTGTGTGTGTGTGTATAAATGCATGTAAATATAACACAAATGAATTCTTTCATTAAAATATATTTTTTTTGGTCGGATTTTTATTCATAAAGTAATGGAATTTACCATGAAATACTTTTAGTAAGTAAAAACCATTGGGGATAAAATTAATAGAAAACGAAGAACAAAGGGTGTTGAAAATTGCACAATTTAGAGAAATTAAAAATGTATGAGATAAATATTATTAAAATAAAAATGTTACAATATTCACAAAGCAAATAATCATAGCGTACGTACATATATATAATTATAGGTAGTGGACAGTTGGTTATTAAAATAAAAAAATATTAAACAAATTTTTATTTTAATGTTTGAGAGCATTTAATTGAGAATAAATTTGTTGTCCAAATTGCACAAAATGTTTATTCAAAAACTTCCCAATCACTTCTTTTTAAATAGTTTTCAACAGGTATTGCACCATGTTGATATTCCAGCCGAGCTACTGAAGGCAGACAGCGCCAGCATGGTGGACATTCTGCATCCATTGTTCAGTGCAATATGAATTACAGAAACGGTTTCCACAGAATGGAAGAAAATCACAAAAAAGGGAGACTTCTCCAACTGCAACAACTGGGGAGGAATAGCGCAAAGTGTTCAATAAAATAATTTTGAACCGCATAGTCGATCCACTTAACTGACTTTTGAAAAAAAAAACAACAGTTTTTCAGGGCCAATCAATCGTGCGTTGACAATTGGATAGACGTTGGAGCAATGGATAGAGTACAACAATACCCTATATGCAGTTTTTATTGATTACGAGAAGGCCTTTGCCTGAATTAATGCCTCGAGGATATTGAATACCCCTAAGACATAGTTCTGCTCTCACACTCACATCGACAGTCTAAACTAGACGACTTACAGCAAGAGTCGTTAAAGGTTGGTCTGAAAATAAACATTGGCAAAACTTAATGACTGCGAATAAAATCATCCAACTATACAGCCTTTACTATTAACGGCCAAAACATAGCAGGCGTCTGCAGCTTATCATCTTTAGGTTGTGTCCTTTCAACCAACGGGAGAGCTTAACAGGACATATTAAGTCGCATACAGAAAGCCCGCACGGATTTTGCCAAACTTCGAAGTGTAGCGCAAATAATATCAGCACTACAACTAAATGCCGAATTTTCAACGCATGCGTGAAATCAGTGCTTCTCTACGGCTCAGAGACATGGCTAACTACACAAGAAATGAGGGCAAAACTTCAGAGTTTTATAAACCGCTGACTCAGAAGTATTCTAGGCATATAGTGGCCCAGAAGAATATCGAACGAAAAACTATGGTCAATTACCCATCAACAGAGCATAAAAAATATGGCTGGATTGGACACACTCTGCGAATATGCTAAGATGATCCTTCACGTGCTGCCCTGGCATGGAACCCGCAAGGTGTGCGGCGACGGGGTAGACCGCTAACAACATGACGTCGAACTGTTTTCACCGAGAGAGGCAAATCGTTTAGCGAACTAAGACAACTGACACGTAACAGAAAAAACTGGAAACTTTTATAATAAAATAATAATAATAATAATAATATAACTGCAACATAATTGCCTGGTTTTATATTGTTGGCCAAAGTATAACTTAACGCGATGGATATTTGGCTTTGGGGTCGATTTGGCTGGTGAGTGGGGCCCCACACACCCTTTTGGTACCATCAAATACTGAGCAAGATCTTACCGTCATGTATATTTGGCTTTTATGTCGATTCGGCTAGTTGGCTTTGCTTCACATGCGATCTCTTATGTTTCGGTTTTCGGGTTATGGAAACATTTTTCATCGCAAGTAATAATGATTTTCTTTTATAGCGTTCGAACAGCATTTCGGTGGTCAAAATCATTTTGTATGGTGCCGTTCTTTCTTGATTTTGGATGAATAAGGAACAGCTGTAGATTATTTAAGTGAAACAGCTAAAACTTTGGTGGGAAATAAAAATTATGAGAAATTTTCATTGCCAATTGTTAATTAATAGAACTGATCTGATCAAGAATTACTGATGCTTTCATTCGAAACCAACAATTATTAATTTATCTTCATTTATAAAGGTAACCAAGGGTTTTAGATATTTTAATAAAACTTTCCTTTAAAGATTCTTTGAGTAGCACATACTACATGCATATAGATTATTTCAAAAATATATAAAACAATAAATGCATTTACACATCATTGCACAAGTCAAGCGAAATGTTATACAAACTTATTTAACTCTTATATATTTCTTACGGATGTATGTATCTATGTATGAAAGTGTAGTTGCATCACACTTACACTCGCTCATTCGCACTGATGCACATCGATACTACAATAATAATGGCGCAAAGTCTCAGATGTGTATTTATGCTTACAACGTTCAACTCCGCATACCCTAGTATTAAAATCAAGGACGTAAAAGGAAATATAAAACTTACAGTAAAATAAGTAACCATCGTCTTTTCCATTGCTATAAGTTTTACTCGGATTGTTTTACAACATCTTTCACTTTTATCAACGATTTTCAATTTGTCGAAGACTGTGTTGTTAACGTTACGCGAGGAGCAAATTTGATATCAGACATACTGGGAGTTCTTTAGTTTTTGTACTTCCTTGCAGCAAAGTAAAGGGAAAATCAGCGAAATCAATAAGCACTGACTACCACATGGTGTGTTCATGAACAACAATTAATTGAAAAAGATGTTTAAGGATTAATTTTGTACTAAACGAAGTTGAAAGAAATAAACTGAATGGGAAAGGGAATGGATTACAAAAGTTAAAATTCATGGTTATGAGTATTTTTTCCTAGAATTCGATTGATTTGTGTTGTTGTACTAAAAAGGAAGTGAAAACTAATTTAAAGTAGTTATTTAGATAGCGTTCGTCAGGTTAACTACCTCGACCGCTGTTCCTTTTAAAGCTATAACATTCGCTCTTTCATTGCTTCCAGATGAGGGGGTAGTCGTTTAGAGCTTTTTTAGAATTCACGGTGAAAGACTGAATGTCGCCCAAATTGCCTTATGGTTATTAGTAGTTAGTTAGTTAGTTAGTAGTTAGTTAGTTATTTAGTTAGTTAGTTATTAGTTATTTTAGTTAGTTAGTTAGTTGTTAGTTAGTTAGTTAGTAGTTAGTTAGTAGTAGTTAGGTTAGTTAGTTAGTTAGTTAGTTAGTTAGTGTAGTTAGTTAGTTAGTAGTTAGTTAGTTAGTTAGTTAGTTAGTTAGGTTAGTTAGTATAGTTAGTTAGTAGTTAGTTAGTTAGTAGTTAGTAGTTAGTTAGTTCGTTAGTTAGTTAGTTAGTAGTTAGTTAGTTAGTTAGTTAGTTAGTTAGTTAGTTATTAGTTATTTAGTATTAGTAGTTAGTTAGTAGTTAGTTAGTATTTAGTTAGTTAGTTAGTTAGTTAGTTAGTAGTTAGTTAGTTAGTAGTTAGTTAGTTAGTTAGTTAGTTAGTTAGTTAGTTAGTTAGTTAGTTAGTTAGTTAGTTAGTTAGTTAGTTAGTTAGTTAGTTAGTTAGTTAGTTAGTTAGTTAGTTAGTTAGTTAGTTAGTTAGTTAGTTAGTTAGTTAGTTAGTTAGTTAGTAGTTAGTTAGTTAGTTAGTTAGTTAGTTAGTTAGTAGTTAGTTAGTTAGTTAGTAGTTAGTTAGTTAGTTAGTAGTTAGTTAGTTAGTTAGTTAGTTAGTTAGTTAGTTAGTTAGTTAGTTAGTTAGTTAGTAGTTAGTTAGTTAGTAGTTAGTTAGTTAGTTAGTTAGTTAGTTAGTTAGTTAGTTAGTTAGTTAGTTAGTTAGTTAGTTAGTTAGTTAGTTAGTTAGTTAGTTAGTTAGTTAGTTAGTTAGTTAGTTAGTTAGTAGTTAGTTAGTTAGTTAGTTAGTTAGTTAGTTAGTTAGTTAGTTAGTTAGTTAGTTAGTTAGTTAGTTAGTTAGTTAGTTAGTTAGTTAGTTAGTTAGTTAGTTAGTTAGTTAGTTAGTTAGTTAGTTAGTTAGTTAGTAGTTAGTTAGTTAGTTAGTTAGTTAGTTAGTTAGTTAGTTAGTTAGTTAGTTAGTTAGTTAGTTAGTTAGTTAGTTAGTTAGTAGTTAGTTAGTTAGTTAGTTAGTTAGTTAGTTAGTTAGTTAGTTAGTTAGTTAGTTAGTTAGTTAGTAGTTAGTTAGTTAGTTAGTTAGTTAGTTAGTTAGTTAGTTAGTTAGTTAGTTAGTTAGTTAGTTAGTTAGTTAGTTAGTTAGTTAGTTAGTTAGTTAGTTAGTTAGTTAGTTAGTTAGTTAGTTAGTTAGTTAGTTAGTTAGTTAGTTAGTTAGTTAGTTAGTTAGTTAGTTAGTTAGTTAGTTAGTTAGTTAGTTAGTTAGTTAGTTAGTTAGTTAGTTAGTTAGTTAGTTAGTTAGTTAGTTAGTTAGTTAGTTAGTTAGTTAGTTAGTTAGTTAGTTAGTTAGTTAGTTAGTTAGTTAGTTAGTTAGTTAGTTAGTTAGTTAGTTAGTTAGTTAGTTAGTTAGTTAGTTAGTTAGTAGTTAGTTAGTTAGTTAGTTAGTTAGTTAGTTAGTTAGTTAGTTAGTTAGTTAGTTAGTTAGTTAGTTAGTTAGTTAGTTAGTTAGTTAGTTAGTTAGTTAGTTAGTTAGTTAGTTAGTTAGTTAGTTAGTTAGTTAGTTAGTTAGTTAGTTAGTTAGTTAGTTAGTTAGTTAGTTAGTTAGTTAGTTAGTTAGTTAGTTAGTTAGTTAGTTAGTTAGTTAGTAGTTAGTTAGTTAGTTAGTTAGTTAGTTAGTTAGTTAGTTAGTTAGTTAGTTAGTTAGTTAGTTAGTTAGTTAGTTAGTTAGTTAGTTAGTTAGTTAGTTAGTTAGTTAGTTAGTTAGTTAGTTAGTAGTTAGTTAGTTAGTTAGTTAGTTAGTTAGTTAGTTAGTTAGTTAGTTAGTTAGTTAGTTAGTTAGTTAGTAGTTAGTTAGTTAGTTAGTTAGTTAGTTAGTTAGTTAGTTAGTTAGTTAGTTAGTTAGTTAGTTAGTTAGTTAGTAGTTAGTTAGTAGTTAGTTAGTTAGTAGTTAGTTAGTTAGTTAGTTAGTTAGTTAGTTAGTTAGTTAGTTAGTAGTTAGTTAGTTAGTTAGTTAGTTAGTTAGTTAGTTAGTTAGTTAGTTAGTTAGTTAGTTAGTTAGTTAGTTAGTTAGTAGTTAGTTAGTTAGTTAGTTAGTTAGTTAGTTAGTTAGTTAGTTAGTTAGTTAGTAGTTAGTTAGTTAGTAGTTAGTTAGTTAGTTAGTTAGTTAGTTAGTTAGTTAGTTAGTTAGTTAGTTAGTTAGTTAGTTAGTTAGTTAGTTAGTTAGTTAGTTAGTTAGTTAGTTAGTTAGTTAGTTAGTTAGTTAGTTAGTTAGTTAGTTAGTTAGTTAGTTAGTTAGTTAGTTAGTAGTTAGTTAGTTAGTTAGTTAGTTAGTTAGTTAGTTAGTAGTTAGTTAGTAGTTAGTTAGTTAGTTAGTTAGTTAGTTAGTTAGTTAGTTAGTTAGTTAGTTAGTTAGTTAGTTAGTTAGTTAGTTAGTTAGTTAGTTAGTTAGTTAGTTAGTTAGTTAGTTAGTTAGTTAGTTAGTTAGTTAGTTAGTTAGTTAGTTAGTTAGTTAGTTAGTTAGTTAGTTAGTTAGTTAGTTAGTTAGTTAGTTAGTTAGTTAGTTAGTTAGTTAGTTAGTAGTTAGTTAGTTAGTTAGTTAGTTAGTTGGTTGGTTGCATATAATTTAAACGGTATGACAAAATTAATACACATTGGACATTGCCATTAATTCTAAGATACTTTGTCACTTTCCACTTCTTTGATTTACATAAGTACATTACTTTAAATTACTTCCTTTAACTTATGATTTAAATACATATCAGAATATTAATTTCATTAATTACGTTGATTTAATTTCAATTTATTTGCATTTAATACTTTACACATTTAATAATATGAAATTGCATAGATAATTATAACTTATTTAATCCCTTTATAAATATCTAATAACAAAAAAGGTTTTACGTAATAAAAATTACAATTATATAAGTAGTAAAGTAGCAAAAATTTTAATTTTCTTAATGCACAAATTTAATAAAACATCAAAAGTAACTATTACAAAGGAATTTCATAAAGCAAAATGCACGTTTAAATACACATGTTGTTGCGCTTATGAAAAACATACACACATTCACATACAATTCGTTTGTGCAGAAGAAAAAGTAGAAATATGATCTTATTATTATTAAAAATCCAACTAATTCAAAAAAGATAGAAAATATACATACATGTATACATATATAAACCTTAAGTAATTAATATGATTTCTGTGTAGTTACAAAGTATTTCAAGGCGCATACACACACACATCCTCAGTCACCTACAAATAAATATAAACAAACAATATAAAGAGGATGTTACACAAACTATCAAATATATATAAACATACAAACATACTATAAATGTATTTATATGTATGTAGACAAGTTTTTATATTAAAACTTTATAAAATCATAAAGTACTTACGTAGTATCAGGATAATATGAAATAAGATCAAATATACATATGTATGTATATACACACACATTTACAAGTATGTAAGTATATTTTTGACATTGTTTGTATACAAAACCATGCCCAATAGTTTTACAAGGAATCAGTGTATCCCAAATGTCTAACTTCTAGCTTGAATTAACTCTATATTTTCCGATTGGAAGCATTGAAGTTAATCATCACTTTAATGACCTCCAAAGAGTTAACTAGATTCTAACGAATCTTATTCAAGGACTCAAGGACCGCGTGATATATTAATAGGTAAGACAACTTATGGAAGGAGTTTATTTCAGAGACACTCTCTTTACTTCCTGGGAAGTTAAACGTCTTAACATAACAATTGAACATTTGTGGTCGTAGTAAAGTTTTTTTTATAGGTTACGATTAGTCAATTCATTAACTCGTAGACAAGATCATGTGTTTAACTAAATCTGGGTAAAATCACTACTTCGGAAACAAATCTGCCGGATCAAGAAACATATACCTTTGTAGGTGTATATATATGTGTACAAGTGAACAAGTAATAAATAAACTATTCATAAATAATACTAAAACACAAGCACAGTCAGATACGATACGCACTGTGGGCCATATTACTAAACAATACTATAATGGTAGTATGACCTTACCTTTCAATGAAATAATCTGAGTTTTTCTGCATCTTGAAATTTTCACAGTGTCTTCGTGTATGTCTACATTTTATATCGAAATTTCATGTAGGCGAAAGGTCACGCCCATGTACAAAATTGAAAGTTACATATTGCAGAAACAGTAATAGACATTTCTGTGTGGAATTTCAAATCGTGTTTTCGTTACCCCTCTCAAAATGAACCTTGATTTTTTCAACGTTCGTGAACTGGACCAAATTTAAAAAAGATATATTTAAATATTTTTTTTTCAAACAAAATTTGATTTCATAATCTAGTATTGGAAATACTATAGAGTTTAAAAGTCAAAAGACCGCCTATTAAGGAATCCAAAATAGCACATACACCAGAGTAAGGAGTTGTTGTTGTAACAGCTAAAAATACAATAATCTAGTTCCACAACAATGTCCAAGCCTAAAAATTTTGCTCCTTCAATTGGATGCGTTCATAAATTCATGGGACAAAGAGTAGTAGGGTTGGCTGAGCAGTTGAATATGTGGTGGGTATCGTGGGGACCTTGACCATATGAAGAACATTCATTGGGGGCGGCAGGGTATATGCGTGGCCAATAGGCATTAAGCCTGTTGCTCCATCCCGATCTTGGTTGTGCCAGAACAAAATTTGATTTTTATACTCTAGTGTTGGAAATACTATAGAGTTTAAAAGTCAAAAGACCGCCTATTAAGGAATCCAAAATAGCACATTCACCAGAGTAAGGAGTTGTTGTTGTAACAGCTAAAACTATACAATAATTTAGTTCCACAACAATGTCCAAGCCTAAAAATTTTGCTACTCCAATTGGATGTGTTCATAAATTCATTGGACAAAGAGTAGTAGGGTTGGCTGAGCAGTTGAATATGTAGTGGGTATCGTGGGGACCTTGACCATATGAAGAACATTCATTGGGGGCGGCAGGGTATATGCGTGTCCAATAGGCATTAAGCCTGTTGCTCCATCCCGATCTTGGTTGTGCCAGAACTACTCCTGCGATCGCGGAATTGATGGCATCTCTATGAATGTCTTTCAAAGCTGCCGTGTACGAGAACTGATCTATTGGATCATGCAGATAACTACTATGTATGTTCTCCTTGTATATTCGAAGGTCCTTTCTGAAATGCCACGGAGGTGACATTCCAGGAGGAATTGCTTGGTAAACATGATTTTGTGTTCCTTGACTGGCAGGACCTTCGTTTCCTCGTGCAAACGATGTTCCGAGGTAATTTGTAAGCAGCCCGATACAGTCCTTTGGGCAGTGTTTTGGCAGCCTTGAATGTTGAATGTTGTGCGTGATTACAGTGGTATGTGCCGTGGAAGTAAATAGGCTGTCAAATGTGATCCCATAGATTTTTGGGTGGTGCATGGTCGGAATTTGAGCACCACCGACCACGACGCCAAGAATTAAATTTACTTCCTTTGTCCAGGTGGTAAAGAGTGTTGCTGACGACTTCGCTGGTGATAGTTGCAGGTTACGCGCACTGAAGAACTGATGTATTTCGTTAAAATTTGAACATTGTTTCCAGTCGCCATAATTGTACAGTCCGCATACGAAATCCCGTTCACGTCTTCTGGAGGTGCAGGGTATTTAGAGAGATAGAAGTCAAACAATAGCGGCTGACTCTAAACTCTACGAACGACTGACGGCCACTAATATTATTTACGATCCATCTCTTTGTGTTGTTGGGCATGTAGATTGCAGGCTATCTTCGAAGGGTATGGCATGACTGACAGGGACTCTGCTAACTTAAGCCTCAAAATCAGTCACTCCTAATCTAACTGCTATACGTTGAACTTTAAGATATTGGTCTCTGGAGTTAGGATCGAGTGTTGTGGATAAAGAAGGCAATGCCCCACCTTTACTTCTGATGCGGCCTTTTCGGAGAATGTTGTATCCGCTACAACTTTGCTGGCTGGAAACGTTCGTCAGTTTCGTCTGCTGGGACGCAGCGATGTTGTTGTGCTGCATATATCGAGTTATCTCTGAAATTTCATTTATGAGGCCAGTGCAGTTAAACTGCGGCGACGGTAATTGTTGTTGCTGCTGATGCTGTGTTTACTGCTGTTGTTGTATTGTGGGGAGAGGGCGGAGAAGTAGTGTACGATGATGACGACGATGTTGTTGTCGATAACGCAGTTGAAAATCGCGGTTGTTGTCGGCAGCATGGGGCGATAAAACTTTTCGACCACTCTCTTTGATGATTTAGAACGGAGCAGTTCCTGAGGTGACACCAGCATAACAAGAGTTGCACCTTAATTGGATGGACGTATGGTGTAGTCGGTTCTGGCAAACTGTGTAGAACCATGGTCCGGGATTTAGTTCAATTCCGGCACGGATCAAGAGGATGCGGGGCAGCAATTCCGGAAGATGTTGCTCTGCCGAAGAAAATTGTATTGTTGTTGCTGGAGTTGACAACCCTTGGCCGAATAGTTCGGGTCATTCCGGTACGAAGAACTGACCGTCATGGGAATGGAGTAAGAAGTAATTTCATCCAAGAAAAAAATTTACTATTTCTTTAAGACTAATTTTATATTCTAATACACTTGATGATTAAAAGTCCCCTAATTTCAATTAAACCCACTGTATTACATTTAATTTAGTTGCATTTGTAGGTGTCTGTGTGTTCTTCTCTGTTGGTTTATTTAACATTACTTATACTTACAAACATCTATCTACCTACATAGATACATAGAAGGACAAAAACACTAAATAATAAATAATAGTGTCTTATTACTTTATAAATTGTATCATCTTCTTTATCTTTTTCGGTTACAAAGAAGCACACTCAACGTGTACTTCAGATTATAAAGAGTTAATGAAACCATGTTTTTATTGTGAACACTTTTTTATACAAAGTGGACTTCTTATTCTGTGAAAATTTAAGAAACACGAAGTAATTAATTGAAAAAAGAGATTATAAAATAGTAATAATTTGGATGAATAGCTTTAAATAGTGATAGAAGTTTCGATGTTAATTTTCAACTACACAGAGGGAAATAGAATTTGGTACCAAATTGATACCAAACTATTTATAATTTTTCAATACCATCCGTTGTCAAAGTATATACAAACGTACGATAACACTATGTAACGTTGACAACATTGCAAATATTCGTTGTCGAAATCTAAATTTTATACACATCGTGGTAAGCTTACTGTTTAGATTTCGATAACGAATTGTTGCAATGTTGACAACGTTACGTAGTGTTGTCGTACGTATGTATATACTTTGACAACGGATGTTATTGAAAAATTATAAACTCTTTGATGTCAATTTGGTACCAGGCGTGTATATTTCTTTTTCGCTCAGTGTACTTGTTTTTATTACTCAGGCTACACGATGGGATTATTTGATCAATATATCGATATGTCATAAATGTCATGATATAATGTTGAAACTGTTTATGTGGTTGAAGTTTGTTTAAAATTATTTATTTAAACATATGTATCATGGTATATTTAACAAGGTAGTCGCTACAACAAATACAATAATACAAAAACAACAGGCATTTTGTTATTGTAAAATAGGCCAAACTGTCAAAAAAAATGTGTGTGTGTAATAGAAAAACAATAAATAAACACAACAGAAATTTGCGATTTTTGTTTTAAAAATTTAAAATAAGAACTGAAAGAATAAGAAATGTCTTTATTTGCATCCATGTTTACGTAAATAAGTGTCCGGAATATTGAATATCGTAAATTTTAGCGTTCAGCTTTTGTGGTTGTTAATGCATTTTAACATCAAGTCATGATTTTTTAGATAAATGTAAGTAACAATTTCAGATAAAGCATAACAGAATGATAATTTTTCCATAATTTCTCTGAATTAGCTTCATCTGCATAACAAGTCTAAACAAAAATAGGTGAAAATTAAACTAATTCTAAAACTGTAGGTAAGAATGTGAGTGCATCTGTTATCAAGCGTCCCTAAAACTTTTACAGAGGTATCGAACTTCGTTGATTAAATTGGTGGTTTATACAAAGGTCGCTTCTATATAGCTTTTACAGAACCAGTTCCTGGGATGCTCTTTAATTTAAAATTATCATCGCCAAACTAGAACAGATAAAAGTAGGTAAATTGCATGCGTGCTATGTTTGTGTGTCACACAAACATAGGTCACGTTAAGTCTTAACTCCGGGTACATAAAAGCAATGAGTGCCACATTGAAGTCACACACAATATTATTATTCTCCAATCTTAATTATTTTAAATTAATTTAATTGAATTAATAAAAAATATAAAACTTAAATTTATTTTTCTACAATATTTCACAATTATTTTGAAAGATTTTTCAAATTCAAATAATTTTAAAATTTTCCATGGTAACGTAAACAAACATTTTGACAAATTGGCCTTAAGCAGCTGATAATCAGCTGTGCTGATGAGTATACCTTCTTAATCTACCTTGATATGTATGACACTTCTGAGGCAACATTTGTTACATTTTCAAATAAATAGATTATTAATATACATAACCGATTATATTCGCTCTACTACTTATTGTAATTATATGATAGTGCTGTGTGACATATAGCAGATCCTCTAGTTATGACTGTTGTGCAATAAATCTATAAGCTTAAATTGCATTATTCGTAGAATAAAATCCTTAGGGTATATAATTATGCAATGCATTATATGCATGTTTATATAAATATGTAGTGGTTTATTAATCTTTCAATGTTTATGAAGAATCTAAATTAATAATTTTTTTTAATTAGTCAGATTTGAGTTCGTTAGTATTTTGCAATTCTCTAGAGAATAACATTAAGAACTTAACATTCAACTCAAATAGCAAATTGCAATGCATTTTTTGCCCCCGCTATAGGGTTTGAACAGCAATCTCTAGTGATTATGAATGTAAACATCATCTATGGATAAGGAGACTTGTAATCATAAATATCAGTTTCATTTGATTGTCCTCATGTGGTTCCGAATATTGAGGACTCTATAAGTTATGTATATTTTCTCAGACATTTAAGATTTCCCTTATATGGAAGGTGCCACGCCCACTGTAGCTAGGCTGCTTATTTTATCAACATGTTTTACTATGGATATCAAAGTTGTTCATTTAAAATTTGAGAAATCTAACTGTTGTAGTTTCTCAGTAATGCGACTTTTAACACTTATTTTGTATGTGGGCGTGACATCTCGCCTACTTGAAATTCCAAAACAAAAGGCAGCCTATAGTGCCACGCCCACTGTAGCTAGGCTGCTTATTTTATCAACATGTTTTACTATGGATATCAAAGTTGTTTATTTAAAATTTGAGAAATCTAACTGTTGTAGTTTCTCAGTAATGCGACTTTTAATACTTATTTTGTATGTGGGCGTGACATCTTGCCTACTTGAAATTCCAAAACAAAAGGCAGCCTATAGTTCCTTCCAGTCATACTGACTAATTTTCTGAGTCGATTTAACTATGTCCATTCGTCCATGAAAACCTTGTAATCTAATTGTAATTTTGAAGATAATTCAATGAAAATTGGTACATGATCTTCTATTGTCCCAGGGACGAAGACTATTGAAAATGGTTAAGATCGGTCTATTATTTCATTTAGCCCCATACAACTGAACCCCCGAATAGGGTTTGTAAACCATTTAATCAAACTACAGGTGGCAATTTTGAAGATAATTCAATTAAATTTGTCAAATGATCTTCTATTATACCAGAGACGAAGCCTATTGAAGATGGTCTGTCCATGAACATGCCGAATAGGCCTTTTAAGTTCATAATTATGTATAATATACTCGTATCTCGACAAAGAGCTGCAAAACCAAGTTCTATATTAGCCTTGATGATTCTAATGAGTTTTATATTAATAGGGCCTCATTTGACCTTTAAAAATATGACTTAAATGTCCATAATTTTATTCAACAATAAATGGCTTAATATGAGGCAAAGTACAATTCCACTTAAATGCTTTATTATGAAAACTAAATCACATTTTATTTTTATACTCATCATCAAAAAAGATGGGGTGTATATTGATTTTGTCATTCCGTTTGTAACACATCGAAATATTGGTCATAGACCCACAAAAGTAGATATTCTGGGTCCTTATTAAATTCTAAGACGATCTAGCCATGTCTGTCTGTCTGTTGAAAGCACGATATAGTCCGAATGGGACGAGCTAGAGGATTGAAATTTTCCACAAATATTCTCTATAGGTAAGGTTTGTTTGGTATTGAAAATGGGCAATATCGGTCCACGTTTTCCAATAGCCCCTAAACAAGTGGACCCCCGAAAAACAGCTTTAACGGACATATCTGTTTTAAAAGTACGATTAAAGCGATGAAATTTTATGAGCTGAATATAGAACACTTCATGTTTTTTTGTATAATAACATATTAAAACCTAAAAGCTAATTTAAACAACAGTAATGTGTGTTTAATCTAAATGAATCCATACATTTTTGGTCTCTACAAACATGTTGTATATTTAAGCGCCCAAAGTCGTTGAACCATAAATATCTTTAAGGACCATTTCTCAAGTAAACACTCTTAAAAATGATGTGCTAAATTGAACATAATTAAAAACTATTTATCATATAAATACAGAAGAAAACCCTTGTAGAAAAATGAACAAGAAAGATGTATAGAAAAAAGCCTGAAACTTAACATATGACCTGACTGGCCTAAACTTAAACATTTAACGGCCTAAATAGTATAACAACTAACAAGTTTGAAAAACATGCACACTTACATACGACAACACAGAAAAAAGGACTCACTACGAATGATTTATGAATGAACACACATGTTTTTGGCCATGCGTAGGATTGTGTGCAAGGATATGGTTATACGTGTATTCTTGTATGTGTTTAGTAAACGGATAAATAAGAATACCTGCTGAGTAAACAATTAAGATTTTGTTGAAAGTTAAGTAAAGCTAAGAGGTTGGTAATAAGACTTTAATATTTAGTTAAAGCTTAAGAAGGTCATATGACTTTAATGTTAGATAAAGTAAATCTTGAAAAATAATTCCAATTATTTAGAAGGTGCTTTCGGTGGGTTAGTGGTTAGTGTTCTAGTCTGTCAATCTTCTTAAATACAAAGCAAAATATCAATAAAAATTTCGAAGTAAATTTATTTTTATTTACTTAACAACAATATATTCCACTTTCATGTATTTATATTAAATTTAAAATTTTAAAAATTGCGAAACCTACAGTAACACCCCTTTAAATAAAAATTCCTCGCTCAACATGACATTGAAATATTTAAACAATTTTCACTATTAGAAAATAAACAAACAAAAAAAATTAATTATACAACTACTATGTATGTTTGTGGAACTCCTGCAGCGTGGCTGACAGGTTCACACTTTGTATACATAACATTCTCCATAAGGATTTACTTTACTAGTAAATATTACATTACTTATATTTAAGTATGCCTCCTGCATGTGTTTATTTATAAACATTGTACATACATAGCATTTATGTATTTGTTGCAAAAAGGAAGGATGTTTTGTTAGCTTGACGGGAACAAACCATTAAATTTACATTAAGCACCGAAAATTTATTTATTTACACTTTACAACAACCAACCCACTTTTGTATCACAAATAGCTTGCCTCCAGCCGTTGGTGAATGAACAAACAGGTTGGTGGCAACAGCAACTTTCGGCAACATTTTAAAATGAGATCAAGTATGTACGAGGATTCTTTAACATCCTGTAAGTGAAACTCTTTATTCTTCTATATTATATAGAATCTAAAACCATTAGCTCAAGCTTTAATTCAAACCATTAAGTCGGACTTCAGAATATAAAGAAAGTCTCAGTAAAAACTTTGATTACCATGTAAGGGGTTCATATGCTAACATATACTTACACAATAAGTCATTATTTTAACACGATTATGTCAAGGGAAGCAAGTACTATTATCACGTTATTTATAAGACGTTATTAGACTACTTCTTTGTAATCAGGATATGTAGTAGCAATTAAAAAAAGTGGGGTTATATGGGTCTAAAAAAGCGGTTATATGGGCCTATCCTTATAAATTTTGGTAGAGGGATTGACGTCTACATCAGTTATTTAAGCAGTATATCATCGTGATATTAGTGCTTATAAGTGAATTTCTGAAGGGGACTTTGTATGGGGGATAGGGTCAAATGAGGCCCAATCATTACGAAAATCAGCAGTATCATTAAGATTTATATAAAACTAAGATTTGCTTATTTTTGAAGTGATACAAGAACATTTAACATTTATGAGCTAAAAGGCTTTATTCGTGGGGTACGGTTGTACACAGGGGGAAAAAAATATACACGCCTGTTAACAAACGTGGTAAGCTCACTATTTACAACGCATTTTGAGCTTACCACGTTTGTTAACTTTTAGACAACGGATGTGCATAAAGTTTAGATTGCGGCAACGAATTGTCCACATTACGTGTTATTGAAAAATTTGGCGTCAATTTGGTACCAGGCGTGTATATTTCTTTCCTCAGTGTATGGGGTCTATACAAAATAATGGACCGATTTTAACTAAAAGCCCTATCTGGGGGATACGGTTGTATGGGGGCTATATGAAATAATGAACCGACTTTAACCATAAGCCCTATTTGGGGGATACGATTGTATGGGGGCTATATGAAATAATGGACCGATTTTAACCATCTTGAAAATTGCTACACGTAGAGTGGACACCTTTACATGGATACACAGACGGACGGAGAGAAGGACATATCTAAATAAATTCAGAACCTGAGCCGATTGGTATACTTTAAGGTGGGTATAGGACCAACATTTTTGGGTGTTACAAACATCAGCACAAACGCATAATCCCTTTGCACTACAGCGTGGTGTATATATTTTATTTCCTAAATTGTGTTAAAACAAATTAAAAATTCAAATATCATTTTTCTAAGGTAACAAACCCTCGTATTAATTTGTAAATAATTTCGTATGTTTTTTTTTACACAAGGAAACGGAAGTGAAATGAAAAATGTTGCTAAACTACAGTGTCTTTGTCAACAATTACAATGAATCACGAAAAATAACGATGTTTCAAAATGATTATAACAAACCAGGAATACAGCTTTCAGGGAGCAATAAAGAAAAACTAAAACCGAAATTACACAATGACAATAATCAGCTGCTGCGCTTAACATTTACAGACTGAACGTGTAAATTTGAATTGTGGTTAAAATGAAACTTTTATAAATAGTGGCATTAAAGCCGTAAGCTTTAACCAACATCTAGGCGTATACATAATATATATTTGCACCAAAAAATATATATATATGTATATACTCTTAGTAAAAAGTAAAGAACTATACTTTAACCATTAACCTTGAGGGGTTTATTTAAGTCAGCAGCAGTAGTAGTCTATTTTTGAATTTAAGTGTTTCATAAAGTTTAAGTTGTTTATCTCTCCTCTGTTCCTTTACTTCAACAGTTGTACAATGAAAAATATTTTTCCTAGATACTACAACGATATTCATATGTATAAAATGTTGAAATCCTTAAATATTATTCGCACAAGTCTGTAGTTTATCTAACACTCATGCTGTTTATCTTGCCGAGCAGTGGGAGCGAGGAAGTACGACAGTGTTTGGGTGGCTGGTTGTATGAGCGAAAAGGCCTTATAATGATAAACATCAATTGTATGTAATAGTAATACACCACTATATCGCGTTAATGTACGAACATATACAACTTGTATCTATCTGCGTATGTGGTAATATTTAGCAGTTAGTGGATAGAGTGTTGCTGTTCTCTAGGATTTACTTGCCTTACTGCTGAACATTATTTCTATTGTGCTTTTCTCGTTTTGGGTTTATTGTTGTTAAAGTCGAGTGTTTGCTAGAGGATAATATATTGTAATTATGCCAGAGTTTTGAGTGGGATTTTATTTAATATTTTTGAAAGTAAACGAGAAGAAAAAATAACAGTATTTATATGAAATAGTCATAAGTGATAAAAATATTGGGGCAAATTTAAAATATTTTCTTTACAAATGGTTAGCACCGGCCTTAGTGATGATTGGTTTTGAAGACATTGATTCATTACGTT
Organism: Lucilia sericata; assembly: GCF_015586225.1. Taxonomy (NCBI): domain Eukaryota; kingdom Metazoa; phylum Arthropoda; class Insecta; order Diptera; family Calliphoridae; genus Lucilia; species Lucilia sericata. The sequence goes on along the minus strand of NW_023994103.1, from coordinate 513,507 downwards.
CTGAACTATCTTATATATAGTCTGGACAGGTATATATTATGGACTATAATCTAGTCTATATTTTGAACTAAAGTTTAGTCGATAGTCTAGAATATCGTTTAGTCTAATGTTAAAAAAATTTGTCTATAGTTTGGATTATAGTGTAGTCTATAGTCAGGAATATAGACTACATATATAGTCAAGTTAATAATCTATAATAATATTTCAGATTATAGTCTAGTCTATAGTCTAAAATATATTCTAGTCTCTAGTCTATAGTCTGGAATATAGTCTAGTCAATAGTATAGTCTGGACAATTATCTAGTCTATAGTCCGGACTATTGTCTAGTTTATAGTCTGGACTTTTGATCAGTTTATAGTTTGGAATATAGTCTAGTCTATATTATGGACTATAGTCTGGACCATAGTATATTCTATAGTCTGGACTATAGTCTAGTTTATAATCTGGAATATAGTCTAATATAGGACTATAGTCTAGTCTATAGTCTGTAATGTAGTCTAGTCTATTGTCTGGATTATAGTATAGCCTATAGTTCGTATAGACTAGAGTCTAGTCTATAGTCTGCACTATAGTCTAGTCTATATTATGGACTAGATTCTAGTCTATAGTCTGCACTATAGTCTAGTCTAAAGTCTGCACTATTGTCTAGTCTATAGTCTGGACTATTGTCGAGTCTATAGTCTGGACTATAGTGTAGCCTAGTAGTCTAGCATATAGTCTGGACTATAATCTGGACTATAGTCTGGACTATAATCTGGACTATAGTCTAGTCTATAGTCTGTACTATAGTCTAGTCTATAGTCTGGACTATAGTATAGTCTATAGTCTGCACTACAGTCTAGTTTATAGTCTGGACTATAGTCTAGTCTATAGTCTGGACTATAGTCTAGTCTATAGTCTGGACTATAGTCTAGTCTATAGTCTGGACTATAGTCTAGTATATAGTCTGGACTATAGTCTAGTCTATAGTCTGGACTATAGTCTAGTCTATAGTCTGGACTATAGTTTAGTCTATAGTCTGGACTATAGTCTAGTCTACAGTCTGGACTATAATCTAGTCTATAGTGTGGACTATAGTCTAATCTATAGTCTGTACTATAGGCTAGTCTAAAGTCTGGACTATAATGAAGTCTATAGTCTGGACTATAGTCTAGTCTATAGTCTTGACTATAGTCTAGTCTATAGTCTGGACTATAGTCTCGTCTCTAGTCTGAACTATAGTCTAGTCTATAGTCTGGACTATAGTCTAGTCTATAGTCTGGACTATAGTCTAGTCTATAGTTAGTCGGGACTATAGTCTAGCCTATAGTCTGGACTGGACTCCATAGTCTGAATTATAGTCTAGCCTATAGTGTGGGCTATAATCTAGTCTGGACTGCAGTCTAGTCTATAGTGTGCCCTATAGTATAGTTGAGTCTATAGTTAGTCTGGACTATAGTCTAGCATATAGTCTGGACTATAGTCTAGCATATATTCTGGACTATAGTCTAGCATATAGTCTGGACTATAGTCTAGCATATAGTCTGGACTATAGACTAGCATATAGTCTGGACTATAGTCTAGCATATAGTCTGGACTATAATTTAGTACATAGTCTGGATTATAGTCTAGCTTATAGTCTGGAATATACATTTATATTCTTGTCTGTAGACTGGCCTATATTATAGTCTGTAGGCAGGACTCTATTCCTGCCTGTAGTCTAGGAAATAGTCTAGTTGATAGTATGGACTATAGTCTAGTCTATATAGTGTATATTGTCTGTACTATAGTGTAGTCTATAGTCAGAACTATAGTCTAGTCTGTAGTCAGAAGTATATTTAAGTGTACTGTCGGATCCATTCTACAGTCTATAGTCTGGTCTTCAATCTGGACTATAGTTTATACACTATAGTCTGGTCTAAGTCTTGCCTATATTGTGGTTGACATTCTGTATTATAATTTGATTTAATTCAAAGGGTGCTGGTTAAAACTAAATGACACATGCAGAGATTCCTTTCCTATTAATATTTTTCTTTCAATCATTTTCTTCAAAATTGTTTTTAGTTTACACATCATTTACATTTCAACCATGTAGCAGATTTCGTGAATTTTCAGGAATTTATCGTTTGCATAAATTTGCTTTATAGCTTTAAAATTTCACTCTGTTTCACTGTCTATTTTTCTAGCAATTTTTATCATTTTGTGTTTCCCCTAGATATTATAACCATCAACAATAAATTGTAGCTTTGTATAAATTTAGGTTTATAAAAACATGCACAGTAAAAAAGTGTGTAAGTGTTTACATGTGGGTTTAGAATTTCCAAAAGAAAAAAATAAATGAAATTCACAAGTAAAAGTTTTAACACAAAAAACAGACTCACAAAAACAGGCAACCGAAAAGTGAACAACTTTTTTTTTTGGTATGTTTCTGAAAGGAAATAAACAAAATTTGCAGACAGCAAAATTTCATTATTCAATTTAACTAATGAAACTGAAAATTTCATTTCAACCACATTAACAAATAAACACAGATAGAATGTAATACAAATAGAAAGACAGACGAAAAAGGATATTTAGCATACAAGCATACTTCAGCACGGATAACTAACTATATATGTATGTACATACTTGAACATTAGATATTCATATGAATCATGTACTTACCAACAAATCCTTAATATTTTAGTTTACTTTTGCCTCTGTTAATTCATGTTACTAACATTAAACAAATGTGAATTAAACTTCCCAAAAAAGGGATAGCTTTGTCAGTTATATATTGTTGTGTGTTTGGCTAAGTGTTTGTTAGTAAGTAGTTGGAGTAAGTGGTAATACTATTTATTATAAACATTAACTGGTATTATACTTTTGTCTATTTTGTGATCTGATTAAAATATAACGGCAGTAACATAATCATAATTACAAACATTCATATACATTCATTCATATACATATATATTTACACGCAAATTCTAATGCAAAAATGTAACAAATTTTGAAAGGAAAGGGTATCTAATATAAGCAGTGACATGTGAAAATGAATACTGTAAGGGGGGATCAAAACGTCCTATTGTACAGTAATGATTCAGTTGTTTTAGATTATTTCATCAGTTTTGAAAATTTGTTAGAAAATATAATTCTTATTGTTTAGAATGAAAAATATATGTATATATCATTTTAAATTTTATTAAAATTAATTGTTAAAAAATTCCTTAGATTAAGATTTTTGCTCGTAGTAAACTAAAACAATATCTGTTTTATTGATGCAAATTCTTATATATTATTTTCTTTTTGTTTTTAGGTAAGTTTAACAATTTTAATATTCTTTATATCCTTCACCTTCGTCATTAAGGTATGTATAACTTTGTCATTCAGTTTGTATTATATGCATAATAATTTTCCGATCCTATATCTGCATCTATATACATTGCGGAGTCGTCCTTTTTTTGGATCGGTTTATATTTGAACATAGTTCCCATATCCTGCACCAATAGCCATATCTGGACTAAATTTAACACGGATAGCTTTTGTACAAATCCTAATTATTCAGCGGAATTTTTCGGACCGACCCATAATGATATCTGCCTAAAATTCGACTCGATTATATTTTGTGCATAAAAAAATCATTATGTGAAAATTTTTCCATATAATGTCCATTTCCGAAAATCATTTAAACGTTAATAACTCATGAATAAATAATGTTATCGGGATAAAATTGTACTCGAATATATTTTGTGAAACACGAATCATTTTCCTCCACCACCATCAGAGGTGGGTAAATATAGATTGGTCATTCCTTTTGTAGCGCACCAAAGAAATATTAATCTGAGACACGAGCCCTGATGAAATTCTGAGTCTGTCTCACTGCTTAAAACACACTCACGTTAAAACTAAGCAAAGAACATTAACCAAATTTATTGATAGTATTCATTGTTCCTAAGCAGTCTGGTATTAAAAATCAGCAAAATCGGTTCACATCTTAAGAATTTATGAGGAAAAATTTCAGACTGATTCTTAAGTAATTTTCTCAGAAACTATCAAAGATAATGCGAAGAATTTTTACACATATTTGTTTGCCCTAGGATCAATTGTAGACACAATTGATAATCATAATCGATCCAAAAATTCCCCTAGTCCCTATACATAGGTACATATTCCGGGAATTGAATTTATCGTTTATAACTCCCGTATCTTTGATATGTTGTTATTATATTGTATCCATATTAGTTACCGATAGGAATTCAGATGTTGTTCTTTCCAAGAAGCGGAATTGAGTATAGGAAAGAATGTTTTTCTTTTTTTCGTGGATATTTATATATCCACCATCGAAATGTTGGTCATAGACCCACAAAAGCATATATATTGTAGGTCCTTAATAAATTCTAAGACGATCTAGCCATGTCCGTCTGTCTATTGAAAACACGATTTTCCAGAAATATTCTCTATGGTTAAGGTTTGTTTGGTATTGAAAATGAGCCATATCGGTCTACGTTTTCGTATAGCCCCAATACAAGTGGACCCGCGAAAAAGAGCCTTAACGGGCATAAAAGGTTTAACTATAGCCATGAAATTCAACATAAATAAGTCATATGAGCCAAAAACTCCCTGCCAAATTTTATGTGGATCGGTCCATACCCTACCCTACCCCCCATATAAGGTTCCCTTCAGAAAATGACCTTAACGCTCATTACTGGCTGAAAAATACGAGTATAGCGATGAAATTTGACATAAGTAAGTTACTTTCAAGCCAAAACCACCCTACCAAAATTTATGTGCATCGGTCCATAATTGACCATACCCCCCACATAAGGTCCCCTTCAGAAAATTACTTTAACGCTCATTACTGGCTTAAAAAAACGAGTACAGCGATGAAATTTCATATAAGCAAATCTCTTATGAACCAAAATCTGTCCACCGAATTTTATGTGGATCGGTCCATAATTGACCATAGCCCCCATAAAGGTCCCCTTCAGAAAAATACTTTAACGCTCATTACAGAATTCAAAATACAAGTATTGCGATGAAATTTGACATAAGTAAGTCTTTTACGAGCCAAAATCTCTCTACCAAATTTTATGTGGATCGATTCATAATTGACCCTAACCGCCATATAAGATCCCCTTCAGAAAATGTCTTTAACGCTCATTACTGTATTCAAAATGCAAGTATAGCGATGAAATTTGACTGAAGTAAGTTCCTTGCGAGCCAAAATCTTTTAACCAAATTTTATGTGGATTGGTCTATAATTGACCCTACCCCCTCGCTCATAAAGTTGATTGATCCCCATGCAACCTTCCCTTGAGAAAATGACTTTAAAGTTTATTACTGGCCTAAAAATACGAGTAAAGTGATAAAATTTATACACATTTTTATACACAATTTTATACGAGTTAAAATCTCTCTACCAAATTTAGTGCGGATCGGTCCAAAATTTACCCTACCCCCCATATAAGGTCCCCTTTAGATCATTTTTGGCTTAAAAATATATATTGATATAAGAAACTTTTACAGAAACTTAAATCTTCCTACCGAATACAAATGAGAGTACAGCGATTCTATTCTATGTAAACATGTTTATATGAACCAAAATCGGTCTAGAGCATTCCTTTTATGGCATATGGTTTGATGGTGGGTATATGAGATTCGGCACAGCCAAATATAACACTCTCACTTGTTTTAAATATACCTCTACTTTTAACCTAACCTAACAATACTTGTTATTTTTTAACTTTCATAACATCAAAGGCGTCTAAATATCCCTTTACTGGTGTGCTATTCTTAGTTGTTTCTATTTGGTTATTGTTGTCAATGTTTTTTTTAGTTTTGTTTCCACTTTTAAGAGTTAATGTCCCTGTTTTTTTTCCTTCTTTATTACATTATTTTTTTTTTTGGTTTGGTTAAGTTTATTTTACTTTTGGCTTTTGTTTATTGTTGTTTTGTTTGTAACTTGTTTTTGTGTATTTTGATTAACGTATATGACCCATTATAAATAATCTTTTTGTAAATGTTGTCATCTATTCTCGTTGTTACTTTTTTGTAGCTTTTCGTTCGTAGATAAAAATCTTATTTGTGAGTTTTGTTTTTAATTTCATGTATAATATTGTTATTGTCCTTTTTATCCTCTTTCCTTTAAGCTTTTGTGGTATATATTTACATTTGTATATGTTGAAGTATGTGTATTTATGGTGATTTGTTTTATTAATTGTTTGGCTTTTTAGATGCTCATAGGTACTCTACATCAAAAATTCAGTTCCTCGTGAAGTATCATCAACTTATTTCAAAATTATTTAGTTAAAATCTCTCCTAAGACTTCTCCAAAAATTCTATGAAATGTGCCGAAATAGCGAAATTTCTAAACCTTAGGAACCAAATATTTATTGCTGTCTTCACGATTTCAAAGTATTATATAATTTTCTTTACTTTCTCTTAGTGTAATTTGTAGTGGATCATTACTACCAAATTTCATTTGTATTGTGGTTCCCGATATAGTAGCAGAATGTTTTCTCCTAGTGGTATATCATAACTAATATAATTTAGAGCAAACAAGCTTTTTGTTTTATTAAATAAAAATAAATTAATATTTTTTATTACACTACTTTAACTCTTAATAATGTGTAAATATGTATGTGAGCGAAAGTATTTCGTTTGACTATGTCCTTGTTACTGTTGTAAAAAAGTCCAACACTTGTGCAAATTTTCTTTTTATTTTTCTCTAGAGTCCGACTATAGTACTATTTACTGACGTAAATCATTATTGAAAATATTCTGGTAAAATGGCCAAGAGCTATTGTGAGGTGCAGGTCTAAGGTGGGAGATAACATAGTTTTTAGTTTTTATTACAGTTTCGAGTGCTGTACTTATGTTTGAGTGAAACTGGCAGAAACTATGTATGTATATTTTGCGTATCTATAGTCTAGTCTATAGTCTAGTCTATGGTCTAGTCTATAGTCTAGTCTATAGTCTAGTCTATAGTCTAGTCTATAGTCTAGTCTATAGTCTAGTCTATAGTCTAGTCTATAGTCTAGTCTATAGTCTAGTCTATAGTCTAGTCTATAGTCTAGTCTATAGTCTAGTCTATAGTCTAGTCTATAGTCTAGTCTATAGTCTAGTCTATAGTCTAGTCTATAGTCTAGTCTATAGTCTAGTCTATAGTCTAGTCTATAGTCTAGTCTATAGTCTAGTCTATAGTCTAGTCTATAGTCTAGTCTATAGTCTAGTCTATAGTCTAGTCTATAGTCTAGTCTATAGTCTAGTCTATAGTCTAGTCTATAGTCTAGTCTATAGTCTAGTCTATAGTCTAGTCTATAGTCTAGTCTATAGTCTAGTCTATAGTCTAGTCTATAGTCTAGTCTATAGTCTAGTCTATAGTCTAGTCTATAGTCTAGTCTATAGTCTAGTCTATAGTCTAGTCTATAGTCTAGTCTATAGTCTAGTCTATAGTCTAGTCTATAGTCTAGTCTATAGTCTAGTCTATAGTCTAGTCTATAGTCTAGTCTATAGTCTAGTCTATAGTCTAGTCTATAGTCTAGTCTATAGTCTAGTCTATAGTCTAGTCTATAGTCTAGTCTATAGTCTAGTCTATAGTCTAGTCTATAGTCTAGTCTATAGTCTAGTCTATAGTCTAATCTATAGTGTAGTCTATAGTCTAGTCTATAGTCTAGTCTATAGTCTAGTCTATAGTCTAGTCTATAGTCTAGTCTATAGTCTAGTCTATAGTCTAGTCTATAGTCTAGTCTATAGTCTAGTCTATAGTCTAGTCTATAGTCTAGTCTATAGTCTAGTCTATAGTCTAGTCTATAGTCTAGTCTATAGTCTAGTCTATAGTCTAGTCTATAGTCTAGTCTAGTCTATAGTCTAGTCTATAGTCTAGTCTATAGTCTAGTCTATAGTCTAGTCTATAGTCTAGTCTATAGTCTAGTCTATAGTCTAGTCTATAGTCTAGTCCATAGTCTAGTCTATAGTCTAGTCTATAGTCTAGTCTATAGTCTAGTCTATAGTCTAGTCTATAGTCTAGTCTATAGTCTAGTCTATAGTCTAGTCTATAGTCTAGTCTATAGTCTAGTCTATAGTCTAGTCTATAGTCTAGTCTATAGTCTAGTCTATAGTCTAGTCTATAGTCTAGTCTATAGTCTAGTCTATAGTCTAGTCTATAGTCTAGTCTATAGTCTAGTCTATAGTCTAGTCTATAGTCTAGTCTATAGTCTAGTCTATAGTCAAGTCTATAGTCTAGTCTATAGTCTAGTCTATAGTCTAGTCTATAGTCTAGTCTATAGTCTAGTCTATAGTCTAGTCTATAGTCTAGTCTATAGTCTAGTCTATAGTCTAGTCTATAGTCTAGTCTATAGTCTAGTCTATAGTCTAGTCTATAGTCTAGTCTATAGTCTAGTCTATAGTCTAGTCTATAGTCTAGTCTATAGTCTAGTCTATAGTCTAGTCTATAGTCTAGTCTATAGTCTAGTCTATAGTCTAGTCTATAGTCTAGTCTATAGTCTAATCTATAGTCTAGTTTAAAGACTAGTCTATAGTATAGTCTAGTCTATAGTTTAGTCTAGTCTATAGTTTAGTCTATAGTATAGTCTAGAGTTTAGTCTAGAGTCTAGTTTTTAGTCTAGTCTGTAGATTAGTCTATAGTCTATAGTCTAGTCTATAGTCTAGCCTATAGTCTAGCCTATAGTTTAGTCTATAGTCTAGTCTATAGTCTAGTCTATAGTCTTATCTATAGTCTAGTCTAAAGACTAGTCTATAGTATAGTCTAGTCTATAGTTTAGTCTAGTCTATAGTTTAGTCTTGTCTGTAGTTTAGTCTATAGTCTAGTCTGTAGTCTAGTCTATAGTCTAGTCTATAGTCTAGTCTATAGTCTAGTCTATAGTCTAGTCTATAGTCTAGCCTATAGTCTAGCCTATAGTCTAGTCTGTAGTCTAGTCTATAGTCTAGTCTATAGTCTAGTCTATAGTCTAGTCTATAGTCTAGTCTAGCCTATAGTCTAGTCTATAGTCTAGCCTATAGTCTAGCCTATAGTCTAGTCTATAGTCTAGCCTATAGTCTAGTCTATAGTCTAGTCTATAGTCTAGTCTATAGTCTAGTCTATAGTCTAGTCTATAGTCTAGTCTATAGTCTAGTCTATAGTCTAGTCTATAGTCTAGTCTATAGTCTAGTCTATAGTCTAGTCTATAGTCTAGTCTATAGTCTAGTCTATAGTCTAGTCTATAGTCTAGTCTATAGTCTAGTCTATAGTCTAGTCTATAGTCTAGTCTATAGTCTAGTCTATAGTCTAGTCTATAGTCTAGTCTATAGTCTAGTCTATAGTCTATAGTCTAGTCTATAGTCTAGTCTATAGTCTAGTCTATAGTCTAGTCTATAGTCTAGTCTATAGTCTAGTCTATAGTCTAGTCTATAGTCTAGTCTATAGTCTAGTCTATAGTCTAGTCTATAGTCTAGTCTATAGTCTAGTCTATAGTCTAGTCTATAGTCTAGTCTATAGTCTAGTCTATAGTCTAGTCTATAGTCTAGTCTATAGTCTAGTCTATAGTCTAGTCTATAGTCTAGTCTATAGTCTAGGCTATAGTCTAGTCTATAGTCTAGTCTATAGTCTAGTCTATAGTCTAGTCTATAGTCTAGTCTATAGTCTAGTCTATAGTCTAGTCTATAGTCTAGTCTAGTCTATAGTCTAGTCTATAGTCTAGTCTATAGTCTAGTCTATAATCTAGTCTATAGTCTAATCTATAGTCTAGTCTAAAGACTAGTCTATAGTATAGTCTAGTCTATAGTCTAGTCTAGAGTTTAGTCTAGAGTCTAGTTTTTAGTCTAGTCTGTAGTCTAGTCTATAGTCTAGTCTATAGACTATAGGAATTGATAACATTTTGATTTTTATAGCGACTTTTGCAGAGCCTTTATTCTACGGTTTCTAGCGGTTTAAGTCTCTTTTTAGATGTTGCTACTTTTGTAGGGACAAGTTAACTTTGTAATCATTCTCATCTGACTCCTTAATTTTTAAATTCATTAACTGCCTGAGGTCATTTGTTACCGTCTGCTGTTATAAATAAAACCACAATTTTCATTAATTCTTTTACAGCAATTATAACATTTTATTTATTTCTTTTGTTCCAAAATCGATACCATAATATTTCCCCTAGAAATACAAAAAACGCCATTATAAAATATCTCAACATTGTTAGCCAAAGGTAAGAAAAATCCGTAAGTTCCAACATTACAGACTTTTTTACAACTATACGATCTTTCTGCAAATATATCATTTTCATTTTCACTAAATCAATATAGCTGGTCTTAAGCCAAAATTCCAATAGGCCCATATCACGTGCACGTGTAATCAAACGATTTAACGAATCCATAAACAATGAATCAGGAGGTAAAACGAAGGTCATGAGAGACGTGTTAGGAAAGCACATCCGAGTTAAACGAAATATCGGTTTATTCCTATAAGTTTGGAGAGCATTATACATAAACCAAAGAGACGAAGAAATGGGATAGGCATATGAAGTATTGAGAGAAGATTGAGCTTGAGAAAATTCCTTATAGTTTTGAGCAACTTTGAAGATTATGGACATACGTTCAGATGAAAAATTATAATATTGCATCATATATAGGTAATCGTTTTTAGGAATTAAGACACGTAAATTATAGAAAGATAAATCTTTTAAACTTTTTATGCGATAGGTATAAGGATATGTAAGAAAGACTTGCATTCTTGTGGATAATATAATTGTATAAGTTAAACCGGAAAGGAATGTGCTGATATATAATAAACGTAAACTTTTTGAAGGATTTGGCAGTAGTTTAAAGGAGCCACCAAACATGCCAGACACAATATTTAAATTCATCAAGATGTCATTAAATCGTATAGTATAGGATCTAAGTTTTTTGTGTAAACTCCACAATTTAGTGCTAAGTACTAGAAGGATAGAAAAAACATATTGTATTGTAATAAAATATGTAATGAAATTATTATCAGAATACTTTTCTAAATAATCTTGGTACGTTAAAGGTGGCTCTATGGGTACAATTATACACCATTTGTTAATTTCGTATATTTTGGATATAATAAAGGTATTATTGAGTAAGACATAATTACTCAAACTGGCTGGTATATCAATGAGTTCCTGTTGAGTTAATTTATAAATATCTTCATAAAATAAAGATTCACCCACAGTTATGTTTAGGGGAAACTGTAAAGTGCCATTTATGTATTTTGTAAATAAATATAAAAATTTCATAATATAACCTTTGACCTGTAAGCCAGCCGACTTATCTATAAATGCGGCAGTTCTAGGTAATACTTGATCAGGCATTGTTCTCACTGCAGCACCATACAAATTTTTAAATTTGTTGGGGAATATTACTAAAGGATTGTCATTTAAATTCTGCTTTTCTGTGATTAATTTAGGAAATATTTGATATTGATATAGATTTTGTTTTTTATGAAAATCTTTAAATATTAATACTAAATTAGGAAATTTATAAAATTTACAGTAATAAAAAAATTCCTTAACCACACTTATATTAACATTATTTTCCAATGCATTTTTAATTACCACCATTTTATTATATCTCTTAAATCTTAAGATATCCGCCAAGATTTTCAATAAATCTTTGGCATATTCCTCATGCCAATATGTTATTGATAGAAATTTCGTATGATAACCACAGCATTTCTTTTCATTGGTCAAATCTTTTTTCAGTACCAAAACTTTCTTCAAATCCTTTTGCAAGATTTCTTCCAGAGGATAATCCTTAATTGGCTTGCCAAATATAATACTAGTTTTGAAGAATTCCTCGTTCTCAATTTGTTGCAGAAACTTTTTGTATATAATTTTTCTATATCCATCTTGTTTTAGAGGTTGTTGTAGATTTTCATATAATTTATTTGCAAAACATAATTGCCACATTAAAGTCGTTGCGGCAAATAATTTAAAAATATTGAATTTTATCGAAAACATGGTTGATTAAGTTCTAATAACAAACTGTTTGTGCAACGCCTGAAGCATTTCCATAAATATGCGATTTTTTCTGTACCCTTCTTTTGATAGAAAGTATAGTCATTTGGGCATTTGTTTTGTAAAACTGGATTATTACTTTGATGTTCTAAAAAGTAGTTTGATTTTTGTGCTGACTCACTAGCATAAGCTGGTCCCATTATTTTACCCGTAAAATGTATACATATGTATGCACATATATAATCAAACAAACCCATGATGCAATCAAAGATGTCGATAATATGAATACTATTATACGACGGATCCGCATAATCGTGCAATTCTATACTGTCAAAATTTATCAGATTTGATTACTGAGAAAGCAGGACAAATGTATAGAATTTGTTCAATCGTATTCTCTTTGCTCTCTTTATGACAGCTTCTACAGTACTCATTAATTAAAGATTCAATCTTCTAATATACTACGCTTTGTAAATATAGCTGTCTCACTCGCAAAAACCTCAACGACTAACGTATTACGACGATTTGATTTCAGTTTTGTGTTGAAGATATCCCGTTTAAGCCAGTTAATATGCTGTGCTATTCCTAGATATATATGTCATAAAGATCAGGCACTCAGAGTAGCTTCAGGTTCTAAAGATTTGTCTTATCGCCATTCATAAACAAGACTTGATGAAGCATAGAAAAGCCACCATCCATACCCTTTAGCGACTTGGATCCATTGCGTAGATTTCGACAGAGAATATCCGAATTAAAGATGAATAATAATCGACAAAACACTGTCCCGTTCCAGAAAAACGCAGGCTAATATATTTTGGTAGAAGCATTATTCGCAATCATGATAGACTATCTCAAGTATGTAAAATTTTTTAAAAGTTCGAGTTGATACTTTGGACGATCATTTCATTTTAACGCAATGGGAATCATTTAAATGGTTTCAAAATGGTCTTGGGCCAGTAATATTGGTTCTGTAAAATCGAAGTGAATAGGGATTCTAATTTCCCCGGTAGGTTTCCAGCAAAAATAAAACGAAGTACTTTGAAAATAATAACATTTATCTTAAAAAGCAGCACTAATTGAATTTTATTATCAATGTTGAAGGTATATTTTTTGTTCGTACATTTTTATGAGATAAACAATGTCTATTGCCCAAATTAATGCTAATATTATTTAAGTCGAATTAGTTGTATTCTATAATACTACAATTTCACTTCCGAATAACTTCCAAAAATAGATCATTAAAATTACTTCTTGAGAAAGTGTTTTTCAGTACTTCCAATTCTACTTCTTTTCGCTTCTTTTGAAGTTATTTTTTGCTGGGTTAGTGGTTAGCGTTCTAGTCTGGTAGACCGGCGGTGGTGGGTTCGATTCCTACCTTAGGCACTTATTGAGGACGAAACAGCAGGCCCTCTACTGCCTAGGCGTATTCCTTGGTATTAGTAATTAACTAACTAACAAACAAACAAACAAACAATCTAACTAACTAACTAACTAACTAACTAACTAACTAACTAACTACTACTAACTAACTAACTAACTAACTAACTAACTAACTAACTAACTAACTACTAACTAACTAACTAACTAACTAAACTAACTAACTAACTAACTAACTAACTAACTAACTAACTAACTAACTAACTAACTAACTAACTACTAACTAACTAACTAACTAACTAACTAACTAACTAACTAACTAACTAACTAACTAACTAACTAACTAACTAACTAACTAACTAACTAACTAACTAACTAACTAACTAACTAACTAACTAACTAACTAACTAACTAACTAACTAACTAACTAACTAACTAACTAACTAACTAACTAACTAACTAACTAACTAACTAACTAACTAACTAACTAACTACTAACTAACTAACTAACTAACTAACTAACTAACTAACTAACTAACTAACTAACTAACTAACTAACTACTAACTAACTAACTAACTAACTAACTAACTAACTAACTAACTAACTAACTAACTAACTAACTAACTAACTAACTAACTAACTAACTAACTAACTAACTAACTAACTAACTAACTAACTAACTAACTAACTAACTAACTAACTAACTAACTAACTAACTAACTAACTAACTAACTAACTAACTAACTAACTAACTACTAACTAACTAACTAACTAACTAACTAACTACTAACTAACTAACTAACTAACTAACTAACTAACTAACTAACTAACTAACTAACTAACTAACTAACTAACTAACTAACTAACTAACTAACTAACTAACTAACTAACTAACTAACTAACTAACTAACTAACTAACTAACTAACTAACTAACTAACTAACTAACTAACTAACTAACTAACTAACTAACTAACTAACTAACTACTACTAACTAACTAACTAACTAACTAACTAACTAACTAACTAACTAACTAACTAACTAACTAACTAACTACTAACTAACTAACTAACTAACTAACTAACTAACTAACTACTAACTAACTAACTAACTAACTAACTAACTAACTAACTAACTAACTAACTAACTAACTAACTAACTAACTAACTAACTAACTAACTAACTAACTAACTAACTAGCTAATTAGCTAACTAACTAACTGACTAACTTTTTATGTTATCCTGATATTAAATAATTCAAATATTTAGGGATGTCATACAATCCAATAACTGTCGGAATTGGATTTGAAAGTTGCAAAAAACCTGATCAAACCTGAAACAACATCCAATAATGCAGGATATTGAATATTAAAACAAATTAATAATGTCTTTTGTTATGTATTAAAGATATAAGTTCTCAAATCCAAAGTAAATAGTCAAATCGTGATCGTGCATGTTATTGATAATAATATTGTTTTTCTCAAATCAAGTACCGAGTATTTTTAACAGTTGTGTTTACAAATTTTTAACATATTAGCTTTAGGACTTTTAAATTCGACTTTTACCAATCTATAGTTTATTTGTTTAATCAAACACTTTTTATTTTTCACATTCCGTTTATACATTATTTTATTTATTAGATTTCATTAAATTTTAATTAGATTTTTTTCTGTTATTTTTTTCGCAATAAAAATAAATGTTCAAATTGAAATGGATTTTAAAAAAATACAAAAACAATAATGTTATTCATAATGAAGGTACAATATTAAATTTATAACACTGATTTAAAATATAGATTAAAATAAATCTTTAATTTAAAATAACTATCGAAAGAAAATTGTTTAGTTTAATACAAAGAACTTGAATAAGTTGAAAATCAGAGGTATAAAATTGTAAATCAAGAAATTCCTACTGTAAATCCAAAGTGTTTTTTTCGTTGATCATTTTAAAGAGCGATAAAAATCGCTTATTTAAATACATATGTACCTACCAATCTCAATACATATTTTAATACCTTTTGTAAATAGCACCACAATTAGATTATTTTTATTACAATTTCACTTTTTATTTCATATAATAATAGGTTTCAAATACAATAATCTTAAAATAGAATAACGATAAAACCAAAAAATTTCTATTAAAAATATCGCCAAACTAACACCAAACGCTTTGAGCATTGTAAATAAAACATAATAGAAATCTTTAGCTTGTATATACGAAATATGTTCAGCATTTACTGATATATCGGACAAACTCATTTTGCCAATTTTAACTAAATCATAGAAATTATTTTGCAGCCAGTGATGCACAAAACCCATATCACGCACTCGTGTTATAAGAGTATCAAGTTTTAGTTTATGCAAAGAATTTGGAGGTAAAATAAAACCCATTATATCTAAATTAACGAAACAAAGATCTGTGCGACGAAATAGAGGTTTAGAGAACAGCTGCTGTTGTGTCTGATAGACATGCCAGACAGAAGAGGTAACGGGATAGGAATAGGCAGTATTAAAGGAACCACGAATTTCCGAAAATTCTTTATAAGAATCTATTATGTGAAAGAGAGATAGGTAGGGTAGAAAAGTAGAACCCGATAATTTAAGTAGGGTTTTATATTCATTTTGGGCAGCTAAAATTTTACGTTTGTATTTGAGCATATCATCCAGGGAATTTATTTGCTGGACTGAGGGATGAGTAAGAAAAGCATTGAGTTGTACTGAAAATGTGGTGGTATATAGAAGTCCCGATAAAAATAAAGACACATAAATAATGCGTAACGATAAAATTGGATGAGGATGTAGTGAAAAAGATGAACCCAAGTGGCCTAATATAACCTGGGGATTGGCCAAGATATCGGCTAAATTCCAAGAAAACTTTTGTTTTCTACTTAAACAGAGTAAGCGTTTGGAAGTCATTAGTAGAGAAGTGAAAATGGTATTCATTATTAAAATACCCACTATAGTATAGATATTTATATTGTCCTTCAAAAAATCCTGATAGGTGAGAGGCTGCTCTACAGGCATCATTAGGCACCAGTTTAATACCTCATACATATACGACATTAATTTGCTGGTATTATCACCTGCCATGGGTGTTATACTGCAAGGTATATCTAATAAATCCATTTTAGTCCAATTAAAAAAATCGCGATAAAATAAAACTTCTCCTGCTACCAAATTATCGGGATATTTAATGGTACAATTTATGTATTTACCATACATGCGTATAAATTGTGCTATATAGCCGGTGACACGTAACTGACCCTTGGCATCAGTATATACCACAGATCTGGGCATTATTTGGTCAGGTATAGTTCTTACTATCTCGCCGTATACATTATTCATTTTACTGGGATACAGTTCCCCACTAAAGGACTGATTATTATAGTTATTTTTTACCACTTCAAAATAAGGAAATGCATTGTATGAATAATACATCTGGCTGTTGGGAAAGTCCTTAAACACCACTATGACATTAAGAAATTTATACAATTTACACATTTGCAATAATATCTTCGTTGCGTTTTCACTTTCCTTTACTGTCACCTGCTGTTCCACAAATATTAAACGTGTAAAACGTTTTAAATCCAATTTATCACCCAAATCCCTTATAAAAGGTTCTATATTTTCTTTCTCTTTTAATAAATTTTTTGGTATAAACACTATACTTATGAAATTATTAACAAATATATCTAGATCATAATTAACTGTAAAATTTCCATTTAGTAAAACACATTTCTTCAGTTCCACTTCAAGTAAGTCCAATAGAAATTCCTGTTGGATTTCACCAACTATAAGAGCATAATCAAAATAAGCTTCCATATCGATTTGTCTCAATACCGATGACCACAGCTGTTTTTGGTTTTCTTGGCGGCTTATTGCAATAGGTGAATATTCTTCGATAACCAATGACACCGTTAGTTTTAGTATAAAAATTAATAAAAGGCTGGAAGTTTTCCGTTGTAGTCGTTTGTACATGGTTTAATTCTTATAGATTTTTTTAAACTGTTTGAATATATTTTACAACTTGTGCATGAATTTTATATGCATGTTTGCTGATAATTATTTAAATATAATTAAACGATTTTTTTCTGTGCTCTATTGTCCATAAACACCCTACAAGCTTTGGCTGACAATAGACTATATTAACGTGTTTCTATTTAGTTTAGCTTTCTTTCACATGTTTGTGTTTGTGAATCTGTCTGGGAGGGCAATTACCCCATTTATATCCGACTATGCCGAATCTTATATACCCAACATAAGAACATATATTCTGATGTGCAGCCCTGCATATGGACTTATGACTTTATGAATCCAATCCATTACCACGTTTTAATGATTAATTATATTTATGCTGAATACATAGGGCTGAATCTATAGGGCAATAGGGCCTTTATTGGGGACTTGGTCAATTATGGACCTGGCTTTACAGAATTTGAAAGAGTGATTAATTTCTAAGAATTTTTGAAGAATTTTTTATTATTACGACTTTTTGAATGATGTTTTGACAATAAACAGAATTTCTGTTCGGTTTCCTTGTTCCAATTTCATTTGCATTTTTTTCGAAATAAAAATATTTTTCCCACTTCGACGACCTCTTTGAATTCGTTTAGTATTCATCATAACAGATCATCCGTTAATGTTTAATGGTTAACAACACTGAAGAAGGCTTCGTTGGGTTCACTAGTTTATCGGTGGAAAATCTTTACGAGCTCTGACCTACCCCAAAAAATTTTAATAGTTTTTCTATTGTTAGCTACATAGTTTTATACTTTAAACGATTTTTATCTGCTAATTGTACTAATAAAAGGTCAAATACAAAAGATATACTATGCAAACGTTTAAATATATACAATAGAGTTTAGATAATTGAAATATTTTTTTAATAAACAAAATGTTAAGAAATTTAAAGCTAGTAATAGTGAATATGTAGTACTCTACACTATTATTATAAGAGGTATAATGTTCTCTCCACTATAGTGGTGTAGAGTATAAACTTTAACAAAATTCTTGTACTTACGCAATGACTTGTACTTACTCAACAACTTACATTTTAATGACTACCTCATTCCGCCTGCGTTACTTTTAAGTAGTTTTATAATTACTTTCATATAATCATATGTACAATCTCTGTATATGAACTTAAATTTTTGTATATGGCTGACGTCGCTCTATTTACAAGAATATTGCTCAAGTACTCGGTCTATCTAATCTATACCAATTGCAGTCCCGTTGCGGAATGTCCTGTAATCTTCAGACCATATCGAAAGCCATCCTCGACAATATTCTCAACCACTATGTTCTGATTTTCTCTGTTCGGCAACAGCAGCTGGAGACGTATTCGGTAGACCGAAGTACGATCTACATCAATAATACACATTTACACGGGTGTGTGAGTGAAGTCCTGCACACCCCTGACTTAATCTATATGATGTTCTAGTGATATCACCTGTGTCGGGTTCTGTTGAGACTGTACCGTACATTCTCCTCCCGTAATTTGGGATTCAATCACAACCACTACCTGTACCCCATTCGGACCTCACCAAACTATCAGGTACATAAAAATTCTGCGGACTACTGATTCCCGTAGTCGCAGATAAGCAGAGATTAGACCAAATCGCTCGTAAAAAACAGCGGCGACTCATTTGACTCCTCCCCTTTCTAGTCCCGGTAGCATATCTATTCTTCTCACATTGAGGTAAGAGCGGTTCATAATTGTAACATTCCCCGGAGAAAATTTTAAACAACCAAGTTAGAGTGCTATATTCGGCTGAGCCGAATCTTAAATACCCTCCACCAGCTACTTTTACATTAATACTTTTCTAATTTATCAAATATTTATAGAAATAACTTAAACTTAAACAACCTAAATCTATTACAATTCCAAGATTTATTGAACATTACAAACCCCATTTTCTTTTATATTTTTATAGCGCTTAGCAATATTTAGTAATTTGGATGTATGCATGTGTATGAAAGGATTTTCAAAATACATATATATATAATTTTGTTCTACACAAATTGATAATGCAACTAGTTAAATACGGTTAAAGCGCTTTTAGGGGCAGGACCTAGTATGGGAGATATGACCAATTATAGACCGATCGAAAAAAATTCTTTAAGTAAAATTTCTGTACATAAAAGCTATATTTCAGTAAAATTTTGTACCTATATCGTAATTTAGTAATAAGTATAGTGTGTTTAAGTGATTTTCTGAAGGGAACCTTGTATGGGACCGAGCACATGTTATGAACCGATCGTGAAAAAATCTTGAAATAGAATTTTTGTATACAAAACTAATATTTGTGCCAAATTTTGTATCAATAGCTTTATTTGGTAATGAGTAATGTGCGTTTAAGAGATTTTTGTATAAGAAACTTGTATGGGAGCTATGACCAATTATGTATATAAAGTTGAAGTTAGTGATTTTCGGGAGAGAAACTTGTATGTGAGCTATGACCAGTTATGGACCGATCGTAAATTCATTTTATAGTAATATTTCTGTGCATATTTCTCAGTAATATTTTCGTGCATATAAGCAATACTTGCACCAAATTTCATATGGATATCTTAATTTAGTAATGAGTTATGCGCGTTTAAGTGATTTTCGGGAGGGGACCTTGTATGGGAGCTATGTCGAATTATGGACCGATGCAAAAAATTTTTTCTCTAAATGAATTCTATTGATATAAGACTATAATTTGCAAAATTTTGTGAAGATATCAACATTATGGCGGAAGTTATTAACAAAAAACCCATTTTCTGGGAATATGTACTTTTGTATGGGAGGTAAATGAAATTGTGGACCGATTCTAGTAATTTTCAGCAGGGATCAAGATCTTATATAGAAACGAATGTATGGTGATTTCCATGGAATTATCTTGCATAGTTTTCGAGAAAATTACATCAGAATGTGTAAAAAATGCTTATTTTTTTCCGAGGTTGTTTTAAATTTTGATTCATAACTTTTCCCGGTGTGAACCGATTTTGCCCATTTTCAATACCAAACAACTTAGGGAAATGAAGAACATTTCGGGTGAATTTGGTTAAATTCTATTGCTTCGTTTTATCGTGAGCGTGTTTTACACAGACAGACGGACAGACGGACATAGCTAAATCGACTCAGGATTTGATAAGGACCCAGAATATATATACTTTGTTGGGTCTCAGATGAATATTTCTTGGTGTTACACACGGAATGACAAAGTTATATATACCCTCTATCACCACTGATGGTGGTGGAGGGTATAAAAACTTCCTAATCAGAAATTGTCTGTAGAGGGGATGAGGTTCCATCATTTTAATGCATTCCTCGACAAGTGATCGTGTAGCCACATCAAATATATGGAATCTGTTGAGATGCCAAAGCTCCTTAAGATTATCCGAAATATTATATAAGGCTTTATCGAAAATTCTTTTTTCACGATTGAAATGTCACAGCTCCCCGAAGGAACTGCAGCTATAACCTGTTTATGACAAGCCCTGTGGTTGAGAGAGGTTCATGTCTTGCCCGATATGAACTAATAAGGTCAGCCCCCAGTCCAAACTCCTTCAGTTTAATGTTTCATATGTGAATTCTGATTAGTGTCAGTCTTCATCATTTGATGATGTATTTCTAATTATATTCTAAAGTCTTGTTTTTCCAATCTGTCTTACCTCTTTTCCTTACGGTTTCATGGGATATCTTCTGAATCTCTTAATACTAAATTGGTGATTTCTATACCGACTCCATGATAATCTGACACTCTTAGCTAATAGAAGCATGTCATGTGAAGTGGCTTTGATGTCCTATGATCGTTCAAATTCAGATATTTAAACTTCACATATGCAAATGAAGAAACTGAAATTTTATTAAAAAAAAATCATATCATCTTTGATGCAAAAACCATTAAAAATTAGAAGTCAGATTGTTTTCTCTATGTCTATTAAAGCATATATTTTCCAGGTAAATAAACTCTGATACACATTTTATTCAAGTTCTATAAAATAAATTAACTTTCCTTCACTTCTTTCATATAAATAGCATAAAATTATCAAGATAAAGATTTTATTTTTAATTCTTTGCGCTTTAACACTACAAGAAAAAAAAATGTTGTTGACGCAGGTGTAATAATTTGAACTTATCTTAATCAGGATATCCTTTTTAATTTCTAAAGAAAAACCCAAATGAACACAAACAAAAAAGGACAAATAAAATTTACTATTGTAAGTACTTTATCAGGCTATGACAAAGATACAAAGAAATAAAATATACTTACAACAAGCAACAGCAGCAGCAGTGATAATTTAGCAACAACAACAAAATTTATAAGAATTAAAAAGTCTAGATAAGAGTGATAAGGTTTTAATAAACCGTCGCAAAAAAACGAAAAGAAATAAAGGGCAAATTTAAGAGGAAATTATGGAAATATTAAAAGTAATCTACAGAGGAGGGGAAATAAATTTAAAAGTTTTTAAAGAAATAAAGCGAAATATTTAAAACTGTTTGTACTTTTTTTTTCGCTGCGTATGTGTATTTTTTATTTATAGCAAAAATCCTGCCTCCAGTACGTATGATTGTTATTTATTTAAATTTATTTTTTTTCGTCTTAAAATTTAAATTGTGTTGATTTAATTTTTTTATATTTTTAAAATGGAATCACTTGAATGAAATTATTTAAATTCCTTAAAATTACATATTTGTCCATAAAGCCAAAATAAAAAAATATAAATAAATTCCAAACGGAAAAGAAATGTTAACCATGATAAACATTTTATAAAAAAACTAGTCACCAACATACTACGTTCAAAGCATATGCATGTATGCGTGTGTGTGTAGTAATGTCACCAACTTTTAAATAGTTATATGTAAATGTATTTCAATTTAAAGAGTGACAAAAATAACTTCTACAAAATATTTTTTATGTGTTTTATGTACATGGTTATCAGACTTCATGAACAATTCTTTGTGATTATATTTGAGACTCTACAATCTACTGTGCATCATTTTAGTTCATCTCGATCACTTTATAATAAGGCAAACATTATCGTAAAACTACCTTCATGT
Organism: Lucilia sericata; assembly: GCF_015586225.1. Lineage (NCBI taxonomy): Eukaryota > Metazoa > Arthropoda > Insecta > Diptera > Calliphoridae > Lucilia > Lucilia sericata. The sequence continues at coordinate 491,158 of NW_023994103.1, read as the reverse complement.
AGATAACGTTAGTACCGTTGAGGTCTTTTTTAACAACTGGGTGGACTACGCAGCAAACTCTACTCCAACGATGTCAAGTGCAAGATCTCGACCACAGTCGCGCTGCCAAGTCTCTGAGTTCAGAAACCGCACCATGAGACGTATTTTGTAGATCATACATACATATAACAAGACTCTTCAGCAAATGAAAGATGTGAATCGAAATGAAAAAAGCATCAAAGTTAACCTCAATGAATTCCGCGACTAGAAGAAGCACTTGTTCTTCTTATCGCCATCAGCGCTCAGATTCTTAACAATTTTCTATTGAAAAAGTTGCTCAGATTCGGAATAATTTTCTATTGAAAATGTTGCTCAGATTCTGGACAATTTTCTATAGAAAGAGTTGCTCAGATCCTGAACAGTTTTCTATTGACAAAGTTGCTCAGATCCTGAACAATTTTCTATTGAAAAAGTTGCTCAGATTCTGAACAATTTTCTATAGAAAAAGTTGCTCAGACTCTAACAAATTTTCTATAGAAAATGTTTCTCAGATTCTGAACAATTTTCTATGGAAAAAATATCTCAGATTGTGAACAGTTTTCCATAGAAAAAGTTGTTCAGATTCGAAAAAATTCTCAAGTTGTTTAAGTTTTTAAAAATTTTCTATAAAAAAGTTGCTTAGAAAAGTTGCATTGTGAACTATTTTCGATAGCAAACGTTGCTTAGATTCTGGACAATATTCTACAGAAAAAGTGGCTTATATTCTGTACAATTTCCTAAAAAAAAGTTGCATAGGTTCTGAACAATTTTCTATTAAACAATTTTCTATAGGAACAAATTTTAACAATCTTCTATAGAAAAAATTGCTCAGACTCTGAATAATTTTCTATAGAAAAAGTAGCACAGATTCTGAAAAAGTTTCTACCAAAAAGGTTGCTCAGATACTGAACAATATTCTTTCGAAAAAGTTATTCAGATTCTGAACAATTTTCTTTGGGAAAAAGTTGCTCAAATTTTTTTTATAGAAAAAATTGCTTAGATTCTGAAATATTTTCTATAACAAAAGTTACTCAGATTCTGAACAATTTTCTGTTGAAAAAGTTGCTCAGATTCTGAACAATTTTCTATTGAAAAAGTTTCTCAGATTCTGAACCCTTTTCTATTTAAAAAATTGCTCAGATTCTGGACAATTTTCTATAGAAAAAGTTGCTCAGATTCTGGACAATTTTCTATAGAAAAAATTGCTCAGATTCTGAATAATTCTTTATAGAAAAAGTTGCTCAGATTCTGGACAATTTTCTATAGAAAAAGTTGCTCAGATCCTGAACAATTTTCTATTCAAAAAGTTGCTCAGATTCTGAACAATTTTCTATAGAAAAAGTTGCTCAGATTTTGAACAATTTTCTATAGAAAAAGTTGCTAAGATTTTGAACAATTTTCTATAGAAAAAGTTGCTCAGATTCTGAACAGTTACAACAATATTACATTAATTTCCCGCGATTTATTTCGTCTATAAAGCTATTGTAACTCCTGAGATTTCAGGAATCAATCAGTCTTTCAGACAATCATCATTTGTTTGAAGTATTCTCTATTACACTATAATATTCGCTAAGGAATGAGAACAAGGCCATACTGTACTAAAAAGGAATGTTTTTTTTGTATTCTACATTCCAAAAGTTCTTATTGTTGTTTAGACTTTCTTGCTTTCTATATCTCTATAATATTTAATTTTTATTTTTTCTTGTATAATACATATTTGTAAAATTTTCTGTAAAAACAAACAGCATGTTTTTTAAAACGCAATTTACCATCAAGTATATGAAGAGAACTAAAAAAAGGGAAAAAAGAAAAGCGGTAGAAAAAAGTCAACATATTTGTCGTTCTACATACATAGTACATTCTAAATGTATGAAAAGGAATGGCAAGAAAGGCAACAAAAACGACAAAAACGACAAAAAAGAAATGCGAGCCCCCTGAGGAAGAGTTTTCATGCAGTTTTACTTTTAGCTGTAAATTGAGTATATGTATGTATTAGTGTTGTCATGATTTGACAATTTCTTTCGATGTAAAAGAATCTCAGTTGAGAGAAGAACAAAAACGTATGAAACACAGCAATAAAACTTTTAAGACAAAGCTTTCTAAACAATGTTGGTTGAATATTATTGTTGTTAGCCTTTGAGTGAGTAAATATGTGCATACGCATGTGTGTGTGTGTGAGTATTTTATTTCTTCATATTTTTTTGGCAACACACACTCTTCAACAAAACAATAATGGTTTAACAAAAATATTTGTGTTTTGTTGTTATGAATGGCTTTTACTTTTCCTTGTTTGTTTATATGTTGTTGTTTACTTATAGTAACACAAATACACACTTACACTCATTGTGACTCACACACTCTTACGCACTGTGTTTGACCCTCAAAGTTAAAATGTCCCCAAGGATCATAAGAGCGTAAATAACACAGCAACAACTATGAAAAAAGGAACAAAGAATAAAAAACAAACTGTCAACAATCTTGTGTAACAATAAAGAAAATTTTATATAAAAACCCAACAACAAAAAACAATACAATTGTTATAAATTTTTGAATATCCTTGCATACATGGGACTGTTTCATTGGCAATGAAATTTCATTAACATTAATTGTAATCAGGATTTATTTGAAACAATGAAATCATTTCTAATCAAATCGTTTAACTTGAGTTATACGAAGGTCGTAATATGTTTTGTTTATTTAAGGAAGAAGAGGAACTTGACTGGCTATGGCTAGTGTGCTTCGCTACCCTTAAAGTAATGTAATTAAAAAAAAAAACATTTACAATTTCATATGTATTTACTTTAGTTTTAAATTCATATGAGAGGTGCAACACCCGCTATTGGTAAACCGCTAATTTATTAGCCAAAATTTTACATGGTTGTCAAAAATATTAATGGAAAAATACGATTTTTTGTCTTTAATTCATATAGGAAGTGCCACGCCCTACTGCTATAGTCCGGCCATATGCCCCAAAATTTTTCATATGGATTTGAATGTTGCTCTGATGGTTTCCTAGAAATAAAATTTTTATATTTTTTTCATGAGGGAGCTGCCACGTCCTCCATTTTCCGAAATATATTGCGTTAATAGTTTCTTTATGGGAGGTGTCACTATAGCCAGTCCGTCCATTTTGTCCGCGAACGGTAATATGAATTTCAAAATAGTTAGTTTGGTAGTTAGATAGTTAGTTAGTTAGTTAGTTAGTTAGTTAGTTAGTTAGTTAGTTAGTTAGTTAGTTAGTTAGTTAGTTAGTTAGTTAGTTAGTTAGTTAGTTAGTAGTTAGTTAGTTAGTTAGTTAGTTAGTTAGTTAGTTAGTTAGTTAGTTAGTTAGTTAGTTAGTTAGTTAGTTAGTTAGTTAGTTAGTTAGTTAGTTAGTTAGTTAGTTAGTTAGTTAGTTAGTTAGTTAGTTAGTTAGTTAGTTAGTTAGTTAGTTAGTTAGTTAGTTAGTTAGTTAGTTAGTTAGTTAGTAGTTAGTTAGTTAGTTAGTTAGTTAGTTAGTTAGTTAGTTAGTTAGTTAGTTAGTTAGTTAGTTAGTTAGTTAGTTAGTTAGTTAGTTAGTTAGTTAGTTAGTTAGTTAGTTAGTTAGTTAGTTAGTTAGTTAGTTAGTTAGTTAGTTAGTTAGTTAGTTAGTTAGTTAGTTAGTAGTTAGTTAGTTAGTTAGTTAGTTAGTTAGTTAGTTAGTTAGTTAGTTAGTTAGTTAGTTAGTTAGTTAGTTAGTTAGTTAGTTAGTTAGTTAGTTAGTTAGTAGTTACTTATTTAACTTCACCTATAAGCGTAGTAAGTTATTACATCCAACGGCATCGCCCTGTTAACATAATGCGCTAACTCTAAAATCTTATAGGTCGATTACAAAAATTTGCTACTCCCTTCTGTGAAAAATTATGAAATGAAAATTTATCGACTTAGAAAACAATATGCTTATTATTGCACGACTACAAAGAGAAAAAAGGGTTAAATGTTGTCAATTGTTTTGAGTATATTGCCTAAACTTAAAATGTATACGAATGAATATCTATCTATATTAAAGTTATATCTTTTTTATTCATTTTTAGCAAATGTCTTTCTATATTCATTTGAAAGATAACAATAATAATTATATGTTCATGTAAATGAAAATTTTTCATTTTCTCTTCATTCTCAAAGATACATACATAGATTTCGGAAAATTTATCATTTCATAATTTGGGTTTCATTATGTCAGGTTTTGACATTGTTTGAAGAATTAACTAAATCTAATTCTAACTATAAAAGTATCTCAGATACACAGATATTTGTATTTAATTAATATGGTAGGTGCCAAATCCCATATTAAAATTTTCTAGCTACACGTTTTTTTTTTGCTTAATTAATGTGGAAGGTACCACGACTAGTAGTCCCCAAGAGTTCACATGGAAGTCAACGTTGTTCCTGAGGATTTTGGCTCTAATAATATCCCAGATATACAAATTTTTGTATTTAATTCATATGGGAGCTTCCCAGTCCTCCTAATGAAATTCCCTTCAGTTCATGTCTTAAATTTTCATGTTGATTCTCAAACGTTTATATTTTCTCAGATATACAAATTTACTATTTTCTTTTTGCAGTAGGTGTAACGCCCATAACTCCGTGAGTTTATATGAATGTCAAAGTTGTCGTTTCTGAGATATGTGACTTTTAATACTTACGTATTACTTATGTAGGTGTGGCACCTCGGAAACTTTAAATTTTGAAATTAAAATTAGCCTATAGTGGGATCCTGAGAAAATTTGAGAACCCAGGATTTTAGTATTTACTTTATATGTTAGGTGCCCCACCCACTTTTGCAGTTCCGCCCATTTTATTCCAAAATATTCATATTTCAACTAAAATAACTTATACATAATTTGGGAACTCTCGCTTTTGGAGCTTTCGAGATGTATTCATTTTGGTATTGGCTGTCAATAGTAGACGGGGAATATGCTAGGCCTACTACTGCTAGTTCAGCCATTTTTTACTCTTTAATCTTTATGTAAATGTCAAATTTTTCTGTGCAAAATTTCAAGACTCTAGATGATGTAGTTTCGCAAATATACGACTATCAATACTTTTTTATTAAGGTGGGCGTGGCATCTTGCCATAGTTCCTTATTTAATTCGAAACAGAGTGCTGTGGATGCTTACTTATTTAAATCTTCTAAACTATAACAAATTTAAACACGATACTTACCCTACAGGGTCCTATTAATTCATCTATACAAAACAAAACTCATTTCCAATTATTTCTTTCGTATAAAAATTTTATTTTTTTTATTATAATTTATATTTTGAAATTGTATCCTTTTCTGTTGTTTATGTTTTTTTTTCGTTTAAAATATTTGATTAAAAATGACACTGAAACATTATAAAATCTTATTTAATACGATTAGATTTTTAAAAAGTTTTTTTTTTTTCTCTTTATATCATTTTTCGTTTGTTTGGTTTTCAATGTAATTTATTAATATCGATAATTTTATGCATAATTATTAACAAAAATAGGATTTTGTATTTAAATAAAGTTACAAAAAACAAATTTAAATTTATTTCTGTGTTTTTTTTTAGATCGTAAAATGGCAGTTAATTTTTTTTAGCAAATTATAAAAACAGTTTTAGAGAAAAAATGTTGCAGTTTTTATAGTAAATATTAAATTATAACTTTTTTTGTTTGTTAATAGTTTATAAATTAATACTTAATAATTAATTATGTACAATAATCATGTTCGTTTTTTATTAGGAATCAAGTATAAAAAGTCATTTAAATTATTAAAGTTTTAATTAAAATTTAATTTTTATAAATAGTATAAATATTTTTAAAATACTGTGACTATTAATTATTGATTTTAATTCATAGAGTTTTATTTAATTGATTAAATCTGCTTAAATATTAATACTTTGGACGAGTGTTTTTTTGTCGGTTTTCAATAATTTTTTTTTGATTTGCTTGGTTTTATTACATTTAATATTATTTACATGTTTATTTTTTATTTATTTTTTATAAACTAAACAAAAAAACCTTAAATTTTAATTAATAAATTCTTTGTTCGTTTATTCCACTGTATTGGCAATAGAAATTGTTTTGTATCCTTTTTGTTGTAATATTATTTTCAAATTAAATTAGTTCGTCTTGTTCGTTTTCCTTCTGTGAAAATTGAAATGATTTGGATTCTTTATCATTGTAGTTTATCTTTTGTTTTGTAATAATCATAAAATTTTATTTTTATTATTATTGTTTGTCGAATTGTTACAACAATTACAATTAGTTTCTTTTTTTTCTTACTAGATTATTTTTGTATTTCTTTAGATATTTTGTATATTTCTAATATAATTTTCCTTTAGCCCGTATAAATTTCTATTTGTTAATGTGCGTTTCCTTTGGAAACTGTGACACAACACAAGCCCTCGGAAAAATAAAACTTTGTGTGTGTTAATGTGTGTTTGGAATCCTCATTAAATGCTTAAAATATTTGTTTTAGTTTGTCTTGTAGAAAAGGAAGTTAGGTTTTTATATATCTTTTTTATTCTTTTGCAAAGGAAACTTGTGAAACTAGGTGGCATTGGCATACTTTTTTTTTTTTTTTAATTGTAGGCTTAATTAGAATATTTATATATTTACAAAATTAGTTTAGTTTGTGATAGTTTTATGGAGCAACTACAATATATACTCATTTGTAATGATTACATATTAATTTGATTTAAAATTGCCAAGAAATATATTTCTATTCCAAATTAAAGATTTTTGACAGATTAGAGATTATTATGCTATCGAATCTGTAAATAAGTGATGTCGTTATAATACTATATTTCCAATATCCATACTTTTGAATATTCCCTAGGAAATACTCTTTTAAATGAAATGATTGAATACAAATGAGTCTCATACTAATATAAGATTCATTAAATTGAACACGGTTTTGATTAAGAGAATTACAATTGTGATCGTAATGATTAATTTGTATAATTGTATTAACAAACAAGTTAGAGTGCTATATTCGGCTATGCCGAATTTTAAATACCCTCCACCAGCAAGCTACTTTTTATTGAAACCCATCTAACTATCTAATTTTTAGATAACTCGCCAAAATTTTTGTCGAACTAATTTTGATTAGGTCCAGAAAAATTTAGAATGATTTATTTATACACAGAACATACTTATGTCGAATTTTATCCGGATAAAATAATTTAATAACAAATTAGGTGGTATTAAGTGATTTTCAAAAGTTAACCTTAAATATATGCGTTTAAGTGATTTTCGGAAGTGGACCTTATATGGGAGCTATGACCAATTATGGGCCTATCCAGAAAATTCGTAGAGTGATTCATGTTTAGGCAAAACATATTTGTGTCGAATTTTATCATGATAGCTTTACTTGACATTGAAATATGTGCTTTTAAGTGATTTTCGGAAGTGGGCCTTATATGGGATCTATGACCAATTATGGGCCGATCCGTAAAAAATTTTGTAGAGAGATTTGTATGTATACAAAACAGATTTGTGTCGAATTTTATCAAAATAGCTTTACAATTAAATGAAATATATGCGTTTACGTGATTTTCGGAAGTCGACCTTATATGGGAGCTATGACCAATTATGGGTCTATCCGGAAAAAATTTCCTAGAGTGATTTATATTTAGACTAAACATATTTGTGTCGAATTTCATCAAAATAGCTTTCTTTGACAATGAAATATGAGCTTTTAAATGATTTTCGGAAGTGGGCCTTATATGGGAGCTATGACCAATAATGGACCGATCCGTAAAAAATTTGGTAGAATGATTTGTATGTACACAAAACATATCCATTTCGATTTTTATCATAATAGCTTTATTCATCAATGAAATATGTGCGTTTAGGTGATTTTCGGAAGTGGACCTTATATGGGAGCTATGACCAATTGTGGACCGACTGAGATCTACGTTAGTAGTATGATTTCTGTTCATATTATATTTGTATGTACAAAATTTGGTGTTGATACCGATATATTTGATTGAGTTATTAACGATAAACTAATTTCCGGGAATATATACCCTTGTATGGGGACTATGGGAAATATTGGATCGATTGTAAAGATTTTGAACATAATTGATCACTGCTCCAAAAAAATAAAGTGTGACAAAATTCATCGCAATATCTTTGGTAGTTTCTGAGAAAACTTCAAAAGAATTAGGAAAAAAACGTAATTTTTTTCGAGGTAGTCTGAAATTTTTACTCATAACTTTTTACGTTGTGAACCGATTTTGCTTATTTTCAATACCAAACTGCTTAGAATAATAATAAATATTTTGGGTGAATTTGGTAGATTTCCTTTAGTTAGTGTTTTACACAGACAGACAGACAGACAGACAGACGGACATAGCTAAATCGACTCAGAATTTCATAAGAACCCAGAATATATGTTGGGTCTTAGATGAATATTTCTTGATGTTACACACGGAACGACAAACTTATATATACCCTCTATCACCACTAATGGTGGTGGAGGGTATAAAAACGTTGTAGCCCCAATGAACCTGTTTTTTCGGAGTGATAAATGGTACATTTGTCTTGAGGCATCGATCTCCGATGATCTCATTATACTATCTAACTTATTAGAAAACAATGGATAATATTGCAGTTTTTTGGAAAGGAAAATGTTGATTTTGATAAAGCAATAATATCAAAAATGGACCTTTGGTTCAGCCCTTTTATTTACCATAACCAGTTGAGAGATTTGTCTTAAAGCAGTGATCTCCGATGATCTCGTTATACTATGTAACTTATTAGAAAACAATGGATAACATTGCAGTTTATTGGAAAGTATAATGTTGAATTTGATTAAGCAATAGGATCAAAAATGGACCTTCGGATCAGCCCTTTTTGTTTATCATAAGCATTTGAGTTCAAATATAAGGCTTAGATAATATGTTAAAGATATCCCTAGGCTCTAGAACTGAATCACCGTCCAATCTTATCGTAGATATACATGGAACGATATGAGTTTAGCTTTTAGTAAATTATTTCTACAATATTCTAAGGACTCCTTTTGGAAGCGTGTGTCAAGAAAAACAAGATTAAGATTACCGATGATCTCGCAAAGCTAGGCAACTTATCCCGAGTACATGAAAACGTTCAAATTGAACTGTGGCATAATAACCTAAACCATATTTTTACCTATCATTTTGCCTAAATCAGAGTTAAGGTTACATATATAATGATCTACAACACAGTCCTCTTTTGGTTGTACAACTTTGAGCAAATGTCGCTTTATGACGCCTCGCTGTTGGAATCTTAGAGTTTGAGGGAAGGAAATGAAACTGGAACTAAATTTACTGTCGTAGGGTAAGAGACTTTTGATAAATTTATGAATTTGTTAAAGAAATATTCGTTCATTGAAGTTTTGTCCAAGCGAAGTTCCTACGAAATTTTGATTGTACAACTTTGATCAAATTGGGCTTTATGAGGCCTCGCTGTTGGAATGTCAGAGTTTGAGTGAAGATAACCATCACATTATAGAAACAAGTACGAAATTATTTACGTCTACATCAGTTATTTATTCGGAATATCATAGTGATATTAGTGTTTCTAAGTGAATTTCGACCATCAAGTCATAAAGTAAACAGTGGCATTGATCCAGGCGACATGTGGTTTCAACAACAAGAGATGATCACCTCTTTATAATGAAAAATGGATCTGTTTTGAGCTCTTTAAGCGGAAAAGGGAAATAAACCGATTCAAAATAATCATTCGGATAATGTTAAGCCGCAAAACATTTTCAGATTTATATATCCTAGGATAAGTATCGAGTTACAATTCCATGTGGATATATTGATCCGCTTAGTATAATTTCAGGAGTTTCCGTCATGTTATGAAAATTGTCATGCAGCAATGATTTCCGCAAAAGGTTATTAAGAAATGTTAGATCGGAAAGATAATATATTTTATATTTTAAATATCCATCTCATACTTATATTCTTAGAAATATTATCATATGAGTTTCAATTAAGAACGAGATTCTTAGTCAAATTTGACTTACAATCTCCAAAAAGTGGAAGTAAGTTGTATTCTAGCTGACAGACACAATTTAAAACAGAACTACTTACTCAACTAACTCTTTGTAAGCAAGCATGGTAAGTAATTGCCTCCAATAACATGACTGTCTTAAAATAATGAGTCAAAATACCAATGAGTATGTAGTGAAAACTGGTTCTATTAGTTTTCTCATTACTTATTGCTTTTCAATGTAAACTTTTCCTGGGCTATTTCGAAATGATTACAGGGCAACTTTCGTAGTGGTAATGTAGTAGTTCTGGAATGAAAGTATTTTATTATTTTTTGTTGGACTTAACCTGAGCAGATGGAGATAAAATTTTCGAATGAGCTGTCATCTACTATCTGGGTTTTAGGTGCTGGTTTAAGAGACAATTTATGATTTAGTACCGGCATCATTACAGTTTCGATTAAACTTTACATTAAGATAATTTTTTTAACAATTTTAATTATCGATAAAATTTTGTTCTGAAATAAGTACATTTGTATACATATCTACTCTGTTTGAATTTATTTCACTTTTACTTTTTATACAATTTCAACTAATTGAATCTTTAGCTTTTCGTTTTCTTAAATTCTTAGCTTTTTACATAAAACACATTAAAGTTTTTTTTTTTTGTTAATTGGCAGCAACAAGCTTATAAATTAATTATTTAAATACAACCTTTGTTTTAAACCGTTTTTTTTTTTGTTATATTTCTTACATTTTGCACAGCATTGAAATGTTTGCTTTTTTACCATAAATTCCAAGTTTTTAGAAAACATAATATTTTAGCAAGTTTTATTAAGTAAAATGTATGATTTCATTTAGTTTAAACATTTATTTTAATAGAAAAACTAAAAATGGAAGAGAAAAGACAGACACAACAAACCTGTAACATTTCGAAACCAGGTTTATTTTGTTTTTAAATTAAAATGTTTTCTTCACACAGTTGTTGGTTTTATTTCTAGAATTTTTTGTTTGTTGATTGCTAATATGTTTCCGGAGAAAAGTGCCTTGAAAAACATTTTTATTTTTTTTTTCTTAATTTTGGTGTTTTTTTCCAGTTTCTGTTGCCTTTAGAAGAAAAAATCCTAAATAAATATTTATTTTATTTTTTTTCTCATTTTTTTTGTACATGAAATGTATTTCCGTTTGTCTGACTGTTTGTCCAGGGTACAAGTAAGTATTTAATATTTATTTGAATTAAATTTTGTTTTTCATGCTCTGCTTTAGTCTCAAATTTACTGCTTTTGATGTTGTTGCAGCCATCTTTTACAAAATACTGTTGGTGGTGGTACAACTGAAGCTGCTGCGTCTGAGGAGGAGGAGGTAACTGGTGTTGTTGTTGCTGTTGCTGGTATTGCTGAGGCAGTTACTATAAAACCAGCTGCTGTTGATGTTGGCATTATATCATTATGATGCTGTTGTTGTTGTTGCTGCTGCTGGTGGTGGTGATGGTGTTCCATCAAGGGTATACTGATGGTAGCCACCTGTAGGGGCATTTGGCTGGCGTTGTAGTGTAGTAGAGGTGGCGGTTTAGGTGGTGGCAACACTAATTGTTGTGCCGGTATTTGTTGCTGCTGTTGCAAATTAAATTTCATTAATTCTCACAATTCCGTACTCATTTCACCTACGATTGTGCTCTACACAAGTAATATATATCAATGGAAAAGAAAGAAAAAAGTTTTTTATTTTAATAAATAATTTAAATGAATTTCTATTAAATTTTAAATTCAATCCATTAAAAAAAAAAGAAATGAAAAAAATAATCAGTAATGTTATTAGTTAAATGTATTTATGTAATTATTTTACTTTGTTTAATAATAAAGCAGTTTTTTTTGGAAAAATTATTATATTTTTTTTATCAGGGCAACCAAAAGACAAATTTTAGCATTTTATACTCATGTTATTTTCTATAACATTATTCTGGTTAACCTGATTATTACTATTAATATATTTCTGTGAATTTTATATCATTGTTTAACTGGAGAGTGTGTGTTACATATGTGCGTGTATGGTTCTACTAAGCGTATGATGAATATAAATTAAATATGATTTTTGATATAATAAAAGCAAATAAGTGTATAATTACAAAATTTAAATGTAATAAAAAAAAAATAAGCAGTTTATTTTATTCATAATTATTGTAAAGTCAAAGTAACTAAATATTATAAAAGCTTTAAATGTTTTAAATTTATTATGGAAATTTCAATACATTGTATTGTCAAATCAATTATTTATTAACAATGGTAATATTATTAATATTTAAAAGCGTAAACCTGTAAAGAAAAAATAAAAATTCGTAGAATTAAGTAAATTTTTTCTCTATATTGTTGATCGAAGTATAGATGAAGCGGCTTTGGATTCCAAAATATGATACAACAAATTATGTATATTTTTCTCATTGGGACCATACTGTTAGCAGTTTGAAGTTTTTTTAGAACTCGAAAAATTGCACAATAGTTATCGATAATTTCTCAATTTAAAAATGTTTGTCTTAACGCTTAAAATGCCATCAGATAATCTGTGGTTGGTTCGATTACAGATCAAGTAAAATTCAATGCAAATGTCGTGATAATGGTAACAGAGAAAAGGAAATAGTAAATATAAAATATTAAACTGTTGTTGTTTATAAACTAGAGGTAAATATATATCTTTTTGGATTTAAAAGTAGTTCGAGGTAAAAAAAACACAGAAAGCTATCAAACTATCTATGAGACAAATTTTCACTTATTCGAGATATTGAAATGGTCTACTGATTACTCTAAGGACTATTCTACTAGTCTGTTGACAAATCAGACTTATCTACTGATTAGCCTATTGACTAGTCTATATAGTAGTCATTGATTAGTTTATAGAATAGTAGTTAAATAGTTGGTGAAGTAGTCTATTAACTAGAAAATTAACTTGTTTACGGCCTAGTCCATGGTCTATTCTAGGGACTAGTCCATGGACTATTCTAGGGCCTAGTCTGTGGACTATTCTAGGGCCTAGTCTGTGGACTAGTCTAGGTCCTAGACTATGAACTAATCAACTGACTGACTGATTAGTCTGTGGACAAGTCTGCAGACTAATCTATGGACTAGTCTACCAATTAATCTATGGTCTAGTCTAAAGACTAGTCTATGAAATAGTCTATTGATTAGTTGACGGAATAGTCTACTGATTATTTGGTGGACTAGTATACTGAAGAGTCTATGGACTAATCGTTTCTACTAGCCTATGTATTAGTCTACTGACTCTGGATTAGTCTTTGGACGAGTCTACTGATTAGTCTATATACTAGTCCACAGACCACATATACAAGACGAGATGGCTCAAATCGACGGCGGCTGGCCGCCGGTAATATTTAGCAAGCCACGCCGCCGCCGACTTATTTCGGTTCAAAAGCTACGCCGGATTAAACGTAGCCGCTGATAAAGATTGGAATCGCACATGTATTTCAGAAAATAATTTCACCAATTTAAACGGAGTTGCCACTATTTTAAATTCTTATGGCAAATTCAAAAGAGTGGCCACTCAATATTGTGCTAATATTAAAATAGTGGAAACTACTATAAATATAAATTTTCTGCAGAAAAAAGTTATATAGAGACAGGTTTCTATATAACAGACTATTATACAGAGATTTTTCAATATAATAAACGCTTATAAGGTCAATTTACCTGAAGAAAAAGTTAAATTGAGCCGACAATTTAGCCGCCGCCGATATTTTCTATAGTATCTCTGCTACAGACTTATCTATTGATTAGTGTTATCTATTATGGCTATTGATTGGTCTATAGACAAGTCTACTGCCTAGTCTATATACTAGTCATTGATTAGTTGATAGAATAGTCTATTAAATAGTTGGTGAACTAATCTGACTAGAATATGGACTTGTATACGGCCTTGTCTATGAACTAGATAACTGACTGACTGATTAGTCTATGGACAAGTCTACAGACTGATCTATGGACTAGTCTGTAGACTAATCTATAAACTAGTCTAGGGACTAGTATATTGACTAGTCTATGTAATAGGCTATTTGATGGAATAGTCTATTGATTAGTTGGTGGACTAGTATACTGATGAGTCTATGAACTAGTCTACTGACTAGCCTATGGATTAGTCTACTGACTAGACTATGAAATAGTCTACGGCGTGATCTATGAATCAGTCTCTGGATTAATCTTTGGACTAGTCTACTGATAAGTCTATGTATATACTAGTCTACAGACTTATCTATTGATTAGTCTAGAGATTTATCTATGGATTAGTCTACTGACTAGTCTATTGATTAGTTGATGGAATAGTCTACTGAGTAGTCTATGGATTAGTCGTTTGGATTAGTGCATGGACTATTATACTGATTAGTCTAGATACTAGTCTACAGACTAATCTATGTACTAGTCTAATGACTGATCAATGGAATAGTCTACTGAGTAGTCTATTGACTAGTCGTTTGGATTAATCTTTGGACTCTAAATAGTAGTCTACTGACTAGTCTATAGACTAATCTATGACTAGTCCATGGACTACTGACTATTCTATGGAATAGTCTACTGATTAGTTGGTGGACTACTCTTTGGACTATTCTACCAACTAATTTATGGACTAGTCTACTGACTAGTCTATGGACTTTGGAATAGTGTGTGAATTATGGAATAGTCTATGAACTAGTCTACTGACAAGTCTAAGCACTAGTCTACTGTTTAGCCTATGTACTTGTCTATTGACTAGTCCACAGACTTATCTATGGACTAGTCTGCAGACTAATCTATAGACCAGTCTACTTGATTAGTTGGTGGACTAGTGCACAGACTATGGACTGGTCTAAGACTAATATATAGTTGGTGGGTGGTCTACTCATTAGATGGTGAACTAGTCTACTGATTTGTCTATGGACTAGTCCATAGCCCAGTCTACAACTTTGTACGACTTTCATGTTATGAAGTTCTCACTGGTTGCTTCAATCCGAGATTAAAATTGTTTTCTTGACTTTCTTTTCAAGGCTGAATATTCACCGTTTAGATATTCTAAACTGATATTACACTTTCCTTTCACTGGTCGAATTTTTTAAAGGTCTTGTTTAATTCATCTCAAGTTATATTATATGAATGAAAGGCATAAGAATAAAATGGCCAAATACTATAACTTGTTTAAAGAGGAACAGTGTTACCCTAAATAAACTTCATCTAAGTTTTTATTTTATGATTAAACGAAAAATTTTAAATTTTTATTTTATAAATATTTATGTATTTCCATAAAATGCAATGCTGATTCAAACCCCCTCCCCTCCCATTAGTTTCCACAAAACGTAACCGAATACAGACATTAATTCTATGAGTATATTAAAATAATGAATTCATAACGTATACTTCTTCCTATTCCTGCTAAACATCTTCACCGGCTGCTAACATTCCAAATTTGACAACATTTCAACAAATTGAGGAAACAAACGAAATAAATGGTAATATTTGGCAAAAAAAAAAAATCAAAAATTCCCCTTTATAAAATTTTAAAAATTACCAAAAAAAAAAAAAAAAGGAAAAAATCTAATATTCCCTCTTAATGTAGCACATACAAAGGAGCATACACATGGGAAGAGTATGGCTAAATCAAAAGTTATTTGACGAGTATAATGATTTGCTTCTTTCGACATTTAACAGAAGTTATGTAGCTGCTGTTTGACAAAACAGACAGCAAAAAGTATGAAATAATGATGCACGAAATAAATAAAAATTCAGTATTTGAATTCCAAAAAAAAAGGAAACACAAATTGTTTAAACGTAAAATGAAAGTAATAGTCTGGAACAGAATAAAAGTAGGAGTGTGAGCCAGCAAGTGTAAGCAGATACAATATTCTTTTTTTGGGGAATATTTGTATTTTAAAGAAAAGTAAATGTTTTCAACTCATAAATATTTTTTTTTTTTTTTTTTTTGGCAAAAAGAAACACACGTGTTGAAGTTTGTATGAGAAAAAAAAGAATATTTATTTCTCATTTTTATAAGACTCTGTTCATAATAATTTCCTGTTGGAAAGAAATATATGGAGTTTTTTTTGTTGAAATGGAGGGTGGAAACAGAAACAACTCTTCAGTGTTTGTCAGCCAACAGTCAAGCAGTCATTGAATCTTTTCTTTAACAAGTCATTTATGGTAGAAATTTAGTGTCTGTGTGTGTGTGTTTTCTTTTTCCATCATCATTTTCAATTTTTTTTTTTGAGCCATTAACAATAACAATTCATACATTATTTATTTTGATGTTTTATTTTTCGTTTCTTATGATTATTATTTTCGGTAAATTTTAAATTTCTGGAAATTCTGTTATAGGAGTATGAAGTAGATCATTTTATAGCTGGATTTTATATTTGAAATTTATACTTAGAACTGTTCATGTGTTGTTAGGTTTTATTTTGTAAATTGTGTTTGATTTTTTTTTTTTTTTGCCAGATATACCTGGTCTGAACTGTAAGAGTTTTCGTATTATGAATTTATTAATATATTTTATAAAAGATTTCATTTCAATTTATAAACCTGAAGAAAATGTAGTTCGAGATACGATTATATTAAACATAATTATGAACTTAAAAGCCCTATTCGGGGGTTTCAGTTATATGGGGGCTAGGTAAAATAATGGACCGATGTGAACCATTTTCTATAGGCTTCGTCTCTGGTATAATAGAAGATCATTTGGCAAATTTCATTGAATTATCTTAAAAATTGCGACCTGTTGTTTGTTTACAAGGTTTAACAAGCCCTAGTCGGGGGTTCAGTTGTATGGGGGCTAGGTGAAATAATGGACCGATCTTAACCATTTTCAATAGGCTTCATCACTGGGACAGTAGAAGATCATGTACCAAATTTCATTGAATTATCTTTAGTGCGACCTGTAGTTTGATTACAAGGTTTACATGGACGGACGGACATACGGACGAACAGACGGACAAACAGACGGACGGACAGACGGACGGACATAGTTAAATCGACCCAGAAAATTATTCTAAGCCTCCCCACTAAAGTGGAGTAGTAGGGTATAATAAGAAAATCTAAAACATGATTACACAGCAAATAATCCTCAATAACCATATTCCTCTAAGCGTATGATAAACATAAAAGTATTTTCTATTACTCATACGCCTGGTACAACTATATAAATATTCATAATTTTTGTCTAAATTATACAACAATTTAATAAATGAGAAAAAATCTTTTTTTTTTTTATTATTTATATAAAAATACACATTATCAAACTATCTTCAATTACGAATCTATTTGCCACATTGACAATAACAAAAGTACCCAATATTAAAGATGACAATCTGTCCAAAACGAAATTCTAAGTAAAATTTTCAAATAATAAGATTCTAAGAAATCAAAAAAAAAAAAACTATCAGCAAAATTGACACATAAACTAGATAATATTTGCAGAATAAAATCTGAAAAAAAATCTTTTAGTATAAAATTTACATATTAATATTCATGTGAAAATGGCAAAATATAAAGAAAATATTATATAGACTTAATAACGTTTTAGAAATAAAGACAACATTTTTATTTTTTTTCTGTACTTATGCTAAAACCAAACACATTGACCTTTTTTTTTCTACATAATGGAAAAAAGGTCTTATTATTTTGTTTTAATATAAAAAAAAACTAAATAAAATACTATTTTCTAAGATAAAATATAAACTGCTTAAATAAGCAAAATATCAAATATATTCAGTTTTTTCTTAATAGGATTTGAGTGCTTTACATATTAAAATTTTGCCATTTAAATATTATTTAAAATGGTAAAAAAGAAATAACAAATTTTAAAATTTAATGATGTTTAAAATTGGTTATTTGCAAATGTGACTGTGTCTGTCTTGGTTGTAAAATCTAAAGTTTATTTCAATTTGATATTTTCAATAATATTTTTATATTTTAATCTGTTAGAATACAAGTAGTTTAAAAGGGAGCTTATTTAAATATATTGGGGTGGTTCCGAAATAAAGTTAGCTGTTGCCACCTAAAAAGTTATTGACAGTCAGCATGTTCATTATCCCTGTATGAATGTAGTCCAATGCCACTCCCAAAATTCATTCTCTGTACTGGCGCTAATACGTTATTAAGGACGTAAGTGGTATCTCACTATACGAAATCTTTAGAACTCTTTTCATAAGCAATCTTTCAAATACAATGATTTCAAGTTCTTTCTGGGAGATTGAGTGATATTTTTCATAGGAATGCAATACTCGGTGATGAATATTCAAATACAACTTTATATATCTTAACCTTATATGGTGACGATCCTTTTTAGACATTCTTTGACAAATTGTTTAAATAAGTGATTAAAAGATCATCAAAGCGTTGGAAGCCTGACAACGAGTCAGACTGGGCCTAGTTCAGAAGCTAAGCCGTTCAAAGTCCTCATCTGATTATAGTTGAGTATTGAACACAGAAGCTAAGCTGTTCAAAATCCTCATATGTTCTTAAAGTTCTTTTTTGGTTGAAGGTTATGTCAAGAGTTCGCATAATATAGATAATGTTATAATTCTTATCCCAGTTGAGAGTTGTGTCAAGAATAGTAACAGAGAATTAAAGATCAAAATTGAACGGCTCGCCTTTATAATAACTCATCATTAGTTATAAGCCGTTTGCAGTTCCATATATACATATTATAGATCCTCATCTTGTTTATTTCACAGCGATAGACTTGTTCTAGGTGGCAATTTTCTCACGCCATTTCAATGCAATATTGAGATCAGCAAAATGCTCTAAGGACAAATGTAACTGGATTATCGAAACTCAAATATCGCTTTATAGTGATCTACTTGGTCTGTGGCATAAACATCTGTTCTTATGATTGGGATCAAACCCTTTGGGTTATAAAAAAAAACTCAAGAGCTATACAGCTGAAAGTAGTGCTGTCTGTTTTCGTATTAATTAAATATATCGGAACCCAAATATCGTCTTGTTAAGATCATAGTGTTTTGTTTAGTATGGGTAAAAGGGTCTGTACTTGGGATTGGAATCAATCTAGTTGGGTTAATTGTAATCAAATCGATTGCGATCAATGCCGTTGTACAATGCAATGAATTTCCGGTTCAGTATACGTGCACTTTTCTCGAGTGCTCGAGCTTCTGAGATGCAAAACATCACTTTAGTTTACAACCACGTAGATGAGATGGCCTCTGTTGAGTCGGCAATAGCACCTAGAGACGTTAACGAATCCATCAAATATGCCGAGACTTTGTTCATACTCACAGGGACACACTGTGGGAAATCTGCTATGAAGAGAGTAAAACCTGAACATACCTGTACAAGGAAAATTCAATGGTATCACTTATATAAGATACCTTTCATCCAACACCATTCAACCCAGTACCCTTCACGTTTATCCGATACACTCATAAGAGAACAACATACGACATACTCATTCTAGGTATACGGGTTGGCAAGGCCCGTATAATCATACATTCATCCTGTTTCCTATACAATTAACTCCAACTCATTTCCAACGTTTAGTTCCACAGTGACTTCTATGTGGGGTAACTGTTGTCAATCGGCAACAGCACCGAACTTATCCCGAAATATAGATTTTACCGTGCATCAGTCTTTTAACCTTAATTTGCTCTTCCCACGAATTTAGGTTTAAACAACAGACACTACGTGGATCCCAAAAGAACCTCAACCATCTGAGCAGCCAGGACAAGTTCTGCGGACAACTGGTCACCCGTAGTACCAGTTTATATGGTTCTCTGGTTAGACCCCATGTCAAATCATATCAAGGACTAGCCAAGGAGTGAAGTGACATTACCAGTTTATAGTCCAGGCAGACTAGAGGTACTGCTAGCACCTTTTTACCCCGGGATTACAATACACCAGGATAAGGGTCTTTCATCAAGGAAACATGCTCCGGGTTGAGGAAGTTTATCGGAACATATATTTCTCATTTTCATAACTGTAATGTTTATGTGATCTGTGACAAAGAAGTCTGTGAGGCGTGTCAATGAAAATAGTTCACTGAATCTATTGAAACAGTTTTAAGATGGTGAAGATTAGACAAGAACCTATTCCATCTTTTTCAGACTACAGATAGCATTCCAATTGAATTCGTTCGCGATGTGAAAAAAAATTAAATTCGCAAATATAACATTTATAAGAAACGAATTCAGTAAAATTGCATTCGCGATTGAATTTGATCTTTATGAGCATGGCTGTGGAACATTCTTCTTTGTAAAATAAATAAAATTCGCGAATATAAACTTTATAGCGAACGGATATAAATTGAATAAATTTTTATATTTTGATCTTTATTGGCGTGGCTGTTGTACATCTTTCATTAAAAAAAATCGCGAATATAAATTCTATAACAAACGAATTGAATAAAATTGCATTCGCGAATGAATTTTTATATGTTGATCTTTATGGGACATGGCTGTGAAATATTCTTCTTTGTAAAATAACTAAAATTCACGGATATACACTTTATAACGAACGAATAGAATGAAATTGCATTCGCGATTGAATTTTTGCATATTTTAATCTTTTTGGGACACTGCTCTGGGATACCCTTCCTTGTAGCTTAATGTAACTTTTTATTATAAGAAGTTCAGGATTCTGGCATGAATAATAAGAGTAGATGTTTGTTATTCGGAGTCTAATGGTGAAATCGTGGACCAATCTTTCTACCATTTGTACTATCTGGATGATATCACGCCAACAACAGACAGACGGGCAGATATGCCTCATAGTTTCTTTACACTATCTTAAATAAGAGGCATATTTGTCCTCTATTCTACTTCCTACAAGGCTTTCAGATATGTTAATAGAAGTGTAATAAGAAATCTTATTATTCGTGTTTTTCTTTCAATGTAAATGAAGGAACATTTTTGCTTTTTTTAATTCTAAACATTATGTAAATAATATTTAATTATTCTAAAACAACAAATTGAAGGGGGATTATCTTAACATTTCCAAAAAAAATATTTAATAACAATATATTAAAGTATTTATTGGTTAAACTATATTTTAAACTTTAAAACAGAACATTTTGTGTGGTTTCTTGTATATCAAAACAAATTGATGCAACAAAAGACAAAAAAAGTAAAATAAATGCAACAGCAACATATTTGTACATTGAATGAATACAATACAAACCAAAATTGTTTACAAAAGAAACAAAAACCAAACTGAAAATGGAATTTGAAATCCAAAAACAGAAAAAAATTGGAATTGAAATAAAAACTTACCGTCTACTACTTTGGATAATTGGTGAAAGGATTATCTCTAAACTGGAGGAAATATTTTGATTTTGATTTTGTAACTGATTTTGAATACTACGAGTAGTTGAATGTAGTGATGGTGGTGGTGGTGGCGATAATGTTGTTGCAGTTGTTGCTATTGCAGTGCATGATATTGTTGTTGTTGATGATAATTGTTGTGATGCTGTTGCTGCAGTTGCAGCAATATTTGCTTGTGTTTGGGTATTAGTGATACTGGTATTATTTATGTTAAAAGAAGAAGGATACGTTAGGGGGGGATTGTTGTAAGGTGCTGGGGTTTGGGTAGAATTTAAATTGAAATTTGAATTTGTATTCGTATTCGTATTGGGAGGTAAATTTTCAATTTGCTGTAGGGAAGAATTATTATGATTTAGTTGCTGTTGTTGTTGCTGTTGCAGTTGATTATGATGAGAATTTTGTTGCATGTTATGGCTAGCAATACTACTACCACTACTACTGCAAGTATTATTACAATTTGAGGTTTTAACCAAAGTGGGGCTTGTGGGTTGTGTTGTTACAACTGGTTTATTTG
Organism: Lucilia sericata; assembly: GCF_015586225.1. Lineage (NCBI taxonomy): Eukaryota > Metazoa > Arthropoda > Insecta > Diptera > Calliphoridae > Lucilia > Lucilia sericata. The sequence goes on along the minus strand of NW_023994103.1, from coordinate 469,357 downwards.
TATGCAATGAATGGTTGTTGCTGGTGGAGGAATTTGTTATTGATTTCAAATTCGTATTAGCATTAGGGGATAATAAATTTTGTTGCTGTTGTTGGTCTTGTTCCTGTTGCTGTTGATTATTGTTATTATTGACATTCGAATTATCTAAATTAATATGATGAGCCAATGACGATAGATGTCTAATTGTTGGTGAGTTTAATGAGGAAGTCCTTGAGGCATCTATTCTATTCGTATCCTTTGTTAGTGACAATTGTTCATTATTATTTACATTGCTGACGTGACAACCATCATCGTACTCATCATAGGATACTTCACCATCATACAAGTCCTCTTCGTCTTCATTGTCTAAATTGTGACTGGGTTCCTCATCGATTTCCTCCAAATCATCTTCGCTGCAGGTGGTCGAGCGTGACTGAGAGCTAGAAGTGTTCGTGGTGGTAGTAGTTATTGTTGTAGTCGGTGTATGCCTATCATTGCCAATTGTATTGTTGCTTATATTGCTAGACTACAGGGGTGGGAAGTTGTGGTGGCCAAAATATATTGTTTCACATAAAGTATTTATGGGCAGGAGAAAAAAAAAACAAGAAAAATATTGTAAATACTTAAAAAGGGGGTTCATTTAATTTCGATTTACATACAGATGCATTCCAAATATTTGTGTTTTTTTTTTTTTTTTTTTTTAAAGGACACATAATAAACATGCTTTCGTTTAGAGGCACACTTATAAATAGAACAAAAAATCATGCTTAGTTTTGTATTAATATGTAAAAAGAGAGTGTAAAAGTTTAAACAAATATTTTACAGAAATACATGCCCTAGAAACTGCTAAAAATTGTATCAATTAAACTTTCGATCAGTTCTATACGAAGAACTAGTTCAATAGTTCTTTTCGAATCTTTAACTTAATTGACCTAGTTTAATTTGTTTCCGCCACAAAAATTTATTCATTCTATACAAATTAACAACCTATAACAATTACATTTCTTGTTATCTTATCCCCTAAAATAAAACTTTCAAAAAATACAAATATATTAGAATATTAACAATGCTTTAAAAATTCCCTTTTTTAAATATTATAAATCGCATTTCTATTAGGGGACCAATTTCTAAAGCTTTTATGCCGACTTATCAAATAAAATATTAAAGCTGCCTGCAGCATTTTACTCCAATTTATTACCCGAGTTTTCTTTTTTTTAACATTTATTTTTAATTTATTATAACAATATTTACAAACTTCCTTTTCTATTGTTCGTTTCCTGTGCTGTAAATATTTTATAATATATTTTTTCAATTACAACTTTAAGCTTTGTGAATTTTTTTTTCCACATCCATGCCATGCAATTTTAATGATGTCTATATTATATTTATTATTATTGTTGTTATTTATTGTTAAATCAAACAATCATAATAATACAAAAACAACTATAATATAGTATTATTTAAATAAAACATACACAAATAAATAAAGTATACAAATGAAATAAATATAAAATAGTAAATACGAGCAAAAAGAAAACATTCAATATCAATTACAAAAACACTTAAAAAAATTTTTTATGAGAAAAATCTCCTTTACCATGCATTAAAATTTGTTTTTGTAATAATAATAAAATTTACAATATTTGTATTTTTATTTATAACTGAAATCCTTGTTTTTTTACAAACGTAAAACTGTATTTTAGTTACAAATTTTTAATGATATGTTTTTTATAGCAATTTTTTCATATTCATTTGAAAGGTAAATAATTAGGTTGGTTTTTTTGTCTGACAAATGGATTGATAAAATATTTAAAAATGTCTCTTGAAGTAAAAATAAATACTTAATTCTTTTACATTTATTTACACTGCACATTTATAGCAACTCCGTTTTTTACAATCATGTATGAAAATGTAAGACATGTTTTTCAACCTCTCTTGAGTATGACTGTGAAACCATTAAAGGTTCACATTTGTCATCATAAGATGGAGTTCACTAAATTCTACTGAAGATTGTAATGGTATCTGATAAGTTATTGCACTAAGGCTCATTATTACAACTTCACAATTAGTAAAGGTAGTGTTTTATAAAGCCGATAGTTTGCTTTTCGTTATTATATGTATACGGGAAGATAAACTGGGGGAAAGATCTCCTTATGCTTTATCGATATCCTTTAACTAAAGTACAATTAGGTTAGGTTAGGTTGATAAGAGGATGTATACCACATCAAATCCGAAGAATTACATCTAGTTTACTGTTGTGCGCTCCTTTTCATGAAAAAAATTGTACACTGAGTATATAATTTTTCAATGTTCAGAAACTCAGTTTCCTGGACGTAATTCCTGAGAATTTTCCAATCAATGTTAGTCAGGATGATACTTGGATCTAACTTCGAATGCCTGACAGTGGCAAAGAAAGTGCTCCAGAGTTTCACTGTCCTCTCCAAATGCTCTACATTCGTCTGAATCCACAAGGCCAATTTTGTATAGATGTGCTCGTAATCCTATGTGTCCACTCAGAATACCATCATACTAACTTCAGACTTTCTCATAAGATCTTTGTGGTACTACGCACCGTTTCATTATTCCAAGAGGACTTATGGGATTCTCTCATCCATATATTTAAATTCAGTTTTTGTTGCGTCGAATGGTTTTGCGTTTGTCAGGTTAACTACCTCGAGCCCCCTTCCCTTTAAAGCTATTACATACGCCCTTTCGTTGTCGACTACTCCCGAGTGGCCTGGTACCCAAATGATGTAAACCTTACCTCTGGGAGAATATTCAGTTAAAGCTTTCTTACAATCCAATACGCTGTTTGACTTAATTCTATCGCCTGATATCGCCATAATTGCCTTCTGGGTGTCGGTAAATATATTAAGGGCTGTGAGCGCCATACTTATTCCAATCTAATTTACACATTCCGTTATTGCTCGGACTTCTGCCTGTAAGCTTGTGTTATGATTAGGTAAAAGGATGGCATATTTCTGTTTCTGGGTCTTCAATATAGAACCTCAGGCCCACTTTGTTCCCCAATTTAGAGCCATCCGTGTAATAACGGATGCTCTAGTTTTCCGCTTGACCAAGACATTCTATTCGACATATTCTGTGTCTGGTATGCGATCAGGTACGTCCGATGATTGTGTATAACCTTCTAATATGTCCAGTATACATTGATGATATGTCCTATAACCGCTTTTAGTCAGTTCGCCTAAAGTAAAGATGCCGTGCAATTAAAGTAACTTAAAGCGAGTTATATGCATTATAAAAGTCTACATTTAGTTATTGTCAAGTTGTAATAATGGGCCTAAAAGTTTTAATCGAAAATAGTTAATAATGATGGATAAGATACAAAACCCAGTGTCCTTGTAAAAAGATTTAATTAACTTCTTCAATAAAACTTAATTTTCCATAAAATTAACATAATAAGCATAAACAATGACCTTGTTTTGCTTTCATTTTATTGATTTCAATTTCACCTTTTTGAAACTAATACGTATGAGTAATATTTAATAAAACCATTTAAATAATATTACTCATACGCCCATCAACATATAATACTATTAGATTTGAATATTAAAATAAACACTATCACTCTTTTAGCTATATTATTAATCACAATTGCACTTTTCTATAGTAATACGTATGAGTAATATGGAATAATACAATGTAATTAACATTACTCATACGCTTACCAACAAAAACTTATATTAGCTTTAAATATTAAAATAAACTCTATTACTTTTTTGTTGTTTCATGGATATCAATTGCACTTTCTTAAACTAATACGTATACGTATACGTAATATTTAATAAAATAAATTAATTAATATTACTCATACTCTATTTTTATTCAATATTGAAATTTATTCATTATATTAATAAAAACTAACATTTATTTTTCTTTTTCAGTTATGCTGATTTTAATCAATTCAATGTAATCAATGTAAGTACATCTTCAGCCAAAAAAATACATATATATTAATTAATCTAATCAAACGTATACTATGTATATAATTACAAAACTTTTGAAAGAATCCCCTTTAACATACTTATAAGTTTGTATCACTGTAAACAATTTGATTTTGTTTTTAGTTAAATTAATGAAAAAACAAACGAAAACTACACTGAAAGCAGAACAAACAAACAATGTCACGTACTTTTGTTGAATAAATGATTTGAAATGAATGAAAATCGATTGAGTTGAATTGTATTTTTTTTTCTTTAACTTTTCTTTTGTTTGTTTCTCAAACTAATAGTAGTTCTTTATACGTTTCGAATACATTGCAAAGAGTTAATGGAAGTAATAGTTCCATTCAAACTAAATTGTTGTTGTTGTTGTTTCTATTTAGTAGTAGTGTTTGTAGTTTACTTAAGTATAAATGAACATGAATATGATAAAACTAATATAATGTTAAAATAAGATACGTTTGGAAATATGTTAGAATGTGTATGTAAACATACATGAGCATGTTATGAAATTGTGATGAGTAGGGGAAAATGTAGCTTTCTGATTTGTTATAAAACATGCCAAATTTGCAAATCGTTTTTGTAGCCAAAATTTCTATATATTTAGTTTTCTTCAGGTTTTTACTACAAAGAACCAAACAAAAAAATATTTTATCAAATGTCTAAAATACTTGGAAAATAATGTCTTAATCCCCTAGTTCTAAATCTTTCAAGTATTTACGAAATTAGCTTTTCCCTTACCTCTCTTAACAAACATTTGTAAGAACCTGCCTTTTTGAAAATTAAGTTAATATCTTCATACATACACATATATTGAAGTAAAGAGATCATAGCATGAATATCAAATTAAAACTAAAAACATCTTATGAATACTCATGTATTTCATACACATGATAAAGATAATGATGTTCATTGTTAAGGCTTCATTCTTTCAATCATTTCATTACTTTCATCAAATAAATTGAACTAAGTAGAAACATCAGCACTTGTATGTTTCACTTTCAACTGCATATAAGGATAAACCGTATCTATATAGTTAGATAGAATTGAAAAGTATTACGCTTAAAATAATATATATAAAATAATAAAGTTCTTTTCAGTATTTTGTTAAGTAATTTGACTTTGATTTTTCTTTTAATTAAAACTGCATTCATGTTGAACACGTATGTTTAATATTTATACAAATAAATTTATATAAAGGCTATCTTGACTTAGTTTATTTTTTGTTGTTTTTTTCCTATTCAATTCGGAGATTCTATATAACCTAAGTAAAATAGTGTAAAAATTGTGTAAACATTGACAAAAATGTCCTTGATATCATATTCACACAGTTGGGCCAATCTTAAAAGAAACTGAAAAGGGATCTAAGGAACTAGTCTATTAACTGTACACGGACTAGTCCATATACTCGATAGACCCCAGACTTGTCATTAGACTAATCCACGGACTAAGAAGTTCATAAACCTGTACTTAGTAAGTCCACAGACAAGCACACGTACAAGTCAAAGACTAATTCTTAGACTAGACTATAGATTAGTCCTCAGACTGAACTATAGAATAATCCACAGACTAGTCTATAAACTACTGCATAAGCACATAAACAGACAAAGCACAAAGTTAATCCACAGACTAGCTCAAAGAATAGTCACAGACAATAGCACAATCGTTCATACACTATACCATGGTCAATACACTACTTCATAAAGACATTCGACTAGTTTATGGCCTAGATCCTACACTAGTCCACAGACTATTTCACATACTAGTCTATAGGCTACTTTACAGACTAGTTTATAAACTAGTCTACGGATTCGCAATTCAGTCTATTTGTAGACTATTTCACAGACTGAGGTTAGGTTGATAGAAGGATGTATACTACATGAAATCCGAAGAAATACATCTAGGATACTATAGGGTCAGTTGTGCGCTCCTTTTCATGAAAACAAATTTGTTGACTGAGTGTATTATTTTTCAATGTTCAGAAACTCAGTTTCTTGGACGTAATTCCTAAGAATTTTCCAATCAGTGTTAGTCGGGAATGTTATTTCTGGAATAAAACCAATTCCAAGATACTTCGATCTAACTTCGATGAAAGCCTGACATTGTCAAAGAAAGTGCTCCAGAGTTTCACTGTTCTCTCCATATGCTCTACATTCGTCTGAATCCCCACGTCCAATGTTGTATATGTAGATGTGCTCGTAATCCTGTATGTCCAATCAGAATACGTACCATCATACTAACTTTAGACTTGTTCATTTTGAGCAGATTTCTCATCTAGTTTTTATCAGGGTTACCCCATAGGATCTTTGTTATTCCACCCACCGTTTCATTATTCCAAGAGGCCTTATGGGACTCTCTCACCCATATTTTAAATTCAGAATGGTTTTGCGTTTGTCAGGTTAGCTATCTTGAGCTCTCTTTCCTTTAAAGCTATTGCATTCGCCCTTTCGTTGTCGACTACTCCCGAGTGGCCTGTTACCCATATGATGTAAACGTTACTTCTAGGAGAGTATATTAAGTTTAAGCTTTCTTACGATCCAATACGGTCTTAGATTCAATTTTATCACTTGATATCGCCTGAATTGTCTTCTGGCTGTCGGTAAATATATTAAGCCCTGTGTGTGCCATATTTATTCTAATCCAATTTACACATTCCGTTATAGCTCGGACTTCTGTCTGGAAGCTTGTGTTATGATTAGGTAAACGATGCTATATTTCTGTTTCTGGGTCTTCAATATACTTAGAACCCCAGGCCCACTTTGTACCCCAATTTAGAGCCATCCGTGTAACAACGAATTCCTACTGGTATTTGTTCTAGTGTTCCGCTTGGCCAAGACATTCTATCTTGGATCAGCGTTTCAAAATTTCCGACATATTCTGTGTCTGGTATGCGATCAGACACGTCCAGTGATTGTGTAAATAATATAATATTTAATATATTATAATATTTCGTAATATACACGAAATTTTCGTAAATATTACGAAACATGTAATTACGATTTTTTTCCGTAAAGTTTAGTATGGATTATTTCCAGTGCAACCTTTTCAATTTCTGAGCAAGTATTTCTGTAAGTATTTTCTATAATGTAGTATAGATGGAAAGATATTTATATATCTCTTTGAACCAACAATGCAATAGAATTTATGATGGAAGAGAAAACACAAGGATATTGTTCAATATCGCTCGGAAATCATCAGAAGTGTGTGGTCTCCCCAAATAGTAGAATTAGGAGTTTTAATTGAATAATAGCAATGAGCAATCATCCATAGAATCTGTTCTAAAAAAATTTCTTTTACATTGTAACCTTCAAAAGTAGAAACATTTTTAGTTTCTCCTTAAATTTTTCACAAATTAAAATTTTTCTTTATAACCACATTGCCAGACTGGGTAATAAACTACTTTAATATTTAAATTCTAGTCCAACGAAATCACCATTCCAGAGAAATTCTTCTAACAGCAAACTTTTAAAATTGTATTGTGCCAATATATTGTATTTATTTTTATTGTCTAACAATTTTGTTGTTTTATTTTTGTTTTTTCTTAACCAAAATTTCCCTTTTTTTAACCCGAAAACTTTGCCAACAAAAAATAAAAATCGAGAAGCAAAAAAGGAGAATATTTGCAGACATAAAGTCGTGTATATCAACTACGACTCTACATACTCGCATTTGTTTATTAATGTTTTCATTTAAATTGTTTGTTGTTGTTTTTCTATCTTTCATTTTTAACATAAACATTGTTTGTTATCCAAAAAGAAATATAATGTATATAAACTGAAAACAACAGCAACAACAACGAGAAAAATTAATGTTTGTTTGTTAAAAAAAGGAAAATAAATTAAAGTTAATTAAATTCTTGTCTATACTAGCGCAAGGAGTCTGTTATTTAGTTTAAAGGGTTTGCCAAAAAGAGCGAGATGATTGTTATGAGTTATGTTGTTCATGCGGAAATCGATCGATTGCTTATTATAGGAAAAATATGGGTGCCCATTGACGCATATTTATTGTTTGTAATACAATGCAATGTCTATTAGTTACCTTATATATCCCAGGTAAACTGGACGGAAGTCAATCGTCACTTTTAAAAGATTTGGAATTTGCTGCTTATTAAAAGATAATGTAAAACAGATTACTAGTAATCGCTTTATGTCTCCGTTAAAGTACGATCAATTAAGCATCTAGTCTGAAAGCTACTTTGTTTTAAGTAAACCGGTCAGGTCTTTAGAGTTGCTGTCAACACCAACGAGTCCTTCTTTTGGAAACCCCTTTACTTATATGTGTATGTATTTTTCAGATGATGTACGAGAGTATGTCTGAGAGTATAAATAAAAATTTACCAAAGTAGCTGTTGTACTTACAGTGTAATTCTCAAGTGAGTGAGAGTGTGTGTGTGTATCACTACTTATAGGAATATATGTAAATATGTATTTTCTGGAGTATGAGTTATAAGTAAATATTTATAAAAAAGGCAATAAACATACATTTAACTAAAGTAACATTTCAAAGGGCCATAGATACCCATGGAAACCAACACACTCATGCAAACACTTTTACACTCGATTCTATGAGAAATTTCACTTTGAACTAGAGTATACAGATAATAGACTACAAAGTCTATTTTTACCACATACATAAGCGCTTACATGTGCACTTATTTGTAATCGCATATTTGGGAAAATAAATTGTGAATTATAAGGACTGATAACAGGGAAAGTGGAGCTTAATCATATTAAATAAGTTATTTACTACAACTTCCAAAAAATTTCTTTCATTTTAATATATTCTAGCAGTTTTACTGTAAATACAAAATCATAAGTGAACTGATTACTTCCCATGACCCTGGTAATCTATCAGGTAATCATAAACCGCATTAACATCTTTAGGTAATAAAGATTGTAATGACTAAATTTAAATAAATTTATATAAACTTGAAGTTTATAAAACAAAAACAATTCATTTAAACTCTCTTCAAGTTTGATCTAACTGATCTTAGTCCTCACAAGCAAAAAAATAGAAAGCTAAGTCTATGTGTCTGAATGACTGAATACTTAAGTAAGTACGTATGTACGTGTATTTACATCTACATGTGTCTGTTAAGTGTATAAGTCTAAATATCTGTGTAAAAGTGTGAGTAATGTGTTTAAATCTAAAATTACTAAATCAGCATAAAAGCTGGTGTATAATGTTCATTTCCTTCGTTATGTGCGTTACAAAAACCAATATACGAACAAATGATTGGCTGGATGGTTGTGTGAATATTATTTGTATTACAGTTTAGATCCTATGGATTTCTATCTTTTTTTTTTTTGCAGGTTTTTAAGCTTTTTATACTAATGTGGCTGGGCCATACGAAATTCTTGCAAAATATTTACAACTTTGGCAAACAAATAACAAAAGCATAGGGGGAGTAGTAATGAGGGGAAGTGGTATATGGCAAATGAAAATATAAAATTTGGTGGTTTTGATGAAAATTTACATTTGCGGTTTTATTTGGCCTTTGTGTATATAAATATTTCTTTTCTAGCATTGAATAAGTAAGTGGGTATGATAGAAACATATAGTCAAAATGGGTATTTGTATAATTACAATTATTTGCAATTATGTCCTAGTAAAATATTTGTTTTGATATTTTATGAAAGCTTAAAAAGCAACATTTTGTGGTTAAGGAAGCAAAATATTAAAAAATCAATTTGTCGAAACACAAGAACTCTGAGCGCTATGTAGGAAAAACATAGATATGAACTGGGACCTTAATCCCACTATGACTGAAAGGCTTTATAAAAGCGTGATTAGATTAATTCTAAATTATCCCGGCAAAAACTTTCATTATTATTTAAAATGACCTTAGACCTTATTAGGCTACTTCTTTGTAATCCAGATGATATGTAGTAATCATTGAAAAGTATGTTGTTAGGTAAGTAATTACAATTGAAAGCCATTACCTAGTTTTTGCTTGGATGCTTCAATAACCTGGTGGACTTCTTTGTAAATAAAGTTTAATATAAAGCCACTGCGTATATCAGCTTGAGTATAATTGGAACTAGGAGCACTATGTTAATAAAAGCTCTGAAAACGTTATATTACTTACATCCGAACTACTCTTATCCTTAAACGAATCGATCAAATGTGGCTAGAGAATACGTCATCAGGGCAAATAGTAATACTATACATAAACATAGGACGACCGATCGCATACCAGAGATAGAATTCATCGAGAAGTTTGATGCATTGTTCCCAGATCAAGCGGAACATTAGAGCAAATAACTGTAGAAATTACACTGGAATGAAAATTATCCTAAAACCGAGAAATTGTCTACAAAACCACGACATCAACTGACAGGCACAATTTAAGACTGAATCCGTAAACTGGATTGGAATAAATATGGCTTCAATAGAGATTAACAAAGTGAAAAGATCAAAGTCCATTTGGTCTGTAAGAGAGCCCCAACAGCATACTCTTTCAGTTGCAAGCTGTGCATCATATGGGTACTCGAGTCACTCGAGAATAATCACCAACGACAAAGGGATTAGAACTTGAGGATGTTAGCATGCCGATGGCTGAAGTAAAAACTTTAGCGTGAGACTACTTTATGGTTTTATGGAATAATGAAAAGAGGGGTAGAACCATAAAGATTTTAATGATGTAACCCTAACAAAAGGGGGACAAGAAGTCTTCTCAGAATGAGTATGCCCTAGATTAGTATGTTAGTATATATTCTGAATAGCCTGGCAAAACTATACATTGTACTCTCCGATCAATCTTGTATAGTATACAAGATTGTTCGGAGAGTGGAGATGTGGAGAAAACTGTAAAAGTTTGTAACATTTCATTTGTTATTGCTAGACTTTCGTCGAAATAAGATTCAAATAACTTGGGAGAAATGTTATTCCAGATATTACATAACTCAGGAAGACTGATTGAAAAACTCGAAATAATTTCGTCAAGAAAAGTAAGTTCGTGAACTTGGGATTATCATTGAGCTCAATATAAGTTTTTTTCCACCAATGTTTTTCGTAAAAAGAAGCGCACAATAGCCCCTATATCAGCCAAGATTTATTTTTTAGGATCTGATATAGTGGAAAAGTCTATAGTACAAATTTAGGTCCAGTAATGTGGACTAGGTACATCTAGTTTTTTATGAAAAGTACCACTTTTATTAAATAATACCTTTTGTGATTTAAAAAATGGAGAGATATCAAAGTACAAGTTTCGGATATGAACTTAAATCTACACAATACCCAGGCAATACTTAGTGGACCCTTAGCTATGGGTCGCTTGTATGATGAGCTAGTATATAAACCAGAAGAAGTCATATTTTCAATTGGTAGAATATACAAATCATGATTTCGCATTTCTACATCCATTTCTGGAGTCATCTGTTGCCTGTAAAATTAGAATAAATTTCTCAATTTTTACTCAAATCCATGCACTACCAGTACCTGCTCTGAAAATACTTTATCAAATATATCAGGGGGTAGGGGGAAATGAAAAATCCTGAAGAATAATATAATGTATATTCTTATTTTAATGCAACCTTAACTTTCATAAAATATGTACATGTTTCTGTACAAAAAATATTTACTTAAAAAATATATTTACTTAATAAATTAAAGAATCAAATTATTAAAAAAAATGTATATAGCAACAAAACTATGTAAACACATAACATTTTTAACAAATTAATTTGAGTTTTGTAATTTTATAAGAAAAATATTTCTTTAGACAAATTTAGTTGGAAAATGTTTTAAGGAAATTATTTTTCCCTCAAAAATATCTTTCAATGATTATAATATTTTTTTTCTATATAAAATTTTTAATTGAAGTTACACATATTATAAAATATACATTGTACAATTTTCCCCCTAAGACCATCACTAATATTCCTAAATGTATTAAAATATATTTATATTTTAGTTAAAATCAGAAAACTAAACATTTACCTTTATTTTGTATTGTTTTAAAACAAATTTTTCAATAATCTAAAATTTATTATCATTATTATTGCAGTATTGTATACAAAGTTATTTTTTTGAGCAAATTTTATTTTATTTCATTAAATTGTTGTACAAATGGTTTAGGGTTTCATGCAAAATTCTTTACCACATTTTATTGTGTTTTTTTGTGCTGAAAAAGCACATTCAATAGACTGCCAAAAACCATTGAAGAATTTAATTTATTTAAATTAAAAATCTATTTATATAATATTTCATTTTACTAGTTTTATACAAAATTTAAAACATGAATACATAAATAAATTTATTATTATTTTTATTCAATTAAAAATAAAGAAGACCTTAGTAAATTGATTTGAAATTTTTTAATGAAAAAAAGGAAGATTTTTTTTATAGAATTTTTATATAAAATTTAAATATGTACGAATATTTAAATTTATGTACATTTGTTTATATAATTATTTATTTTTAATATAGAGTAAAATCTTCATATTTGTTAACAGAACTCCCTTAAAGCTTTATTACTATAAAAATTACAAGAGTTTCATATTAGCTTTAATGGCAGGTAATGCAGAGAGTAAAGAGTACGTGTGCAAAGTAATGCATGACAAAGTTAACATGACAATCACACAACGGATATAAAATCGGATGTAAATAATAAAATTACCTCCATTTTGTAATATCTTGTTATTTTTTTTATCACAACAATATATTGACCGCTTTCACATAAAAATTGTTTAAACCGGTAGAATATTCTCCGGTTAAACGATAACCGTATATTGAGATTATTGAACTTAAAGTGGTTTTTGTTGCAGTAAAATAAATTGTTAAAAATTACTATAAAACCCTTAAATATATTCAAAATTATATGTTATTTATATAGTTGTTGATTTTATTGTAAATGTCTGCCTAAATAATTTATTTGAAAGTGTAAAAAATGAACAGAATGAATTTGTTCAATTGTTTTCATTAAAGTTTTATATTGTTCATTGGGAGGCAGTTTTGTTGAAAACAAAGTAGTAAATAAATATTATTTAATTTAACAGTTTGATTGACAATTTATTTCAAATCTATTCTATGGCATATTTCAAGTAAATTTTGGTGGTTTCCGAAATTTTCACGGAAACAGAATGTTACGTAAAGGTGTGATATATGCAACCTTTAATACCCACCAGCAAAAAAGATGGGGGTATATTGAGTTTTGTCGTCTGTAACACATTGGTCATATATATTCTGGATCCTTATTAAATTCTAAGACGATCTATCCATGCCATTCCGTCTGTCTGTCCATCCGTCTGTTTGTCCGTTGAAAGCACGATAGAAGCGAACGGATTATTAGGCATTCAATATTGGTTCACGTTTTCGGATAGCCCTGATACAAGTGGACCCTCGAAAAAACAGCTTTAACTGGCATTACTGTTTTAAAAATTAACGATGAAATTCGACATAAATAAGTTTCATATAAGCCAAAATCTCTCTACCAAATATTATGAGGATCGGTTCATAATTGACCCTACCCTCCCAAGGTCCCGTTCAGAAAATCACTATAACGATCATTACTGGCTTTTAAATACGAATATAGCGCTAAAATTCGAAACGCATAAATTTCGTGCGAGACAAAATCTCTCTACCAATTTTTTTGAGGATCGACCCATAAATTAACAACCCTACCCCCATATAAGGGCTCCTCCAGAAAATGATTTTAACGCTCAATACGATTACATCGATTAAATTTGACACAAGGAAGTTTCTTACAAGCCAACAACTCTCTACAGACTTTTATGAGAATCGTCCCATAATTGACCCTACCCCCCATATAAGGCCTCTTTAGAAAATGACTTTAACGCTCATTACTGGCTTAAAAATGCGAGTACAGCGGTAAGATTCGACATTAACTGTCATAAAAATACCAGTAGATCTATGAAATTCGACATAAACAAGTTTTGTGGGGACTGAAAATTTCCTACCAACTCTGATGAAGATGTATCGATAACTGATTCTGACCTCCATTTGAGGATTACTTAAGAAAATGACTTTAACCTCTCATAAGTTACTTAAAAATACGACTTAGGCGATGCAATTTGAAATAAACTATTTCTTTACGAAACACAAAAAGTTTATGAAGATCGATCTAATAAGGTCCACTTCAGAAAATGAGTTTAACGCTCAAATGTTCGTACAAATTGCGGTAGTTTTATAGGAACTGAAATTTTTCAACTGAATTTGATGTGGATCGGTCGATAACTAATCCAACCCCCCAATATAGGTTTGCTTCAGAAAATTACTTTAAACCTCATAACTAAATTTAAGATACGAGTATCGCGATGAAATTCGAAACAAATAATTGTTGTCTAAATCGATGAGGATAGGTCCATAATTGACTCTACCCTCCATATAACCCTTTTTATATGAAGGGTACTAAATAGGTCTGTTGCAGGGAAGCCATCTCAGTTGTGTTGCTGAGCGGTTTTAGGAAGTTCACCTCTGCGATGATAAACGTTTCAGATTCCGACAATCAAAGAAGTTTCAAACTGGATTCTTTCGAATCCATTTTGCATGACTGGAATGAATGAATGTTTATACATCGAACATGAGTACACAAACTGCTTCGACAATTGCTAATTTTATAAAGAGATGAGTATTACTTAGAATTGGGAAAATAGTTTATTTATACCCCTTTCCTATTACAACCTATCGAAATGTGTTCCTTAAGCGACAAACAGCTTTTGAAATGTTTGCTTTGATAAATATTACTACCGAGTTGTGAACAATCTCAGACTCAAGTACGTGCATGGTAGGTGTGAAACAAAGGTTCTCATTTGACAAGTAAGGCTGATTATTCAGTAGTGGCCTTCATGGTCAGATATACCAATCCATTCAGACTTGTTAAGAAATCTATCAAAATTTACATTACGAAACTTGATTCTCCGATATCAAACATTTTATTATATTAAGTACATAAAGTTTTCTTCAATAACTTTTTATAAAATAATTGTTTTTTAAAATCTGTAACAAAATATAGCAAATTCTTAATAACTAAAGTTTTTACTTCCTTCATTTCATTTTAATTTTTCCTAGTTTATTTTTCTCTTTAATTCGGAAACGCAACACCCAATGTCGTCTGACTAACAAACGTAGTAGTACATTGTTTGAAAATAGAATATTTAATATCTTCTTTATGGTTTTCATATCTAAAGTGCTTACAAATCATTGGCATAATATTGCCATAAAAATAAATTGTAACAAAATATTATTTAATGTTCTTTTTGGTATTTTTTGCTTTACGCCTCCTCCTTCTCCTTCACTAAACTTTTGCCGATACTTTCATTGGGTAACCCAGTAACTAGAGAGAGCATTTGGAATATCAATTGACGCAAATAGAAACAGCATAAATGAAGGTTCATTGAGTCAAGCCAAAAAACAAAATGAGGAAACAGAATAAAAATATCAAGGAAATAAAGAATTCAAACTACTAAATTAGATTGTTAATGGCTGAAAGTAAACAAATTATGACAAAAACAACAGCACAAAAAAAAGCAATGAAAGGAAGAGCTTTAATAAATTTATTTGCAAATATGTACATATATACGAAATTTCTACAAACATTTGTCTTTATTCCTGGGTACTAATGTTTAGGCTTTCTTTAAAAAAAACACAAAATTTATGGTATAACAAAATTTTCATACTCTTATAAGTTCAAAGTTCACATGTGAGTGTAGGGTATGCCACATTTCAAGTCACAATCGTTAACATTTTGCTTCAAAATGTAGGTCAATTACCAGCAAATTTTCTTTTATTAATACACATGACAATAAATTACAAATGAAACAAAAAACAAAAAAAAATTCGAAATAATATTAATAAAGACCAAAATGAAATATCCTCATTATTGTGCCATATATCATTCATTATATTATTATGCTTAAAACACATTCGAATAAAAAAAGTACGGAATTGTGGACCAACATAACCGATCAAATAATACCCTACATATGAAGCTTATCATGGGGATGGAGGTAGAGCTACAACTGAGACTAATTCGCCAATTTCTATCTATCTATAAAAAATTTGAATGATATAAGAGTTTCCAAAATGCACGAAATTTTATATTTAATTCATGTATGTTGTGCCAAGCCACCCATTGAAAGTCCGCCCGTTATGCTTTAAATGTTCACATGAATTTCAAAGTTCTCCATGTAAAATTTGAAGATTATAGATCTAATAGTTTCTCAGGTATACGAATTTTTCCATTTGATTAATGTGGGGGCTTCAAGACCCCCCAGATGAAAGTCCGCTTTTTTTCCTCCAAAATGTTCAGATGAATATTAAAGTTCTACGTTCGAAATTTGAAGAATTTAGTTCTATTACTTTTTCAGATAAACGAATTTTTGTCTTTAATTAATATGGGAGGTGCCGCTCCCCTCATGGGAAGTCCGCCAATTTATTTATTATGTTTAGATGGATGTTAAAGTTTAAGATTCTAACTGTAATAGTTTCCAAGATAAACGTATTTTTGTATTTAATTTATATGGTGCCACGCCCCCTAATGATAGTCCGCCTACTTTTTGTCCTTAATAATTATATTGACACTAAAGTTGCTCCGATAAAATTTGTTATATTATCTAAAATAAATATACGGATTTAATATTTTCTTAATATAGGCGTGGCTCCTCGCCCACTGGAATTTCAAAATAAAAAGTAGCCTATTACCTATTCCAGACATACAGGAATACGCTGTGAAAATTTGAATAAAATCGGTTCAGCCGTTTAGTAGTCTATAACGTTCAAACATACAAACATATAAACATACAAACAAACACACATTCATTTTTATATATATAGAAGATACGTTTATGTTTCTGACCCGCTTTACATTCCCCGGTATATTTTACCTTGGTGACCTGCCCTAAACTCGATGTTTTATTGCAATCCTGGGGAAGAGAAGTGCTATCAAATCCTCTAGTTTTGTTTGAATTACAAACAGGAAAGCCATTAGACTCCCCGGTTATTCCTTGGAGTCTTTTGACTCGAAGTCTGACCAGAGAACCCTAATGGTTTCGGAATTTTTGTATGATGTGTTGCATGCCGAGGGATGTACGGTATTTCTATTGTCACTGCAAGTGGGAACAATGTCTTGGCTTATTCATGAGGATCGTATTTTCGGTCTACGTCTTTTGATTCTGTTGCCTATCAGTGTGGATTGTTATCGAGGAATGCTTCAAATATAATCTGAGATGGCTGGACAGGAAGCAGTTGAACAGTGATGGTCAGGGAATATATAGCTCACGGTAAGTGAAAACGAAGCCTTGGCTTATTGTAAATTGTATTTCGGTCTACCAAATACATCACAGTGGAAGCTATTGATATTATAGTTACTTGTATAAAATTTGGTAACTGTAGATGATATAATTTCCCAGATAAACGAATTTAAGTATTTCATTCATATGGAATATGCCACGCCTACCATGTTTGATACTTTCATGTCCTAAATATTTTTATTCATACGTATTTCCTCACAAAATTTGGTTAATCTAGCTGTTATAGTATTCTAGATATATGAATTTTGCTATTTAATTTATATGAGTAATGCCACGCCCACTATTGATAATTCGGACATTTATTTTCTGACTGTTCATATCTATGTCAAAGTTGACCATGTCAAATTTGTGGACAATAGTTGTTCTAATTTTCCAGATATACACATTTTAGTATTTTAATATAATAAGAGATGCCACGCCCACTGATTTTTGTGCCCATTTTTTTCTAAGAATTTATATTGAAACTTGAGTTACTTGTAAAAAATTTGGTTACTTTAGTTTTCCAGATATAGGAATTTTAGTATTTTATTAATATGGGAGAAGCCACGCCCACTAATGCTAGTCTGCCTATTTTTTTCAAATGTTTATATGGTGTCAAAGTTGAAAATACACGCCAGGTACTCATGTAAAGCACTCGAACTTCTTGTTTCGATTTACAAGAGCCACATTATCCACATTATCTGAGGTGCGACACTAACAAATAAAAAAGGTTAACAAGAACCCGTTAGAGGATTGGATGGCTGAAAAGGAATGTGTATCAAAATTACTGCTAATACTATAGCTGGAGATACTAAATCGATGATTTGGAGATTATTGATTTTGGTCCAATATGTTTGTGTTACAAGTACCAGCACAAACACACAAAACCCTCCCCACTATAATGGTGTAGCGCATAATAAACTTAGGTCTTCATATTTCAAACAAATTACTCTTGTAATAAATACAAAACAGCAACGTAAAATTTTGCAAAAATTTTATCAGTTGTACAAATTGTACCAAAAAAAAAAATTGGCATAATAATAGTAATAAACATAAATAATCATTAACAAATGAAAATAAGACAGAGAAAAAATAAAATAAACCAAACAACTAAAAATAAATTTATTTATTTCCACACAATAAAACGTGCAAATCACAGAAATAAAGATTTAGAATTCAGTTCAAGAAAATATCATATTTAAAGGAAACCAACAAAAAAAAAAAACACACACAAAAGAAATCTTAAGTTTTTAGATACTTTGGTCAATCTTATTGTTACAAATATTAAATACAACAAAAACCATATAACAACCAAAGAAAAAAACAAGACAAGTCAATAAACATGCATTAAAGTCCAAAAGAAAAATATGTATGAGACCAAAAGTCAGACAAAACAAATTATCTTAACAAGAGCAGCTTAGTTTTGTTTTGTTTTTTGTGGAACACTTTACTTTGCTCCAAAGACTCTTTGTTTTTAACTGCTTTAATGCTAGCAGTGCTTGACCGCAAAGGAAATCTTAATGGGGTTTTTAAAGCACTAGCAAATTAAGACAATCATTGAACACTTTCTTGTGTTTAATGGTTACATGTTTATGGGTTTTATTCTAATAAACATTTAAGATAATTAGAATTTATTTTATTTGACTCATAAAATTTTTAGAAATTGCTAGTTAACTGTAGTTTTAGACAGTGATGGAAAATGCTTATATTATAACTTTCCTTCATTCATATGTTGAAATTTTTAAACTTGCCATGTGGGGATTATTTCCACAATTTAGATCTCATCTACAAGAGTTACTCTGCCTCTATAAACATAAACCCCAGTGTCTCTTCCTAAAAGTTAAAAGCAGCTGGATTGTTATTTCTAATTTATTGGACTGCGTCTGATTGAGGGTCGCGCCGGTGGTATTGTTTCTTACCTAATGCAGAAGTATACACTGAAAAAACTCCCTTCTTTTATGGAAAATGTAAAACAAGTCCTATGTTCTTGGTCCTGAAATCCCTAAGGATAATAATGTCACCCAGCCGGATGGTATATGAGTGCCACTGGAAGTATACTACGTCTAATCAAATGGATACCCTAGGTTATCGCTGGAGTAGGCACATGGGCTATAGAAGACCTCTTGTATTGGCACGATCACTCCTACTAACTCCCCGCTATTAATGGATAAATTGATGTACAGTATTTCTATTCTCACTGTGAGTGAGAACGAAGTATTGGCTTATTGATGAGGATCTTATTTCTGTCTACCAAATACGTCTTTGATTCTGTTGCCTATTCTATCAGTGTGGAATGTTATCGAGAAATGCTTCAAATATAATCTGAGATGGCCGGACAGTAAGCAACTGAACAGTAATGGTCAGGGAATAGATTTCTTACGGAAAGTGAAAACGAAGCCTTGGCTTATTGAAGATTTTGGTGTACCAAAGACGTCTCTTGGTGCTATTGCCTAATCTATCAGTATGGACTGAAGATTGCTGAACAGGAAGCACGTTATTGAAGAAAGTGCTTGTGCATGGAGTGACGCACAGTGGATGCTATTGATATTATAGATGTGGTAACTATAGATGTTAGAAATTCACAGATAAACAAATTTAAGTATCTGATTTATATGGGATATGCCACTCCCAACATTTTTGATACCTCCATGTACTAAATATTTTTATTCATTCGTGACTTTAGCTATTATAGTAACCTAGATGACTCTAGCTGTTATATTCGCTATTAATGGATAAATCCTTTACGAGACTTTTGAGAAAGAATATCTCATGTGTAGCGAACGAGAGCGAATATAAAACTCTATCTTCAGTGTATTGGATCATCAATCATAAGTTATTTAGCGTCCACGACAACGAGTGGTAACTGCTTAAGGCGCAAACATACTTTTAACATTCGGAAGTGTGAGAATACACTGAGTAATACTGTTGTGGAGGTCAGAGAAACTGATCGGAACGGGAGCAGGCAAGGAATCCTAGATAGTTTCAAATTAAGTTTTTAGTTAATGAGCGATTACGAGGTTCTTTATATTCCGACTTTGTTTATTATTGTGATTCGTTGCGGTTTCTGACTGGTTGAGACTGAATACTCTCTTCTTTTACTCACTCTTATCTGAGGAGTAGGCCATATAGATCAATGAGCGATAATGATCATTGCATTGGAGCTTTAGCACATTACATAAATAATCCGACGTTTATTCAGAGTCTGTTTATTATTGTGATTTATTGTGGCATGTGGTAAGTGACATCCAAGTACGAATAAATTTCTATGGACTTTCAAAGCGATTAATGGAAAACGAGATTTACTGAAGTTTTAAGGGAGTAAGTGTACTTAGGTGTAATACTTGACCGGAAATTAAGATGGAGGTACCACATTGAGGAAAGGATTAATATTAACATCGGTGCTGGGCGCTATGTAGAAGAACCATAGACATGAAATGGGGCCTTAGTCCTACTATGACACATATGCTCTATAAAAGTGTAATTAGATCAATCCTAAGTTATGCTTAAATAATCTGGTGGATTTCTTTGAAAAAAGAGTGTAATATCAAACTACTACAGGTAGTTCAGCGTACATGCTGATTGAGTATAAGTGGAGCCATGAGCACTACGTCAACCAAGACTCTGAAAGAAATGCGAGATATTCCAGAAGTCCGAGCAATAACGGATTGCGTAAATTTGATTAGAATTTACACAAATTTCCACAAATTTATCGACAGAAGGCAATTAGGGCGATATCATGTGATAAAGTTAAATCTAAAACCGTATTGGATTGTAAAAAAGCACCCAGAGGTAAGGTTCGCATCATATGGGTATCAGGCCACTCGGGAGTAGTCGGCAATGAAAGAGCGAATGTAATAGCTTTAAAGGGAAGGGAACTAAAAGTAGTTAACCTGACGAACGCAAAACCATTTGACGCAACGAGGGCAGAATTAAAATAATGGATGAGAGAAACCCATAAGGCCTTTCGGAATAATGAAACCGTGGGTAGAACCACAAATATCCTATAGGGTGACCCTAACGAGAGCAGGACGAGAAGCCTCATCAAAATGAACAAGTCTAAGTCTAAGCATGTAGAGAGGACAGTGAAACACTGGAACACTTTCTTTGCTATTGTCAGGCTTTCGCCGAAAATAGATCCAAATATCTTGGAAGTGATATTATTTCGGATATAATATCCCTCAAGAACACTGATTGGAAAATTCTTAGAAATTACGTCCAGGAAACTGAGTCTCTGAACATCGGACGATAATACATTTAGTGAATACTATATAAGGCTTTTGTTTTACCAACAAACATTTTTCACGAAAAGGAGCGCACAACAGGACCGATAGTAGCCGAGGTGTATTTCTTCGCATTTGATGTAGATACAGCCTCCTATTAACCTAACCTAAGGGAATAACAAGATAAGATCGTGTATAGAATCCAATATTTGGAATGTGAAATCGAAACTGGAGTATATTTTTCTGCTGCGCTGAATCCGCATCTGAATTTCTCTATCGGTTTTCAAAATATATTAATCCAAAGTTTTTAGTCATATTTGAGACCTTATAACAGCGCGAAGTTACTAATGTTATTTGAAAATTCTACGATCATAGACTGATTCAGCGCAGCTTTGGCAACATCTGCTATAAATCTTTATATAAATCTATGCATGCTCTTTGTAGGAAGTAACATCACGATTTTGTGAGCACTTTCGGACTTCCATAAGGAGTTTAGATATTACTAGTTGTTATAAGATCATGTTAATTCTAAAAATCGTTCAATTTGATGATATTCATGAAGTAGGTATGTATATATGTATGAATACATTTGTTTAAAACAGTAACATAATCTATGATATAAGTAAGTAGGTACTTCAAATGTATACCGCAAATTATAAAAAAAACAAAATCATGCAAATAATTTTAATTAAAATTTAATTTAAACAAGTTTGTTATAATGTATTATAACGAATGCAATCATCTAAAAAAATTTAAAAATACACAGTTATTTTCATTAAATATTTAGTACACAAGTATTAAAACGGAAATATATAGTTACACAAATTTAAAATTAAATTTCCTAAATAACTTAAATAAAAAAACACAAAATCAAACACTAATTTAAAAAAAAAAAATAACAACAACACAATAAAGACATGCCAACTTATGTATGTAGAGTATTTTGTAATGCAACAAACAACAACAAAAAAAAATTAACATACAACATTTAAAACAAGTGTATTAAAAACGATCATAATTTACCACAAACACATGTAAGTCAAACATAAAAACAACAGAGAAAAACATAAATAAAACGGAAACATTTAGTTGCAAGCAGACTGTAAACAAAAAACACACACATTTACTGATGTTATACATATGCACTGCAACATTCGTGAACAGTTTTTCTAATAATCGGTGCTTATGAAACTTTTTCAACTTGTACTCACAGTCTGTTGCATGGAATTATTTGATGTTGTGGCAACGTTTGACGAAATATTTGCATTTGTTGCCGTAGAACCATTAACGTTCTGTTGATGCTGTAAAAAGACCAGAGGGCCCATGTTATGTGAAGGTGAGGCCGTCGTTGTGGGTCCTGTTTGCGATGTTGTTTTAGCATTGTATAAAGATTTGGGTTGTTGAACAATAGGTTGTGGGGCTTTGGTTGAACAAGCTGTATTATCGAATTGATAATACATGACATCGGTGGCAGGGGTGGCACCACCATAGGCAGCTGGAGTACTGCTATTAGTAGTTTTATAAACATTTGGCGGTAAGGAGGGATCAGCTGTCTGTGAACCAGAAATATGATAAGCTGTAGGCTGTTGTTGTTGCTGCTGTTGCGTCGGCTGTTGAGTGGATCTTAAAAATTCGGGCATTTGTGGCATTTTATAGTTATATATAAAGGGTGGCTCATATTCATTAGTTGTGGGATAGGCTAAAAATAAATCTGATTTGGCTGGATGTAAACGTGACCCGTAGCCCGGATATTGCGAACCCGACATAGAATAACCCATGCCGCTGAGAGGCGCCAAATGGCCGCCACCCGTTAACAACTGGGTCTTTGTTATACACTGACCCGATAGACGTCTAGTGGGAAAACCTAAATCCGATTTAGCATCCCGTTTTTTGGCCTGCATGGCTACTGTAGAGGGTCCTTGATAATAGTAAGGGGCAGCTGGGGTATTTGGCCATTCTGGAAAATGATCCATTTGATTATTAGTAAAACTACCACTACCATTTAAACTACCAATACCGTTACCACCACCAATAGTACTATTATTACTTATATTAATTGTACTACCATTGCTGCCCCCACCAGCTGCCAAAGGACGTGTTTGCGTAGCATTTCCGCTTTTCGTACCGAAAACATTATTTAGACTAAACTTATATTGATTATTTTCAAATGTTGTGTAATTTAATAAACGATGACTAGGTTTTGATTTATCTGCAGCACCCTTATCCAAAAGCTGTTGTTGCTGTTGAGTTTGTGCTGATTGTTGTGGCTGTTGCTGATGATGCTGCTGCTGTTGTTGCATGGGCTGTAGTGGAGGATGTGTTTATTTATGGATGATTATTATTGTTGTTAGTAAATACTTAACAATGTTTAAACATTGGATTAGAAAATATTGTTAATTTATGGTGTTTAAATTTAAAGTTGTTATAAAAATGAGTAAATACTACGTGTGCTATTTTCAAGCTATGCTAATTGATATGGCTGCGTGAGTATTTTCAATTTACACAAGGAGGAATTTCATGTGACATAATAATTTTTCATTTTGTATTATCCTTAGAGATGGAATTTTAATTATATTTTATTATTTACCTGTTGTGTAGTATTTCAAAGTGATATTTTTTCCCAAGGGCGTTTGAAATGTAATATATTCTCTGAAGTTGTTGTAAATTAAAAGCTGAAATTTTTACTCAAGAGTACTTATTTATAATGGTACTTATTTTGAATGAATGTTAATTATTAAACAATCCTATGAATATTGTTGCTGTTTTGAATTAGATTAAAATTTGTATAAATATTTATTTTAATTGAATTTATATTTAGTTTTAATTTATTCTGTTATGTAAAAACTTGAGTTTTTGGAGAAAGATCTGAGTAGGTTGTGCTTTAACAATATAACCAAACGAAGTAAGTTTGAACAATTTTCAAATTTCGTTTGATTCAAAACTTATCATTAATTTAATTAATCTTAAGTTTTACTTGATTTTGGAAAGAAATGTTTTCACGACAGTTGTAAACGCTTAACAGTTTACTAATTGGTAATGTCGAAGTTATCCGAACGTTTCAATTTATCTATTAGTTGACGTTCCTCATGTTGTGAAGAGCATCGAGACACAAACGAAGTCTGGAAGTTACGCAAATAGTTGTATAATTCTTATATGTATATGATCCTTTGCATCAAAAAACTATCATTTGAATAAAGTTTTCAAAGCTGCAGGATCAGGAAACCAGGACTAATAGAATTCTAAGTCCCTTACCGAGAAGGTATGCCTACGATGTTGTAATACTTCCAAGAGGAAATGATCCAAATTGCTTGTGTAGATATACGAAATTTCCTGAGCACATAGAACCCCGTAGAAGAAGTATGTTTTCTCACATTAGAAGAAATACACCTTTACCAATGTTTCTGATATAAATCGAACCCTGCGTATTGACTGACTAGAATGCTAGTGAAATGGATTCCACTCTCACATACCGCCTTTATGAAAGTGAGGTTAACCAAACCTAACTTATGTATAAATAATATTTTGCAATTCTTTGAACCAAAAGTACAATATACTTAAAACCAATATGGGTATTCATGAGTATATGCAGCCGAACTTTAGGCAAAAACAAATGAGGTTATAGAACACATCATCAATATACATATTCTGGATACTTTGCAAAGCTTTACAAAGCTATTTGTCGGAAACTTTGAGCCATTAACATCAGATATAAAATCTTGGTCAAGAGGAGCATTTGAGTTCTAAAATTCTATATTTAAAAGCCAGAAACAGTCTTAACCGAATACACTTCCAGTGTAAAGCTTTAAATCATATGGGTAACTGGCCACTCGGGAATAATAGAAATTAAGGAACGAATATACTTACTGTAAAGGAAAGGGATGTCGAGTAAGTTATCCCATCGAATGCAAAACCGTTTTACGCAATGAGGACTGAGAATCCCATACGGAAACTTGGAATAATAAAACAGTTGGTTGAACCACAAAAATTCGAATAAGAAGAGGACAAAAAGCTTCCTCAAAATTAAGTTAGTGTACGTAATTTAAGTGGTTTCAGAACATACGGAGATGACAATGAAACCCCTGAACATTTTCTTTGTCATTGTCAGGATTTAGTCGAAATTACCCCCAAATATCTAGGGAGCGATACTATTCTAGATATAACATCCTTCTCGAACACTAATTGGAAAATTTTAAGCATCTACGTCCAGGAAACTGAATTTCTGAACATCGTATGATAACAGCATTCATAATGCAATATGTAAGGTTATTTCAACATATGGGTAACTGGCCACTCGGGAATAATAGAAATTAAGGAACGAATATACTTGCTGTAAAGGAAAGGGATGTCGAGTAAGTTATCCCTTCGAATGCAAAACCGTTTAACGCAACGAGGGCTGAGAGTCCCATACGGAATCTTGGATCACTAATTCTCGAACACTAATTGGAAAATTTTTAGCATCTACGTCCCGGAAACTGAATTTCTGAACATCGTATGATAACAGCATTCATAATGCAATATGTAAGGTTATTCCCAACAATAATTTCCATGAGGGCACAACATGCCCTATGTATATTTCTACGGATCTGTGTATAATGGATCATCCTCTTAACCTAACCCAATCAAGTTTTCAACATTTTCAATATTTTGAAAATACCAACAACTCAAACATTTATAATTCTCTTCTGAAAATTTATTTTAAACATGAAATTCCTCCACACTTCCATTTCCAAATAAACTACAGTGTACTTATAATTATTTTTGTGTTTAGTGATATTATTTCGATTATTGTTGTAAAATAAAGAAAAGACTATAAAATGAGATTCAATACCGTAATTGTGTGATTGTTAACTGCTGCAGCACATGAGGAAGGCTGGGATGATGATGACGATGATGTTTGTTGCTGTAGCTGATGATGATGATGATTATTATTGTTATTATTGTGATGGTAATGATGTTGATTGTGTATATTGTTTAGATGGGAATGTTGTTGCTGTAGCAGGTTAGTAGAGTATTTATAATTATGCTTTGGTTGTGAGGAGGAGTTGCTATTAGTACTATCATGACGTCGTTGGCCATGAAATGAATGCTGTTGAGGATGATGAAGATTATTTTGATGATGATGCTGTTGTTGTTGTTGATTATGATGATGTATTTGGTGTTGTTTATTTTGATTACTCACAGTCTGTTGCATTAGGCTATTGTAAGCCGAGGTATTACCAACTCCACCTCCATTGCCGCCGCCACCTACCCCATTCATAATGTTACTATGGGTAATTGAGGATTTACGATGACTACCACTAGAAGCACCTGAAGATTTGTTAGTACCATAACGTGTACTGTCACTGGATCTACATTAAGGGAGAAGTTTTATTTGTAAATGTTGTAGGTTTTGCGGGTGTGTAGGAGTAACATTGTTTGAAAAAAAAGAAAGTCAAGCAGGAAAGTGTTTATTAGTATTAGTTAATGGTTTCGAGAGGTGTTTTTATGACTTTAGCAATACTATCGTTTAATTTAATGTAAATTTTACTACTTACCTTTCAGAGGAGTAAGCATAATCTTGATCGGCACCCAAACCAGAATCGGTGTGTTCATGTGAGACTCTTAAAGCAGAATTTTCCATAGGACTTAAATTTGATCCAGTAGGGGATATAAAATCTCCCATACTCATACTAGACATCATACTATAGATTAAAAGTGTTTAAAGTTTTTATTACAAAAATCAAAAAGATACATTATTACATAAGACCAAAAATTGTTTTTAGTAAAATAAACCACAACCATGTTACTCTTAGTAATCGAAAAGAACTTACCGCACCAAACCACTATTACGATCACATTCCCTCGACGAAACTGTACTAGCCGAGCGTATTGAACCATTTTTGGCACCATTACTATCATTGGGATTAGAATTTTGGTAACATAAGCTAGTGAGTGGCAAATATATTTATAGATATATAATATATATAAGTAACAATAGCAATTGCTTGTTTTTGTTGTTCTTTTGCGTTTAGTGTTTAATGCTTTAAGAGCGGCTATCATCGCAAAATACTTACCCTCTTATGCGATCGACACGATTTTTACCATGACCACTGATAGAGCCACTACCATTGGTCAGGGTATTACCAGAGCCGGTACTTTTGCCGCCAACACTATTTTTGCTATTGCTCTTGTGTATGCGTATATTTGAATTGGAACGCTTTGAATTGGTTTCCACGACGGTATAAGGGATTTCACGTAATTGATCTTCCGTCATGCCAGCCGTGTCTACCAAACCAAATTGTAAATGTTTAGCCAGTTCACTATTCCATAAACGATTGCGATCGGAGGGGGATCTGTGAGGTAAAAATCAACTCAATAAAGTTTTTTTTTTTCACATAAAAAATAATATAAATAAACTTGCTTATTCTTTTTGTGCCTTCTTGATTTGTGATGCGAGTGAGTATCAGAGTGCGAATCGTTGCTATGCAAACTACGTGCCACCATACTGCTTTTGGAAACAGATGCCTGCTGTACTGAACTCTGACCCAAACTAGCTTCTTGTTGCCTTCGTTGAGCTTCACGCCACTGCGAACTGGAATCAATTAATTCCGAATGTGAACCCACCGCACTGGCACTACGTGCCGTCGATGAACGATGTCCAGAATAGCTGCGACCACGTGTACTCTCATGTTCCGAACCGCCGGAATCACGTCGATGACGTGAACGTCTATGTTTGCGATGATGCGAACGTGCTGATCGTCCAGAGCCACGTGATAATTCACTCTCATTATCTGAAGTACGACGATGACGATGTTTATGCCTGAATGCGTAAAAAAGAATAGCAACATTATAATGATGCTTATTAATTTGAAATGCTAGGAAATCAATAATATTTTTTTCTTTGCTGTTGAAAAATTACTACCTATCAAGTATGCTTGTCTGAGATGTTTTATTGATTGAAAAATTGCTACTTCTAGAGGTAATCATGCAGTTTGGTTTTGATTTCTGTTTTATATTTAACAATGTGTAATAAATCTTTTAACTCAATAACTATTTGGTTTCTGTAGACAAGATGTTGAAAACTGTGTTTTCAATTGAGAAACAAGTTGGCTGGTTGACTTGTTTTTTTATGAGGAGTTGTCCAAAGTTTGGTACACTTCGAAGGAACATAAATATTCCTTGCTATGAAAAGATTTGTTTAAAATTTATTTGGATTAGAAAAACGAATACACAGTATTTCATCCAATCTCTATGTTAAATTTAAGATTGATATCTAATCTAAATTTAAGACCGTATTGGATTGTAAGAAAGCTTTAACTGAATTCTCTCCCAGAAGTAAGGTTTACACCATATAGGTACCACGCCATTCGGGAGTATTCGACAACAAAAGGGCGAATATAATAGCTTTAAAGGAAAGGGAGCTCGAGGTAGTTAACCTGACAAACGCAAAATCATTCGACGCAACAAAAACTGAATTAAAAAATGAGGGTGAGAGGATCCCATAAGGCCTTTTGGAATAATAAAACGGTTGGTAATACCACAAAGATCCTATGGGGTGACCCTGATGAGAGCAAGATGAGAAAAATAAGCAAGTCTGAAGTATAATGGAATGTATTCTGAGTGGACAGACAGGATTACGAGCACATCTATACAAAATTGGACGTGCGGATTCAGACGAATACAGAGCATGTGAAGAGGACAGTGAAACTCTGGAGCAATGTTCTTTTGCACTGCTGGAAATCCTACAAAATCCTAATGCCTAAAACCAAAGAAAATAGGTCTTTAGAAGACTATGTATAAAGATTTATGTAGAAGTATTCCTATTTGATATCTATCGTCACTAGCTCATCTGACCCAATATGCGAAACATATATTAAACATTTTGAAGCTTTTGAATGTTGAGGTCGTTAAAATCCAGTTTCTCCTCGCAGATAACGCAAAGTGATCAATACAATGCTAAGCTGCTCAACATTATTTGGAAAGGAATCACAAAATGCCTGTGCCCAAACCTATACAACTCTGCAAAATATACATAAATAATTTTCGTAACCTTCAAAAAAGAAAAACTACAACACATTTTAAAGTTTTCAATGTTGATGATCATCATACTGACAAATTCAATTACCTGCGTGTGGAACGTGAATCATTTGAGGAATGACTCTCCACCGAACTAGATCGATAACGTTGCTGTTGACTGTTCGTGGTGCCATTGGCTGATGTTACGTGATCACGCTGTGAAGAACGCGAATGCGTATTGTGCTGCGAATGATGATGGTGATGATGATTATTACTGCTGCCGCCTCTGCCATCAACACCGTTAGCACCACCACCACCGCCACCTGTTGTGCTAGCTGAACGTACAGATCGTGGACTGGACGGTTTATTGCCAAAGAGGGAACGTTGCTGTGACCTAGGCCATGGAGCGCTACGTGTACTACGGGGGGAATCAGGTGTCTGTATATGACTGCCACCAACACCATTGCTATTATTGTAATTACTTTGACTATGCGGCATTGTATGTTGTGACTGCTGATGATAGGGATTAATGCCAAGACTAGTGGGTATACTATACGTTGAACGATAGGGACTCTCATAGTTGCTATATAAAGGAAAAACAATTTCAATGAAAAATAATTGTAAAAGTTTTAGTGAGTTTTGTTGGTACTAAATCTATAAAATAAATAAAAATTGACCAATTATAAAGTCTTAAATATAAATTGTTTAATCATAAATCTAAATTAAAGGCAGTTATGTAGCTATTTATTTCTGTATATTCCCTTTCTTACATTGTACTGAACTGCTTTAAGCTAAACTTAAACTCCAACTTGATGAGCCAACTAACATCTTTAACTCCTTACATGGACATTTAAAATAGAACTAGAGAGCAAGATGTGTATTTGTAATTGAGTAATTATAGGCGCGATTTGCCTAGTTGTAACCATGTTACCAAACGAAACATTTGTTTCTGTTACTTGGACTAGCAAGTGAATTATTTGTTTGGCTTCTACGGCACTTATTCATAATGGATGTGTGGTGACCAAACATCTTTCCTGGGTACTAAAGTGTGCTTTGTCCTGGGATTTATTTGTAGCTGTGGCTGATGTTAAATATTTGTTATTTTTCACTGTTTGGCATGTTGTTGAAAAGTGTAGTGGACGTTTGTACTTATTACACACAGCCAAACATAGAGATAGACGGACAGACTATATTCCATTCTTTTATATGATTTATGTATTGCCATTTAAAGTAAATTTGTTTACCAGTTTTATTTTTTACGACTATTCTTTTTTTTATATAGAAAAATATGTTTGCTGGTAACAGACTAAAAAGCCTTTCAAACCTAGCAGCAGACCATGCCAGTTACGGGTATGAGGAAGTTAGTTCTGCTAGAGAAAAAAAGTTAATGTTCCATTAGGTGAATGTGTGTTTTTTTTTCTCTTCATCTCATTTCGTCTTCTTCGTGTGATTTAATGTTATTGGTTTTTAAGTTATGGACAATTTAAATTTTTTGCATCATTATAGTTGTTACATTGGAATGTGGGCAGTCAGTCAGTCAGTCATGTAGTTGTTGTATATTCTGTGTAAATAATTTTGTTGAAAGGAGAGTTATGTATGGACATATGTACGTTCCAATGTAGCATGTACCACGTACTAAAACATGAAATTGCTGTATTTCCAAAGGGAATACATACATACATACTCTTACAACTAACATCAGATTGTTTTGTACGAGT
Organism: Lucilia sericata; assembly: GCF_015586225.1. NCBI lineage: Eukaryota > Metazoa > Arthropoda > Insecta > Diptera > Calliphoridae > Lucilia > Lucilia sericata. Next base: position 438,233 of record NW_023994103.1, on the reverse strand, counting down.
ATCAATGTTGTAGATTTTAAATAAAGATTGCGGAAAAGAGATAATAATTTGAATTTAATAACAAATTCCTGTACACAATCTAAGATGTGTTCCGAGATAAATGTTGTTAAAGGAGCGCTATACAAATGGTTTGATTGTGTCTGGAAATTATCGGATGTGATTAACGAGTGTTGTGTTTTTTGTTGCGCTATCTTAGTGAATAAAAGTTAATTTTGCATTGAAGAATACGTGATTAATTGGAATATATGTATGTATTGCAGTGAAAGAAGTTGACGATTTAAGGAAATCGTTAGGGGAAAGTTCTTAATAGGAAGAGTTTTAACTGTTCTTTAAAGTTCGTTATAAACAAATACGGAATACGGAAGCAAGCTTTAGGAGCCAGCCTCTAGCTTAAGCGGTGACGTTAGTTAGTCGTGCAAATTTATAATTCAAATCACAAATATGTACTTGTTCGATACTATAGAAGAAACTTTCATTAACCTGTCTGAGGCCGACTAACTAAATTTGACCGCTTATCCTCATTTGACTAGCATTCTTCACAAGTGTCATTAAATACCAATAAACTGATATCTGAAAACATCTTAAAATCTTTCTGTGAATCATATTTTATCTGGAGGCAATATTAAAGGTCCAACATAGAAACCGTTAGTCTTTAAATAGTTCTATGATGTTTAAGAACCGTTTATATCTATAGTCATATCATTCTCTTTTATCAAATCTTTGATATCAGTAACTCCTTTAATTTATATCGAACTTTCTCAGAGATTGCTCGTTATTAACATCAATCGATCTCATTAAATGAGTTTAATATTAATTCAGGGGTACCGCAAGGCTCCGTTCTCCGATCACCTATTCTATATCTTCCAAGCTTATCTACTCTTTTACAGATGACAACTATTCATACTATAATAGGTCAAAACTTCCTGTGATTAGGGCTGTGAGGCGAACCATGAGAGATTTGCTTAATCAGGGAATAATCAGTCTCTGAATGGGGGCGTGTCAATAGACTCGACTTTAACACAGCATTCCGAAAGTTCATAATGCTCTGGACATAGATATAGTGGGTGGACCGCAGTATTAATCATATTTTTCAAGTGCCTCGGGTTTTCAAATTGTTTTTAGAAATGCTCACTTCATCTGATCTTCTACACCATTTATATCAGCCCAAACATAATATACAACTCTCATGTATTCACCGGTACCTCAAATTATCGCGTGCATATACTTATGATAGTAAGGTATCCAAATTCTTGCATTTTCTAGAGCAACGTTGTAATGTGGAATGTCTTTTACTGGAATTTGTTTCTTTTGGAATTAGCGATCTTGTCCCTACTTGTATTTCTTCTGGAACAAAGCAATTTGTTTTCGATTGATCTTGTTCTTTATCTGTACTGTCCGTATATGGATTAAACTCACAACAGTGATATTTCCATTAACTTGTGAAGTGAGCAAATCGAATGTTTACAAACACTATTTCTTTTATCCTCCCTCCCATAACTTATTATCCTAGTTTGATCATCACATCCGTGCTGTGATATCCGACTTTTTTTTACCCCACACATAAAATTTAACATAGTTTTCAAATCAGAGTTGTCTCCAGGTATGAATGGATTTACACAGAAATGAACTGCAGCTTTGGTTCTGGCTCACCTTCTTGCCAACAGCTGTTGTGTTATTAAGCCTGAAATATTTACGGCAGTGGTAGCCTCATCTCAGTTTTCGTATCAATATAGGGATTTTTGGCCGACAGCCAAGCGGCATTTCATTTATTATATTCTTACACTACCACTTTCCTTTTGGTCTGACAATTAAAAAAAATATCTGTTAAGGCTGGGTCGCCTGTTTGATATAACCCCAGTTTGTGTCCCTACGCCTAGACACTACTATGGAAATGAACTGGCAGATGTGCTAACCAGAATGGAATCTGCTCTTTATATATCATATGCCGTTTCAGTAGCAACTGCGCTGGGATTTATCAAAAGTAGTTTTTTGTCAGTTTCTTCAAAAGGTTCTAAAAAATATATGGATTTATCCATACACATCTAAATGAGCCATGATTATGTGGCCTTCTTTCAATGAGAAACACACTATGGACAATGCTTGCTGGGCAGGCATAAAGAGAAAACAGTTTTCTACTTTCTCTTATAATATCCTGCTCTAGGAAGAATTTACCCAACCTTGATGAACTATCTAGATCAAAATTTGGAAGCGGCTGCATCTAATACAACATTAATATATAACGATACATCAAACGATTGATATGGTCTCATTAAAACGGTGTCCTTAAGAATCTCCTTTCAGTATGATCCGGCTGATGAACATTAAAAAAAATAATTTTTGATGTATGTAGGTCAGGTTTAACAAGTGAGAGTGTTATATTCGGCTGTGCCCAATCTCATATACCCACCATCAAACCGTATGGGAGAATCCATGTCAAAACGGACAGAAAATTGAAATTTTCGGATAAGGCATACATGCCTTAAAACGAATGCTTTCCTATAAACATCAGGGTGATATTACTCATCAAATTAACTGAAGAGGACCTTATATGAGAGATAGGGTTAATTATTGACAGTTTTTCATAAATTTTTTTTAGACTAATTTTGGTTCGTATAAAACATCTTTACATCGAATATCACTTTTCGACGCTTTCCGCGTGAAATTCGGTAGGAAGATTTACGTTCCTATAAATGTTTCTTATATAAAATTTCATAACTGTTTACGTATTTTTAAGTCAGCAAAGATCGTTAAAGTAATTTTCTTATGGACCTATCCTCAATACATTTGGTAGAGAGATTTTAACTTGTATAAAAAATATGTGTATCGAATTTCATCGCTTTTCTGGTATTTTTAAGCCAGTAATTAGCGTTAAAGTAATTTTCTGAAGGGGACCTTATATGGGGGATGGGGTCAGTTATGGACCGATCAACATAAAATTTGTTAGCGAGGTTTTGGATCATAACAGACTTACTTATGTCAAATTTCATTGTTATACTAGTATTTTTAAGCCAGTAATGAGCGTTAAACTCATTTTCTGAAGGGGACCTTATCAACTATGGACCGATCCACATAAAGCTTGATAGAGAGATTTGGGCTTCATTGAAACTTATGTGTATGTCGAATTTCGTATATTTAAGTCAGTAATGAGCGTTAAAGTCATTTTCTGAAAGGGACCTTATATGGTGGGTAGGGTCAATTATGAACCGATCCTCATTAAATTTGGTAGGAAGATTTTGGATCATATGAAACTTATTTATGTCGTATTTCATCGCTATACTCGTACTTATGAAACACATATATCCCGGTAGAGCTGCTCTTCTAGGGTCCACTTGTATGACGGCTATCCAAAAACGCGGACCGATATTGCCCATTTTCAATCCCAAACAAACCTTACCTATAGAGAATGTTTGTGGAAAATTTCAATCCTCTGGCTCGTTCCGGACTCTCTCGTGTTTTCAACAGACAGACAGACATGGCTAGATCGTCTTAGAATTTAATAAGGACCATCTTTTTTGATGGTGGGTGTAAAAAGAAGACAATAATCCAAATCAATCATTTTTTTAATTCCATGAATCATTCTAGGAAATTGAAAATTACCTCAAGGCATCCCACAAAATGGTTCGAGTTTACTTTTGGGGGACGAAATGTCCGTAAATTGAAAAATCTCCAACAAAATGTATTAAGTCCCCGGATAGATTATATCCCACTTACTTATTTTATAACTGATTCATATAAAATCCTTTGATATCTAAAGTAAACTTTAAAATTGATTTTTCATTGGAATTAACAGTTCCTTAAATCGATTTTCATGAAATTTTTCTTTAGCAGTTAAAGTATAAAAAAATGACACAACACATTTTGTTTGCCATCAATAACTATTTACTACTAAAATTTCCGCACCAACTTTCTGCACAAAATCAAAAAGAAAATGTAAAAATAAATAATAATATGATTGTCTCCCGTAATCTAACAAACAACCCACGTATGAAAACATGGTTGGCTGGCTGGCAACTTTGAACAAGAATTTAACAATTTATTTTATTACTTAATTTCTTGGAAAGATATTCTTTTTTTTTTACTTTGAGGCATAAAATTGATTCTTGTAAAGTCTAGACACAAAAAAATTACAAAAAAAACATAGAAAACAATTGTTTTGTATGTTGCGATTACGTTAACTTAAATCTACAGCACACAAGTTGCAGTAAAGACAAACAAAACAATTCAATTCGACAAAATCACTTTGTGGCATGAATTTAGTGGAAATAAAAGAAAATTATAATAAAAAAATCCTTTTGATTTAAACAAAAATAAACTCAAAGGCCTGACTTAAAGCTATAAAAAATAATAAACAAATTTATAATTTAAAATTTTGTCAACATCATCACTGTTACACAATTGCTTTTGAGTTTTTTCTTATACTTTCTAAATCATTTAACTCACCTCGCATTTTTGGCATTTAAAAATGCTGAACTGCCACCAAATTGCTCTGATTTTTTACAGCCATTTAAAAAATCATCCATTATACGTCGTGGCTGACGTTTCGAGGGAACACGCACAAAGGCAGGAGGTGAACGATTAATAAATAAAGAATCTTTTGATGATTTTTCTTTGCTATAAGAAGAAATAGAAAATAAAAGAAAAGTTGAGGTTTTTTATGTAAAAAAATAAGTTTTTGTAGATAATTTATTTACATAAATATGCGGAATAATTGCTGTGGTTTATTTTTTATGTTTTCGAAGAAATGTTTAAACGTTATCGACCTTTTTATACCCACCTTCAAAAAAGATGGGGGGTATATTGATTTTGTTATTCCGTTTGTAACACATCGAAATATTAGTCACAAAATTATATATATTCTGGGTCCTTATTAAATTCTAAGACGATCTAGCCATGTCCGTCCGTCTGACTGTATGTCTGTTGAAAGCAGAAGAAAATGAACAATATCGGTTCACATTTTGGGATAGCCCCCATACAAGTGGACCCCCGAAAAACAGCTTTTACGGGCATATCTATTTTAAAAGTACGAGTATAGCGATGAAATTCGACAGAAATAAGTTTCATATGAGCTGAAATCTTCCTACCAAATTTTATGAGTATCGGTCCATAATTGACCCTACCCCCCATATAAGGCTCCCTTCGAAAAATCACTATAACGCTCATTACTGGCTTTAAAAGAAGAATATAGCGATGAAATTCGACACACATAATTTCCATGTGAGTCAAAATCTCTCTACCAAATTTTATATGGATCGGTCCATAATTGACCCTACCCCCCATATAAGGTTCCCTTCAAAAAATGACTAATTATTATTACTGGCTTAAAAATACGAGTATCGCGATTAAATTCGACACACATGAGTTCCATCCGAGCCGAAATCTGCCTATCAAATTGTATATGGATCGGTCCATAATTGACCCTACCCCCCATATTAGGTTCACTTCGAAAAATGACTTTAACGCTCATTATTGGCTTAATGATACGAGTATAGCAATGAAATTTGACATAAGTAAGTCCCGGGCTAAAAAATTATGCAAAATTTTATAAAAATAGTCAACAATTCACCCTACCTCTCATATAAGGTCCTCTTCAGTAAAATTGATGAGTAATGTCACCCTGATATTTATAGGAGAGCATTCCTTTTACGGCATACGGTTTGATGGTGGGTATAATAGATTCGGCATAGCCGAATATAGCACTCTTATTTGTTTTTATTGTGGGGTTTGAGATTTGTGTTTTTTTTTAAACTGATGGGATAATTAACCTATTTTATATGATATTTGTTAAAAAATTTAACTTCAGGTTTAAAGTTTTTATAATTTAACTGCAAACAATTGAGATGCATTAAAGACAGTTTTTCTGGATTTTCTGATGATTAAAAGTATATACACTGAAGATAATCCATGCTTAACTTAACGAAACAAAATTTCGTAACAATTACGAAAATTTCGTGAATAATATGAAATATTACTTAATCAAAACCTTTTCTATTTTTACAAAAGTACTAAGATCTTTTATATTATCTTTTTCGTAAATTTAAGCCAAATTAAACATAATAATGTTAATTACATTATAATTAAATAAATTTTATTTTCAGTGTAGATAATGTTATTTTCTTATTACCCAAAAAAAAAACTCATTACTTCATCATGTTTTAAATTTATTTAATAATATAGTTGAAGCGACAAAAAAACTCTATTTTTCAATTTAATAATGTGTCTGTCACCAAAACGTAAATCATAACCTTACATGGTAATGACCATGAAAATGTTGTGAAAACTTTCATAGACACTGCCAGCACATGCATCTTGTAGGAAAAAAGTGCAATATAGAAATAATTTTTTTCTTTTTTCTTCTTTTTTGCAAAAGTTTGTTTTTTAAGTAATTTAATTAGGAAATGTGTTTTTCATTTGACTTTTTTGTAGATTAACATGTTTCATGTTCTTATTATACGTTACGTCTGGCAAAATGTTAAGTTAGTTTTTCTCTAAAAAGGAATTTGTTGCTAGAACTAAAAGTTTTCTTAAACAAATTAAATGTGAAAACTTTTGTTTTGACTTTGCCTTTGGTATTTAGTTGTACGTTTAAGTGTGTTTGTGATCGGTTGTAATGGAAAAATAATTTCATAGCATTTCTCTCTCTTAATAAACCATTAAGATAATTAGCTATTAAAAAATAATTGTTTAAAGTTGGTAGTTAGTTAGAATAGTTTTATAATTTAAACAGAATTTCTTGATGTTTTTTTTTCACTCATCACAAATTTGGTGAAAGGTATTAATCCTACTAAGTCATTACAATACTTCTGACTGATCATTGGCCATTAGATGTGACCTCTTCCCATCTTTCTGGCAACATGGAATTGCCTATCTTTAGAAGCAAAGAATTAGTCAAGCCAATTTGGAACACCCTGTTTTAAAGTGATGCTAATCCCAAAAAGTGCGTTCGGTATCGATCAAACTAAATAGTAGTCTGTTGGGGAAAGGTCTAGACTATGAGGAAGGGTCGACCGTTGTCATAATGAAATATTATGTTTTTATGTCTGGCCGCATATTCTGGGATATTTCCGGCCAATGGTCATTTAGAACAAATGAGTAGCATTCAAGTTCTCTGATATCTGGTCTCGTTAGATTTGTACTCGAATAATTTTGCAATCTTTTGTTGAGTTTGATAACAATCTTCAAGGAGGATTATCTCAAATGCTTCGCTCAATGGAACATATTCACTAGCAGCTTCGATGAGCAATCGGTCTGCTTCTCTGATATCTGGTCTGGTTAGATTTTTACTCGAATAATTTTGCAATCTCTTGTTGACTTTGATGACAATATCTCAAATGCTTCACTCAGTGGAACATATTCACTACAAGCTTCGATGAGTAAACGATCTGCTTCAACGGTAAAGTTGAGTGGCATTCAGGTTTTCTCATATCTGGTCTGGTTAGATTTGTACTCGAATAATTTTGCAATCTCTTGTTGAGTTTGATGACAATCTTTAAGGAGGAACATCTCAAATGCTTCGCTCAATCTTCGATGAGCAATCGGTCTGCTTCAACGGTAAAGTTGAGTAAAGAAAAACTTTCATAATGTTCCATAACTTAATGAGAATAAATGACAGATATTGTACCCTTCAAAATGCTATGACTTTTATTACCTGAATTTGCCCCGCCCACTGTAAATAGGCAGCTATCTTGGAGATACTATTAACAAGTTTTATTACTTGATGACAACACAAACTATGAAAGTCTAAAAGGTATTTACCCTGTCCCTCTACTATTTCTTTTTAGTATTTTCTTTCCGCTTTGATAATTGACCTCCAGTTCAAACACTGGATGAGCTAGAGCCATCTAATATCTGTGAAGATTACCTCTAAACCCAGTCGTGCAGAACATCAAAAATAAGTGTCAAAGACTTTCCCGAAATACACAACGTATAACGCCATGACATTAAAACATCTTTTTGATAATCGCAACCAATAATGTCCGACCGGAAGATTACCTCAACACACAGTCGCGCAACACATCACAAATATGACAATTGTTGAAATGGAAACAGCACCGAGAACTTCCTCGACATACCCAAGCTTGTCGGTCATCAAAGAGAATTTTCCGAAACCATAACAAGGAAGTATGAGTTCCATATTTCTAGAGATCACGCAGGCAATAATTAAGTATTAACCACACAAATTCCCGATCTCAGAAGACTGTTGCAATGTATATCACTCACGTGATCGTGAAGCTATGATATCTGTTGCGACGGTAACAGCACCTTTAATGAACATTATCAACTCAAGATTTGGGTTTCAACCAAGAAACCACGTATGAAGGTACACCAAGAAGGCATCTCACCAATAACCAGTACAGAACAAATCCTGCTGGCATGCTAGTTTCGGTGGTACCATTAGGTTTACTCATCGGATAGTAAGCCGACGACTACTGCAGATCACGGTACTGGAACAAATCTATACATTGGATTTGCAATAACACCTAGATGTGGTTCACCACCAAGATAACATGCATTATGTTCCTATGGGAATCTAGGAGTATCCGCAGACCCCCATTTGGAAACCCTTATGCAACTTGTTAAACGAAGTTAAAAAATATTCAACAAATAACAACTTTTAACCAACATAAATATTTTTCAACTTTTCGAACTAAAAAAAACTTTCATATACATATTTGCTGCCTGCTTTCCTTATGCTCATTTAAGCAAAATTCCAACAAACAATTTACATGCGTTTCCATTTTCTTTTAAGTTATTCACTTAAATTATTCCCATAATTTATCACTTTGCAAATCCTTTAAAAAAAACATCATCTTCATCGTTGCCATCATCTTCAACGTATATGACAATGACAAGAAAAAGGAATGTTTAAAAAGTTGACAAATTTTTGGCGAAAAAAAAAAAATATAGAACTTACCTGCATTTCAGTCTGCTACCCAATTGAAAAATATCTGAAGTATTTGTGGGAGAATTTGGTAACGTTGGTGGCACACGCATTAAACGAAAAAATGCATGATGCTCCACACAGCAGCGCCATAAATGTTTACAGGCTGATTTGCGAGGTGTTTCAAAGCCATAAGTACTTAACTCGTTCTAAAGTAAAAAAAAAAGAATGAAAAGAAAATATAAGCAACAAAAGTGTTAAAGAAAAACTAAAATAAACCATTTATCTATTGTATGTTAACAACAGCGTTTTTTTCTCTTTCAACTTGACAAACTTTTGCCAACAAATTATGATAAAAATGTCTTGCAACTAGTTAGTTATGCTACAACTTACAACTTAACGCCTTTGATAATAAACTACAATATATTTTCTTTGCAATAAATGCGTTAACAGTAATTTACATACTTACATTTTTATCACTTATCCTTAGCATAAAATAACGTCCTTTATAATAAACTTTGGCTATACGAGGCCAATAATAATGAGCTACTGTTGTCTTGTTACGCAGCACCACGATACCACTTGGCGTTAGACCAAGAAAATATTCGACACTATCTTCACCCTGGAAAATGAACAGAAAAAAATGCATTATAATTTTTTTGTAATTTACAATTTATGTAAAAAAACTCTTTATTCTTATATTACAAAAATATATTCTAAGAAATTTTTCTTTATTAGAGAAAAAAAAGTGATTGTCAAACTGTTACCAAGTTTAGTAGTTGTTTGGTTATTTTTCCAAAGAATTTTTTTTTTATTATGTTTCTTTTTTGTTTAAATAGTGTTTGTAATTAAGTTAATGAAAAGTTGATAAATTTGTATAAGTTTTCCCAGTAAAAGAGCTCTAAAGAATTTTCTAAGGACTTTGTTAGTTATCCTTATAAAATAGTGGTGTTTGTTAAGTTTTTGTTGCTGTTACTGCTTCTGTTGAAAGTGTGAAATAAATAACAGTTAATTGTCTTTAAAAAGCGTTGTTAAAGGGAAATTCTTTTGAACTTTTTTTTATATATATTTGAACGTTGAAAGTGGTATGTACGTTACCCTATAGTATTTAATGGTAATTTAATATTTAATTTTTGTAAAAAGGGTTTATCGTTTTGTTTCAAGGACTTTTCAAGGATTATTTAAACTCATTTAATTAAAAATATTTTGAACATTACACTTTATCGGATGAGAGAGAGAGAGAGAGAGAGAGAGAGAGAGAGAGAAAAGTCTACCTTTTTTGATCTTCGATAATTTTTATACCCTACACCACTTTAGTGGGGAGGGTATATTGGATTTGTGCTGATGTTTGTAACATACAAAAATATTCGTCCTAAGTATACCAATCGGCTTAGAATCGTTTTCTGAGTCGATTAAGCTATGTCCGTCCGTCCGTCCGTCCGTCTGGCTGGCTGGCTGGCTGTCCATGTAAACCTTGTGCGCAAGGTACAGGTCGCAATTTTCAAGATAATTGGATGAAATTTGGCACGCAAGGACGAAGCCTATTGAAAATGGTTAAAATCGGTCCATTATTTCACCTAGCCCCCATACAACAGAACCCCCCGAAAAGGGCTTCTGAGCTCATAATTATGTTAAATATACAGATATATCGATAAAATACGGCACAACTAAGTTTTATAGAAGTCTTGATGACCCTACCAAATTTCATAAAGATCGGGCCACATTTGACCCTAGCTCCCATACAAAGTCCCCTTCAGAAAATTACATGAATGTCCCAAATTAACTTATAAACACAAATATCGCGATGAAATTCAGCACAATAAAATATTATGTCAATATAAATATATTCACAAAATTTTATCGGGCTTGGTCCATATTTGCCTCTAGCCCCCATATAAAGCCTCTTTCAGAAAATTAGTTTTTCATCCATAAATTGCTTAAATGTATCGGAATAAGGGAATATTGAAGATAAATGCTTTATTATGAAAAATAAATCACATTTAATATTCATAACTGGTGTAGGGTATCATATGGTCGGCCACGCCCGACTATAATTTCTTACTTGTTTTGATTAGAGTAGACTATGCAGATCTTTGCATTCGAAAGATGTACATAGCTTAGGCCTATATTAATTCACAATTTTTGGTTACCGAATGTCCTGTTATGTCCTGTTTGCTATTATAGTCTCATTAACCTTTGGCATATAAAAATTATACCCATTGAAACCATAAAATTAGAAAATTTTTTATTGTTCATTAATTCTGAATCTGAATTCTACACAATTATCTAAATTTCGTCTATGATGCGTGTTATGAAGAACAACTAGAAGAAAAATGGTGTTTGTTTTGATTCTGAAGATCAAGGTAGGTTAATAAAATTATAATAATAAGTACTACAATGGGAAGTAAACAAGTCAGTTGTCTACCACCAGTATTATAGCTCTTATTATGGAACTGACTTTGGGCTGTGAAACAAAGGCGTGAGTTTGTGTGAAACTCATTTTGATCTATGGCAACGGAAAGATAGCAAAATAATCAGAACCATTCGTATCATTTGTTTATTATCATTTATGCAAATTCCCTCAACTACCAAGAGGACTTTTCTTAGCAGAATATCAACAAATGAAATGATTGGACTAGATACACTATTTTCGGTCAGATGCGATCTCCAAGTCAGTTTTCTCCAGCTGAATTTGATCTGTAATACTCGGCTGTTTTAAGGTTATGTTAGTGTGACAATAACAAAATCCCAAAATGATCAGAACTATTGGTATCACTTGTTTATTAAAATGTTTTCAGAAACATTGGTATCATTAGTTTATTATCGGTTTGGTACCATTTTAAAAGTCCATATGCTATTTACTGAATCTTTCGTATCTGAAAAACTGGACTACAAACACGCTCCTTTAGGACGATATGGTCACAATCTACTCTAACATTTTAGCAACACTGGACCGGGAAATCTTTCCAAAAAGCTCTGACTCTTGAACTTCTTAGCAGAATATAAACAAATGAAGACTAGGCTAGAGACTCTGTACTTTGGAACGATACGATCTCCAAGTCAGTTTTCTCTAGCTAAATTTGAGCTGTTATACTCGGCTATTTTAAGGTTGTGTTAGCGTGACAATAACAAAATCCCAAAATGATCAAAACTATTGGTATCACTAGTTTATTAAAATATTTTCAGAACCATTTTTATCATTATCAATCCACTCTAACATTTTAGCAGCACTGGTCCGGGAATCAAAGTTATAAATCTTAAAACTCCCTCAAAAGAATAAGTTATTTAAAACTCCAGACGTCGACCACTAATATCTACGCGGACATATCTTGCATTCATTAAAAGTCTCAATTTAAATAAAGACAAAATATCTCCTCCACAATGCACATTCAATCCCTATCAAATTTTAGACGATATTTTATCGTGATAATATGGGTTCCAAGGCATGATATGATTTTCCAAAGGCTGTGATGCAATCTGTTTCAACCTGAATTTTCTTATCACAATATCGAACGAATTCGAGATAGAGATATCTAAACAAATGAATTCACTTTCTATCCTGCCTGTAACAATTTCGATATCTATGAATTGTCAACGGTCACGAAATTAACGGATCTTCTTTTGACAAAACTGTTTCACAAAAGCAGTTCTAGTTCATATTCCCCTGGTCGAAGTATCGAACATAATCGAAGAATAGGCTACAGAATAGCACTGTCATTTATAGAAAATCTTTTTAACATCTTATAAGTTCCTATGTAATAGTTACATAGGTCGGACAGTCCCGAACTACCTATTTATCATACCACTTAAGGTTACCTCTAGCCACCGACTGTCCAGGTGACTAGCTATTTTAACATGTGCTTGTCCTACAAGGAAGTCAATCCAGTCGTAATTCAAGTCTGAGTTGGGGAACAACTCTTGCGTCATCGCGATTATTTTTTAAACGCGTTCAGGCTTGTGTTTGTTGCCTGGCTTTCGACAGTTTTGCGTCTCGCTCGCACTGGTGTAGTGTATTACTTCATATAACTGCTCAAAGTTATATATTGTCTACATTATCCTCGTTTTTTAGTATCACCTTAAGTGAGGTTATGTTTTATTGGTGGAGACCATAGAATACTCAAACGTCTATAACCTGGTGGAGACCATTAAACCTCAACTGTTCAAACCCTGGTAGAGACCATTAAAACTCTTTAACTTTACTGGTGGTGTACCATTAAAAACTCAAATTTTACTAAAGTGTTTAAAGGTTTCCAGCTTCATATATGAAGATATAGATCGATTTGAAGGATTTCCTTTAAAACAACGTGGGATAATTCGGCGTTTTGTTTATAAGCCAACAATTCAAATAATCCAACAAAAGAAAGCCAATCGTCACCCTATAGATTACGAAGACATAAGGCTTAAATTTGTGTTTTAAGTGTCCCCTCTCTCGCTTACAAAGGGAACACTAAAGTGACCATTAACTTCAGCCTCGTTTACAAAGAGTACATCTGTGACGAAAGGCGAATTAGAGTCACTGCCTTTTTCGGATGCATTGACTCTTTGTCGAACTGCAGGGAAGTTGATGAAATGCGAGAGGCTCCGCAATAAATGGATCTTCCTTAGACAGAACTATCTGACAGAAAAATGGAATTCAGGTGGTCCTATCGTTCATAGAAAATGATCTTGACGCCTTAGCCCTTTATATGAATTGGATCATGGATGCAATTTAGATGTTACAGCAAAAGTTGTTTAGACGAAGAAGAAACATAGTTATAAAACCTTCTATATGATTGCCAGTTTTACAGATCGTAGCTTTTTCGTGATCTAGACTACCTTAATGACATGTAAACTAGTCAAAATTTAAAATTTAGTTCTCGGAAAGCACATGATTCACAATAATTCCCAAATTGGGTAGTTCAGGTTATCAAAATGGGCCAAATACCAGCCATAAAATCTATTCCAAAATCAAACAAAATCTTAACAACTTTAGACATACATATTCTTTCATTCTATTGCTATTAAACTCCCATATACAACTTTTTCACACTCACAAAGATATTTGTTCCAAAAAAAAACCTTAAAACTTAATTCCCCCACTATAACTGCATGACCCAACTTGACCCACCCCCAACTATAATTGTTTTTCTTAATGGTGGCAATAAATTTTTCTACACAGATTCGTAATTCATTAACATTTTGCTGTTAAGATCTAAAAGTCTACAATTCTTATTTAATATCAATAAAACTAGAATTTAATTCATGTTTTATTACAATTTGCTAGTTTATGTGTATGCGAATGGTTGGATGGATGGATGTATTTATGTAAAACATAATTTATATTTTATTACATGAACTTAATCGCATAAAAATATGTGGACTTAAATCGCACAACCTCATACCATAGCACTCTGTTGGTTACTGAATAAAAGAAGTCGGAAAGAATAATAAAAGAGAAAAATTAACATAAATTCCAACAATGTCCTTTTAAACATTTTAGTTGGGTATGATTTAAAAAAAAAAAATGTTGTTGGTTCATTTTGTTCGCACTCATGATACTAATTTATGAAAATTCTAAAACTAATAAATTTTGATGGCAACAGCGACAACACCATGATAAAATATGATTATGTGATTGCAGCCCAGAAGTTTGTTAAGTGGCTAATGTATCCCTTTCAGGTAGTGTTTGTTCCAAATGTCTAAGATTCTAGTTGAAAATATCGGAAACAATAACTTGATCAATACTTTTTGGTGTTGATATTAGTGCCGAGATGATATTTGTTATCGTACTTAATCTTTAAGAACCGGAGTGGTATTAAAGGATTAATCTGATATTTCGCATCTGCTTATAGGAAGCACATATAGCTAAAGTGATGCTTTATAATTATCTGGATCAGTTAACACTTACTTCAAATGCTAGTTACATTGCTTCCGTGTTTTGCGAGGACAGCCTCCCTATACTGCCGGAATGTGAATTTAAATATGTGGGTGTATGTATGTAAGGGTTTATTTATGTGTATTAGTTTATTTACTTTTTATTATGTGTAACAACACCAGAAACAAAATTCTTATCAAGAATTTTTCAAAAAAAAATAAATAAAATGGAACTGGGAACCACTAAAATGGCAACAAAACATAAACAAACAACAACCATCAAATACACATTATACAAATGTTAGTCAAAAGGGGGTAAAAGTAGAAGGGGCCAATGGGGTAAAGACCAACAAACCTTTAAAACAAGGTGATTTATGCGACATGGTCTAATGCTCTATCAAGACTGCCATAAAAATGTAAATGAACCAAACGAACAAAATGAAACCAAACCAAATATATCAATTCATTCATTTACTTTTCTTTACAAATTATTGTACAACAACAAAGAAAATCTTTTAAAATACATACTTTTAAATAGCAACGAGTCCTCTTGGCAAAAAGTGTTAAATACCAAAATGTCTAGTGAAATACACAGGAGTTGGAATGGGACAAGCGTGTGTGCTTTTTATCATCACATTCTAAACCAAACATTAGTTACAAAATTTCTGCCATTAAACTCACATCATAACATTTTATATGACTGAGAGTGTGTATGGCTGGCCTTGTGTTTTTTTTTTTTTTTGGGTAATAAAATTATTCGTTGGAACCAAACCTTTTGCCTCCATGAGACACGAGCATGGTTTTGCATTATAAAATTAAATTAGGGTTGTTTTGGCTATTCTACTGCCTTTTTGTACTTAACAGTTTAATGAGAGTGGAAAAAACACAAGCTAAACTTACCAGCACTGGATGTAAATCCACACCGTACATATCATGCCATTTCACTTTATCCAAGTAATTTAATTCAGCTGCTGCCGGTGACATTCCTTTTAATTGCTGATGTAATTCAGCGACCCGTGTTTCTAGTTCACTACTCTGATTTGGTAGCAAACGAAATTCAGATACATAACCTTTGGAGTGGCGTCTTTGGTCATAATCACCCAGTTCAGCTGGAAAGGGGAAATGAAGAGAAAAGAATTGTGAAAATTTAATAAACGTATATGTAAAATTGCAAGTCGGTATAACTAAGTATTTTAAATAACCATTAATGCATGATACGCGGCTGTCAGATGTTACAATGTGAAACTAGAACTGAACTGAACTGGAACCTGAACTAGAATTGAACTAGAACTGAACTAGAACTCTAAACTAGAACTGAACTAGAACTGAAGTAGAACTGAACTAGACTGAACAGAACTGAACTGGAACTGAACTAGAACTGAACTATGAAGTGAACTAGAACTGAACTAGAACTGAACTTGAACTGAACTAGAACTGAACTAGAAATGAACTCAGAACTGAACTAGAACTGAACTAGAATCTGAACTAGAACTGAACAAGAACTGAACTAGAACTGAACAAGACTGAACTAGAACTGAACTAGAACTGAACTAGGAAACTTAACTGCACTAGAACTAGAACTAGAACTGAACTAGAACTTGAACTAGAACTGAATCTAATGAACTAGACTAACTAGAACTTGAACTAGACTGAACTAGAACTGAACTAGACAAACTGAACTAGAACTGACTAGAACTGAACTAGAACTTACTAGAACTGAACTAGAACTGAACTAGAACTGAACTAGAACTGAACTAGAACTGAACTAGAACTGAACTAGAACTGAACTAGAACTGAACTAGAACTGAACTAGAAAATGAACTAGAACTGAACTAGACTGAACTAGAACTGAACTAGAACTGAACTAGAACTGAACTAGAACTGAACTAGAACTGAACTAGAACTGAACTAGAACTGAACTAGAACTGAACTAGAACTGAACTAGAACTGAACTAGAACTGAACTAGAACTGAACTAGACTGAACTAGAACTGAACTAGAACTGAACTAGAACTGAACTAGAACTGAACTAGAACTGAACTAGAACTGAAACTAGAACTGAACTAGAACTGAACTAGAACTGAACTAGAACTGAACTAGAACTGAACTAGAACTGAACTAGAACTGAACTAGAACTGAACTAGAACTTGAACTAGAACTGAACTAGAACTGAACTAGAACTGAACTAGAACTGAACTAGAACTGACTAGAACTAGACTGAACTAGAACTAGAACTGAACTAGAACTGAACTAGAACTGAACTAGAACTGAACTAGAACTGAACTAGAACTGAACTAGAACTGAACTAGAACTGAACTAGAACTGAACTAGAACTGAACTAGAACTGAACTAGAACTGAACTAGAACTGAACTAGAACTGAACTAGAACTGAACTAGAACTGAACTAGAACTGAACTAGAACTGAACTAGAACTGAACTAGAACTGAACTAGAACTGAACTAGAACTGAACTAGAACTAGAACTGAACTAGAACTAGAACTGAACTAGAACTGAACTAGAACTGAACTAGAACTGAACTAGAACTGAACTAGAACTGAACTAGAACTGAACTAGAACTGAACTAGAACTGAACTAGAACTGAACTAGAACTGAACTAGAACTGAACTAGAAACTGAACTAGAACTGAACTAGAACTGAACTAGAACTGAACTAGAACTGAACTAGAACTTAACTAGAACTGAACTAGAACTAGAACTAAAGAAGAACTAAACTGAACTAGAACTGAAGAAGTATTCAAGGAGTACAACCACACGCCGATCTACACTGCCGACTCAACAACTTTTATATAGACTCTAACGTCGAAAGTGTTTGTATTCTCAATTACATGTATTCTCAATTACATTCACTCTCTTCTTGCGACAACAAATTCGGGTGGTGCTCTACTGTCAATGGCATAATATCGGAAATGATCTGACCCTTCAATTAAGGAAAAGGATTTGATTCTCTAGATTCTTGATTTTGGCCAGATAAAAACTTTGATTAAATTTATGTTGTGCACAGAGCAATGCATATTTCTGATCGGATTTTATAAACTACTTTATATTTTCTGGAATGTATTTATATCTAATTTCCTACGCAATTGGCTCTTAAAAATTATATCTATATATATAAAAATGAATGTGTGTTTGTTTGTATGTTTGTATGTTTGAACGTTATAGACTACTAAACGGCTGAACAGATTTTCTTGAAATTCTCACAGCGTATTCCGGCATGTCTGGAATAGGTAATAGGCTACTTTTTATTTCGAAAATTGAAGTGGGCGATGAGCCACGCCCACATTAAGAAAATATAAAATCCGTATATTTGAGATAATATAACAGTTAGAGTCCTCAAATTTTTTCGGAGCCACTTTAGTGTCAATATGATCATTTAGGACAAAAAGTAGGCGGACTAGCATTAGGGGGCGTGGCACCTCCCATATAAATTAGACACAAAAATTCGTTTATCTGGGAAACTAATAGAACTAAATTCTTAAAATTTAGCACGAAAAACTTTAACATCCATGTAAACATTTTGGGTAATAAATTGGCGGACTACCCATGAGGGGAGCGGCACCTCCCATATTAATTAAAAACAAAAATTCGTTGATCTGGGAAACTAATAGAACTAAATTCTTAAAACTTTGCACGAAGAACTTTAACATCCATGTAAACATTTTGGGTAATAAATTGGCGGACTACCCATGAGGGGAGCGGCACCTCCCGTATTAATTAAAAAGAAAAATTCGTTGATCTGGGAAACTAATAGAACTAAATTCTTAAAACTTTGCACGTGGCACCTCCCATATAAATTAAATACAAAAATACGTTTATCTTGGAAACTATTACAGTTAGAATCTTCAAATTTTGCACGAAAAACTTTAACCTCCATCTAAACAATTTGGGTAATAAATTGGCGGACTACCCATGAGGGGAGCGGCACCTCCTATATTAATTAAAGACAAAAATTCGTTTATCTGGAAAACTAATGGAACTAAATTCTTCAAATTTTGCACGAAGAACTTAAATATTCATTTGAACATTTTGGAGGAAAAAAGCGGTCTTTCATCTGGGGGGTCTTGAAGCCCCCACATGAATCAAATAGAAAAATTCGTATATCTGAGAAACTATTAGAGCTAGAATCTTCAAATTTTACATGGAGAACTTTGAAATTCATGTGAACATTTAGAGCATAACGGGCGGACTTTCAATGGGTGGCTTGGCACAACATATATGAATTAAATACAAAATTTCGTGCATATTGGAAACTCTTATATTATTCAAATTTTTTATAGATAGATAGAAATTGGCGATAGATAGAAACTGGCGAACTTGCAATAATTTGCTTGACATCTTTCATATGTTACATATAATAAATCTGGTATTTATTTATACATATTCCTTTTAGAGTAGCAAAGCACACTGGGTATAGCTAGTATTTAATATTCAATAAAAACTCTGAACGTGTGTGAATAAGATGACACTAGTGAAGTAAAGGTAGATTTTAGCTTAATTTATCTCTTTAATTAGAAAGCATTTCCTCAAAGTTATATCCCAAAATGTATCCGATGTTTTTAACTAAATACGTAGATATGTATATAATTTGCATAAATATTTCAATATACATACAAAAATTGCATTAATGTATAATTACAAATTTTACTTACATTGCACAACGAAAGCACCCAATTCAGCAGCAAGTTCAAATGCAACCGGCAGTCTTCCTTGCAAAACATCCTGTTTAACTTGTAGAAACAATTGATACCTGCAATTGAGACATTTCGTAAATATTTGTCAATTTTGAACAGACAAACAAAGATACAAATTTAACAAACAAATACTTAAATAGCAAAAACAAATATTGTTAAATCTTCATATGGAAATACAACAAAAATAACATAATAAATAAATACATATTCATAACCCTTTAACCAAAAACAAACATACTTAAAACTACAATTAAAAGCTGAATAAGTGACAAGTACTCCTTTTGCAAGTTTAAATATACAAACAGTGTAACAAGTATTTAAGGAAACACATTTAATATACATATTGTATGCATTCATGTATTTTCCATATACTGTCCATTTATTTTCCTAAAAGCTTCAAATTTATAATTATTGTTGGTAAAAGTTTGTCTGACTATCTGATTGTCATTGTATGTTTGTGTGTTAGACTGTTTGTGTGTAAAATATCCAAATAATGTCCTTTTCTATATGAATAGACTGACAAATAAGAGTTATTTGTTTAGTTTTATGATAAAAAGTTAATATTTACGAATATTATTACTTTAGATTTGTACTCGTACCCAAACTCTTACTTGATTTTGCACATGCATAAATACTAGTGAATTGTAAATACATACGATATGTATGTATGTTCTGTGAGGACTACGTTACAGAACAGTACACTTGACAAATATAACAAATCATAAACAGTGACAGATACAGACAGATTCACAAAACGAACAACAACAAAAAGTGCCACAAATCTGCCATAAAACTTGGATGAGAGCAGAAGCTGTTTCGATATTCAGGTCTTGTTTCAGTAAATTCTATCGAACATCTCTAAATATTTTTTTAATGAGAAGACTAATATTAATGGAGTCTTTTCCAAATGTTTCATATGGGAGGAACCGGAATATTTGATCACAGCTTATTTCAGCTGAACTGGAATCCTGGATTCAAACTGTTGTTTTTTTAGATGAAGCCACTTCAGAACTTACAATGGGTTAGTTCTTATTTAGTTCTAGTTCAATTCTAGTTCAGTTCTAGTTCAGTTCTAGTTCAGTTCTAGTTCAGTTCTAGTTCAGTTCTAGAGTTCAGTTCTAGTTCAGTTCTAGTTCAGTTCTAGTTCAGTTCTAGTTCAGTTTCTAGTTCAGTTCTAGTTCAGTTCTAGTTCAGTTCTAGTTCAGTTCTAGTTCAGTTCTAGTTCAGTTCTAGTTCAGTTCTAGTTCAGTTCTAGTTCAGTTCTAGTTCAGTTCTAGTTCAGTTCTAGTTCAGTTCTAGCTCAGTTCTAGTTCAGTTCTAGTTCAGTTCTAGTTCAGTTCTAGTTCAGTTCTAGTTCAGTTCTAGTTCAGTCCTAGTTCAGTCCTAGTTCAGTTCTAGTTCTAGTTCAGTTCTAGTTCAGTTCTAGTTCAGTTCTAGTTCAGTTCTAGTTCAGTTCTAGTTCAGTTCTAGTTCAGTTCTAGTTCAGTTCTAGTTCAGTTCTAGTTCAGTTCTAGTTCAGTTCTAGTTCAGTTCTAGTTCAGTTCTAGTTCAGTTCTAGTTCTAGTTCTAGTTCAGTTCAGTTCTAGTTCAGTTCTAGTTCAGTTCAAGTTCAGTTCTAGTTCAGTTCTAGTTTAGTTCTAGTTCAGTCCTAGTTCAGTTCTAGTTCAGTTCTAGTTCAGTTCTAGTTCAGTTCTAGTTCAGTTCTAGTTCAGTTCTAGTTCAGTTCTAGTTCAGTTCTAGTTCAGTTCTAGTTCAGTTCTAGTTCAGTTCTAGTTCAGTTCTAGTTCTAGTTCAGTTCTAGTTCAATTTAAGTTCTGTTATATTGCTGTTCTAGTTTAGTTCTTTGAAATTGCAACCTTTAACTTTAGCAAAATTTATATTAATATTGATTTTACTTTTTTACCAACCCACTACAAGTATTTATATATTTTCAAACAAATTGTATATCTTGAGTACTTGATATATTCAATGATGTACTTGTACTCGTATGAAATATGTTGGGCATGAGGATTATGATGAGTATGACGAGAACGTTGTGGATAATAATGATGATGTTCTTGATAATGGTGATGATGACAAATGGTTTATCATCACGTATGTGTTGGTATGATATTCAAAACACGCACCATCAACTACGAGTAACTACTCCTTTTTTATGTCCAATATTGTCACTGTTTTTGTTGGTGTTGTTGTTTGTTTTCATTCCTTTTCTGAAATACATACAACATATTTTCATACGAGTACAATATAATCTAATGGAAGTATTATATAAAGAATATTGTTTATTTTATTATATCCTGGTTATATAATTTTTTTTTGGTTTCATATATAAAATTTGTAGCAATGTAATCATTATTTTTGTTATCAACACACAAATATAATGGAGAAGTAGTCTATAATGTGTGTTGTTGTGTGTGTTAATGGTAACACCCTTTAATTGCGTATGACAGGTCGTAAAACTAAGTAAAAATATTTTTGTAGATAAGAATTATACTTTTACTATTTGTGTTATATTTGAAAGTATAAGTTTATTTGGTAGATCTTTAAAAGAACTTAATTTAAGAGATGTCAAAGGCAGATACTAACTTTAGGCATTTTATAAGTAAAATTTTGTTTTATTCGACATATATTTATGCAGGAAGTATAGCAGGTAAAAAAAGAAATTGTAATGGAAATAAAAATAGAGGAAAGTCCTAACATATTTCATGATAACTCTTCAGGATTTAAAGATATCATTTTAACATTTTACACATCTGTCAATTGCTACTAATAGGTAGTCTATATCCACTTGAACAATTTTAGGAATGGACATCGAAAGTGGTATTATATCATCTTTTCTGAAAAACAAGCTTTTTGATTTTCGACTATATAAAAAACAATATATTCCCGTTTGTGAATCGAAAAAACCGACAATGATTTACATTGTCGAGAATCCATATATTCATAGAGAGCGATAGTTTGGTGTGGATTTTGAAAATGCTCACCGTTGAGCGTATATATTATAGATTTATGGAAATCAATTTTTGAAAACGGATGTGAAAAAATGTCAAGATGAATCCTGTAATTCTTAAAATTTTAAACAAAAATACCAAAAAAATGGCCTTAGGGTCCAAATCATATGAAACGTGTTCGAAAGTTAGACGATCAGTTTCAGAGTATAAAACTTTAATTTAAAACATAAACTCGAATACTTCTTGGCTACGCCCATGTTAATGAATTTTAATCTCGTTTGGACGCGGCAGATTTACTTCCAATAAATGTTTATTCTGTACCAGAAATGGAAGATATAAAATTGAAATTCTTTGCTTCCAGCAGGAAGTTACTGCATATAGAACTTCTTAATCTCAATAGCTGAACAATCGGTGTAGTCTATGGGCATTAGTGTTGATTTTATAATTCAGATGGACTATATGCAGTGAAGAAATATTACAAATTGCCAAATGCTACTTAATCATGAAATGCACACTGAAATCCCCCCGCACAAGGACTACAACATCAAGGTTTCTTTCTTGAAATTTCATTGTATTTATCACAACTTCGCAAAGTTGGAAGCAGAGACCCTTAATATATTTAGAAAACAAGATCAGTTCCTTCACAACTGATGTCGATATTAAGCGGATTAATGTCTACGGTCACGAAGATAAAGTATTCTATCATTTTAACCATTCACCCATACTTATGGACTTTTTGTTGTATACTCTCAAGTTTCTCAAAAGTTCTGCTCATTAGTTGAGACCTAAAAGGAATGAAGACAATTTCGAATACCCTGTTCTGACGTGAAGTCAATTAAGGCTTCAAACGAAGCGAGCTTTTCCGAAGTTTGAAATAGATGAAATCTTTTAGTGACATGGATATTCTGCTTTGGATTGTATGAATGCTGGATGGACAGGTTTCACATATGAATTCGTTATTACAGTGAAGACAGTATAACCATGTTGAACCATGTTTTTTCTCTGTGTGTATCGAGACTGTTGTATGCTCTTTTAGCAGAGCCTCAGATGGGATACGAACCTACGACCTTGCAAATGTTGTTCTTAGAATTTAATTGTATTTGTCACAACTTCGCAAAGTTGGAAGCAGAGACCCTTAACATATTTCGTTAACAAGATCAGTTCACAACTGATGTCGATATTAAGCAGGATGTCTACGGTCGTGAAGATAAATTACTTTTCGAAGCATTTTAACCATTCACCCATACTTATGGACTTTTTGTGATCTTGGACTAAATCCCGCAAAATGGCGCTGCATATAGAGAATATCCAAATCGTTCACATATAAAATCTGTAAATATAGGTTTTTATTTCTGTCAATATTTAGATAACAGAGATATACAAAAATTACAACAACAGCAACGTTAATGACTCTTTTAAACCGAGTTTATATGGTAAACATTTCTTGTGGGTGTTTGGGTGTCCAACCACTGATAAACTCTAATAACGCTTTTATACACAAACTAAATGAAATGTTAATGTTCGTCTGCAGCAGCAGTAACAGAAGCAACAAAAACATTTTAGCCATTATTGATTCACTTATAGGCTTTAATGCCATTTTCAAAATAGTTTTTTTTTTTTACATTTAACAAATCCAACAAACCGAATTGTACTAAAATATAGATAGAGTTCTTGTTGGTTGATTCACATACAGACTGGTTGGTGTTGTCAATGGCCGCAGACTTTGAACAAGTAAAAATAATAAAAGTTTTCTAAAAAAATGAAACAAAACTCTATGTATATGTAGTATAGAAGAGAGAAATGATACAAATATTTAATAGTGTGTGATGACCATGTTATCACTGTTGATGCCGACGCTGCTGATGATGATGATGAGCATTCCCAAATCGCTTACATATTGTATATTTTTTTTTTTGTGCCTTATCCATTGATTGCATGGCATAAAAACCATACATTTATCTATATGAAATGAATGGAACATTTTATGGTATTTAATTTGATTTCTTTTCTTTTTTTTTTTTGTTTCGCTCTCGATTTTGGTTGTTTTAGTTTTTAACTATAAATACGTGTCAAATGCAATTTTAGTCTGGTTGTTTTAAGTTTTTATTTGTTTTGGTTGATTTATTTTCAAAACTTTCATTTATTCATTTTTGTGTTCTAATATTTGGCTGCATTTATGCGATTGCATTTCATTGCGATTTATTTCTCTTTTTCTTTTTCAACATTATATTTTATTAAACATCTGTCGCTGGTAAATATTTATTATTGATAAATGTTTGTTTGTACTTTTATAATTGCTTTATGGAGTGGAAAATTTTTCACATGTCGTCTATACAAAACAGGGGAGAAGAATGCGCCGAGTGAATGATTAAATAATCAAGAATTTTTGAAATTTAATTAAGCAAATGAATGGTGTTAGTCCGTCCACACAATTAGGAAGTGTTAAAAATAGTGAATATAATGTGAGTGCTTATTTACATATTAGAACAATATCAGAGCTAAATATATATATAAATTCATCAAAGTGTTTGAGAGAAGGATGTATGTAACATCAGATGCAAAGAAATTAACAAAATCCTCTATTGAGTATGCTCTTTTACGAGTGCCTTTTCTCCCAAGTTTCTCAAAAGTTCTGCTCATTATTTAAGACTTAAAATGAATCAAGCCAATTTCGAATACCCTGTTCTGACGTGAAGTCAATTCCTGCTTTTAACGAATCAATTATGTTCGGTAGAGGTCCTTGTGATCGTCCAGCATTTTCCGCAGTTAAAAACCTTTCTGGTTCTATTAGCGCTATAGATATTCGGTTTTGGAATGGATGGATGCTGGATGGACAGGTTTCACATATGAATTCGTTGTTACAGTGAACATAGTATAGTTGTAGTAACCACGTCGAACCATGTTTTTCCTCTGCATGTATCGAGCCTGTTTTATGTCCTTTACCAGACGCTCTGGTGGGATACGACCCTACAAATATTGGCCGTTTATAGTGAGACATTGTTTATGAACTTTTCTTTCATGTTTCTCAAAAGTTCTACTCATTATTTGAGACTAAATAGGAATAACCCGTTCTGACGTCACGAATCAATTATATTCGGTAGAGGTCCTCTGTGATCGTCTAATGCTTTTTGCAATTCAAAATATGTATATGGAATATTTCTGGTTGTATTAGCACCATGGATATTCGGCTTTGGAATTGAATCTGCTGGATGGACTGGTTTTCACATATTAGTTCGTTGTTACATATTAGTTGTAGTAACCATGACGAGCCATGTTCATTCTCTGCGTGTTTAGAGCCTGTTGGATACGTTTAAATGCAATTGTTGGTCGTTTATAGTGAAACATTGTTTAACTGTAGTATTGGTCATCTTTTGTTATGAACTTTTCTTATTTTTCTGGTAACATATACATCTCTGGATGCCGCATCTAACGGTCAGCCCATTATTTGAGACTAAAAAGGAATCAAGCCAATTTCTGACGTGAAGGTCAATTCATCCAATTCCCGCTTCAAACGAATCAATTGTGTTAGGTCCTCTATGATCGTCTAGTGATATTAGCAGTTCACAATCGTTGGAATCTTTTTGGTCCTATTAGCGCAATGGGTATTCGACTTTTGAATTGAATCTGTTGGATGTACAGGTTTCACATAAGATTTTGTGAGTATTGAGTTTGGATCCGTTCGGAATGGATCCATTCTCACTGTCAGTAATGATTTAATTGAAAAATCACTGTTGAGATCGTGACCGAGCTTCTCGGCAAAAGGTTCATCGAATAAACAGCTTTGACTTTGGATATTAACTTTGATCTTTTAGATCCGTTAAATCTTGTATTTCAACTGAAACTATATAAAATAGATCCATCTTTAAAGCCATTAATGATTTCATGCAAAAAATCATTATTTTTAGGACAAGATCAAGACCGATCACAATAGCTTCTCGATAGTAAAGCTAAAGTTCATCACAAATACAGTTTATATACATACATATATGGAATCCTTTTCCAAAAGTCTAGGAATACAGTAAACGAATAAACGGATTTGGTTATGGACATTTACTGTAATCTTTTAAGTCAGTTTGATCTTGTCTGATTGCAGTCCGAGTCTGGCTGAAACTATCATATGTTCTCCATCGTAAAATAAATCAGCGATCTCATTGGCCAGTTCAAAATCGTTTTCAAAAAGTGTTATAGGCGATAAACATGTTCAAATTAGGGTTCTTTAAAGCCCCATAAGTGGACAATCGGTCTATGTCCATTAATATTCATTTTATATTTCAGTAGGTTATTATGGCTTTAAGGTTTTCGAAGTCTTGTACTATAAACAATCGAGTTTATTTATCGCTCATCGGCGATTTTCTTTACAAATTCGGTGTATTTAAGTCGAAGGTTGTTTAGGACAGTCACTGACTCATTACATGGGAATCTTTCCTATTATTAAGAATTTAAGATACTTCCTGTCATAAAATTAAACCTAATGCTAACTTCATAGGATTTCATTGGAGTATTTATCCCAACTTCGGAACGTTAGAATGCCTCCTGAGATATTTAAGCAGGAACCCATAATAGATATAGCAAATAACAGTGGAATTCTGACACAACTAAAGATGGAATTTCCATTGACACAAAGGTTTTATGCTTCCTAAAGATTTCTTGAAGGGCAAGAGCTTTCAAATATCAATAAAAACCATTGAAGCCTACTTTTAGAAAACTCTTATTTTACAGCCTTTACACTTACCTAGTAATTTCCTCTACCAGCTTACAGGGATCAGCAGCATAAAATTTAACACCAAAATATAAATCATAAGGATCTGCTTTGGGTTTTAATTGGCGGGAAATGCGTGAGGCTGGATCCAACCAATGCTGAAAAAAAAAAAAAAACAAACAAATTAAATACAACAATAAACCATCGATAAGAAAATCTACAAAAAAACACAGACATAAAATGGTTTAAAGTAAAAGAAAAAAATAATAATAAAAAGAAAAACAACACAGAAAATTGAATATAAATTGAATAAATTTCAAATACTTATTTATTGTAGGATTTTATTTTTATCTTAGATAACAGTCGTCGTCGTCGTTACAGCCAAGGACTGTTTAAAATTCCAAAAGTTGTGGTGCAAAAAATAAAAAACACAGCAATAAATTGCCAACATCCGAAAATTTAAAAAGTATAAACAACAGCCAAATAAATTGAAACTAAAATACAATAAAAATAAAGGCAACACACCCAGACATTTCCTCGAGAGTCCTTTGACTCAAGGCTAGAGGAGTGTATACAAAGAGCGGTGCGGGTTAAAATGGTTATTTGCGTTATGACCTTCAACAACGTGTTTAGGACATTTTAAAACAAAAGTATTTAAGGCTCTAATGGTGCCGGCAGCAGCAACAACAACTACTAAACCGTATAAACAACCACAGTTGTAGAAAGACAATTTAAACATTTTCCTTTTCCTTCTAGTGGAAAAACTTTGTTTTCCTACAAAAATTGCTTTGGTGGCTGCTAAAGTG
This sequence comes from Lucilia sericata, assembly GCF_015586225.1. Taxonomy (NCBI): domain Eukaryota; kingdom Metazoa; phylum Arthropoda; class Insecta; order Diptera; family Calliphoridae; genus Lucilia; species Lucilia sericata. The sequence continues at coordinate 410,339 of NW_023994103.1, read as the reverse complement.
ATTTTAGGTTTAAATTTCACAGCAGCACCATCAACACAGTTAAGCTGGGAACAAAAAAAGGGAAAGTTTATGAAGGTAGTATTACTTCTGGCATGTCTGCTTGTCTTGTTAAATGTTCTTTAATATGTTTGGAAAACAAATATTTTCATTACCAGAACTTCTACTACTCTTCTGTGTCCTTAAAACCTCGTTATCAATACAAAAACTTTTGATAATGTTGGTCTAAAAAACAAGAAAAACTTTTCGTTTACTTTTCATTTTCATTAATTACGCCTGATCACATTCCCAATTAGCCCAGTCATCAAAGGATTTACTTGATATTGGAATTATTTAAAAATAAAATAAATAAACTGAAGGATGATGAATGGATGGATGGATGAATGTCTGGTGGTAAACAGTTTCTGGTTTCATTTCTATGTATTTATTTAAAGAGTATTGGTTGTAAATGTATTCGAAATCATAGAAAGAAAATCTTTTAATGTTTCGATGAAGTTCAAATAAAGCAAAATAAAAAACAAGTAAGAAATTATAGTCGGGCGAGGCCGACCATATAATACCCTACACCTGTTACAAAAATAAAATGTGATTTAGTGTTCATAATAAAGCACTTAAGTTGAATTGCACCTTGTCTTGAATTTAAGCCATTTATTGTTGAATAAAATTTAAGTCAAATTTTGAAGGGGGATTTGTATAGGGGCTAAGGTCAAATGAGACCCTACAATTATAAAATTCATGAGAGTCATCAAGGCTAGTAAAGAACTTGGTTTTGCAGCTTTTTGTCGAGATGCGAGTACATTAAACATAATTATAAACTTAAAATCTCTATTTGTCGGGTTCAGTTGTATGGGGTCTAGGTGAAATAATGTACCGATGTTAACCATTTTCAGTAGGCTTCGTCTCCGGTACCATAGAAGATCATCTGCCAAATTTCATTGAATTATCTTCAAAATTGCGATCTGTAGTTTGATTAAAAGGTTTACAAGCCCCATTCGGGGGTTCAGTTGTATGGGGGCTAGGTGAGAAAATGGACCGATGTTAACCATTTTCAGTAGGCTTCGTCTCCGGTACCATAGAAGATCATCTGCCAAATTTTATTGAATTATTTTCAAAATTGCGACCTGTTGTTTGATTACAAAGTTTACAAGCCCTATTCGGGGGTTCAGTTATATGGGGGCTAGGTGAAATAATGGACCGATATTAACAATTTTCTATAGGCTTCGTCCCTGGGACAATAGAAGATCATGTGCCAAATTTCATTGAATTATCTTCAAAATTGCGACCTGTAGTTTGATTACAAGGTTTACAAGCCCTATTCGGGGGTTCAGTTGTATGGGGGCTAGGTGAAATAATGGACCGATGTTAACAATTTTCAATAGGCTTCGTCCCTGGGACAATAGAAGATCATGTGCCAAATTTCATTGAATTATCTTCAAAATTGCGACCAGTAGTTTGATTACAAGGTTTACATGGACGGACAGACGGACGGACATAGCTAAATCGACTCAGAAAATGATTCTAAGCCGATTGGTATACTTTAAGGTGGGTATAGGACCAATATTATTGTGCGTTACAAACATCAGCACAAATCCAATATACCCTCCCCACTAGAGTGGTGTAGGGTATAAAAATGTTATACGTTGTAGTTTTAGAAGTTTATGTCCTTGGTTACCTTTCTATGGTTGAATTGGTATATAGATAAATGTATGTGTGGTAAGCTTTAATTTATAAATTAAAGTTTGGAATATGGCAATACCCTTTGGCACACAATCCTTGTAATTTTTGCTATAAATGATTACATTTTATTTCTGTGTATTATATAAACTTACCGTTTGATTTTCCTCATCGATATAACGTATACCAAAGTATGATGTTTCAATTAAATTCAGTCTGGCAAAAACAACATCTAGCAATGCTTGACCAGGTAAATCATCCTGAAAATAGATATAAAATTAATTTTAAAAAGAATTTTTAATTAAAATTGAATATAGTTTGTATAAGAAACTAGATCAATATTGATTGACTTAATTTTTGGAATTAATAGAGAAATAGTTGTAGTTACAAGATATAAACTTGACATAATAAAGTGAACTCAATGAAAGATAAAATATATTTGATGAGAATTAATATGAAATGCTTTAATAAGGGTTTATGTAACATATGACATGGAAATTTTATTTAAAAAATCTAATAGTTTTGTAAGTATGTTATAGATCTAGGGAGTCGCAATTAATTAATAAAGTTCACGCCTGTTACCAAATTGACACCAAACGGTTTATAATTTTTCAATACCATCCGTTGTCAAAGTATATACCTACGTACGACAACACTATGTAATGTTGACAACATTGCAACAATTCATTGTCGAAATCTGAATTTTATACACATCCGTTGTCGAAATGTTAACAAACGTGGTAAGCTCACTATTGACAAACAATCGGTTGCCAATATTTAGCTTACCACGTTTGTTAACATTTAGACAACGGATCTGTATAAAATTTAGATTTCGACAACGAATAGTTACATAGTGTTGTCGTACGTATGTATATACTTTGACAACGGATGTTATTGAAAAATTATAAACTCTTTGGTGTAAACTTGCTACCAGGCGTGTATATTTCCTTTTCCCTCTGTGTAGGAAATAGGCTGTAGGAGGGAGTAAAGAGGGAGAAGTGTTTGTGGGCATTTGATTTAAATCTTTTTACATCGAAAGTGGCAGGGAATACTTCTGCAGGAAGTTTGTTCCACATACGAACTGTGCGGCTAATTAATAAATTTTCCATGTAATGTGTCGTGCGGTCCACTGGCCAATTTACCACAAATGGATGTGTTCTTGAAATGGATGTTCTCCTGTACGCGGTCGAGTAGCTCCAAAATAGGCTTCGAAGTTCCGAACTATATATGAGAGTTGTATTCCATTTTCGGACGAATTTAGGTGATGTACACCAATTTAAAAAACCGAGACTTAAAAAATGTGTTTAGTCCAGCAGACATTGGACTGTATTTTCATGCCCAAAATATCAAGAGTTTCCGATTTATAAATATTTACACCACCCATGAATATAGATGGAACAACACTATCTGCCATGCGTTTATGTGTTAGACATGCGGCAGATATGTGTGACAGACAAGAGTTTGTGGAGTACAGAAGTCAAGCATCCGTATTTCGCAAGACTAAAATAGTCGTATCATAGGAGGAGTACTCTCACTAATACTTTTCAATCTATATATTGGTAGTCTCCTTAAAAGCTGCCCCAGATGTTTCTATGGTGTGGTATGTGGCTGATTGCACCGTTATGTCATCAGGCTACCATAACAGACTTTTTCTAGGAACGTCAGCTGCTTTGAAATCTTCTGTGTACATTTTCATAACGGACTTTTTCGAGGAACGTTATCTGCTTTGAAATCCTTTGTGTCTATTTTCACCACTTGGATCAAGGGAATATAGACGACAGGTCGTATTATTCCAACGATTCAACATTTTTTAACTGTAATCTTCGACAGCCTTCACACTTCATAACCTACGTAAAAGGTACAAGATTCCTAAAGCTCTAGCTTGCACCTGTAAGGACATGAACAAAGAGACAATTGTAGCAAAGTTGACGATTTGTATGGACCTCTTTCCTCAGCGAACCCACTAGGTGAGATCTACAAACGGCCTAAAATAATGCAATCCGAATCACAACCGAATGCGTTAGGAAATCGAATAGAGAGATCAGGACAATATAACCTGTCGTTGACTAAACAGTTCCTGCTGACATGCCATCCTCGAGTCACGTTAAATAGTCGCCCTATCTATCATCAAAGTCTATTTTGGAGCCACCCAACCGCGTACAGAAGATGGAGTCAACGTTTATTGGATATCCAACTCTATTGATTCTATTGATTAGAGTAACCCTGTAGATTCACAGATTTAGTTTTCCGATGAAATTGCTCTTAACTTGGATGTATTTCGGATATATATATAACTTTGCACTCTAGGTTATTTCAAATACAGGCTTCGCGAAACTAAGATTTCGAACCCATAAGACTACATAGTATTTAAGTTAAACTCTGTAAATTAACTCTGCAAATCTTAGTATAAGTTTAATTTTAATATCTCAGAATAAAGTTTATCCTAAACTACAATCTCAACTCAGGTTCAGCTTTATTTCAAACAACAACCATTTAAAAGAAACTTTAATTCCAAACAAAACATAAACTTTATAAAGTTTTTCTGTTCATTTGTAAATATATATTTTTTAAACATAAACATTTTAATGTTTTCTTTTCCATTAAACTGTGGAAATCATAAATTCCTTTTTTCTATTAAAAAATATATTATTTTCTTTTATCATATAAACATTCTCATACAAACAAAATGAAATATTTACAAACATATGTAATCGTAATAAGGAAAATAACAAAAGTATTTATTTTACCTTGAATATACTTTAAGTTGTATTTAAAAGAAGAAAAAAACTTTTTCAAAATCCTTTTACATAAATTCTCAACTTTCCATTTGACTAAACAAACATGACCATCATACAAACATCCTCGACACGCAGAAAATAAACTTTAAAACTTCATGTTTGTATGGCGCAGAAAGGAGAAAGAAGTTTTTTGTTTCCACTTTAAATATAAATTCTTAAGCTGTCTGCCAAACAGCCAGCCTGCCTGCCAGAGTTTATACTGATTGTATTACTTTTCAGTTTTTATATTTTATTTGGAAAAAGGAAAATATATATGAAAAAATCCACATTTTATCTTGTCGACGTCTATTCTGGGTTTATTTGTGTGTGGCTGGTTTGTCTTGTTGTCAGTTGGTTTTGTTTGAATTTGTTTTCTGTTTGTCTGTCTGTCCGTCCGTCTGTCTATCGTTTAAAACTTGGTTCTAGCATTTTTATTTTATATTCCCTTTAAAAAGAAGTGTGGTTTTGCACTTTGAAAGAGCGCTAGAATGTTTGTTGGTTAAATAAATATAAATCCTGACATCTGTTAGGAAAGAGCAAAACATAATAATAAAAAAAAGAAAATACTAAAGAATTTGATGTATTTATAGTTTTGATTGAATTGTTGCAAACTTGTTTATTAGACAGCAATTTTGATTTTCTTATTGTTTTAAGAAGTAGTGAAAAAAAAGGATTTTCTTTTTGTGAAATGTTAAGGAGAACAGTTTTATGAGCTTTCAGTGTTATAAATTACAAAATTTTGGAAGTTTTGATAGAGTTATTGCAAGTTTGTTGTGTGTAAATAATGAATAAAAAGATACCAAGTTTGGAAGGCTAAATGTAAGAAACTTCAGCAACAGTAAATATTGTGAATAGATTTGGAGCTAAAATGTTTTAAATTTTTATAAAACATTCCAGTTTTGTATACCGAGCGCGTCCCCGGTTGTCGGGGGTGGTTATGGACTATTTGTCCTTTCCCAGCTTTAGAGTCACTTAAGCTGAGGGAGGGCAGATTGTCCACCACCTGGTAATATTATATTCCTCACGGACCAAAAAACTGTAAAATAAAAAGACAAAAGTTACGGTGCAGGGCCTAAATAACCCAGTACCGGCGGCGAGTGTTGATCTTTAAATATAGGTGAGGACTCCGACTCTGAATCCTAAGATGATAATAACAACACTATTATAGCAAATCCCAAAAAGTATGAAGTAGAGCAAATGGTGAAACAGGTGATTGATAGCATAGTTAAACTACCTATTACTAAGAAAAGACTATCTTTAGCACAGAGAAGGAAGTTGAAAAAGATGCTTCAGGAAATCGTAGTTAGTCAATCCAACGATACTCAAAAGGAAAAATGGTACTCTCTCACAAGATCTAAAGCAAAGAGGATCAGGTCTCCCGAGGAGTTGACAACTGAGAATAAACCTAAGATGAAAAAGAGCTCCCCGTCTTATAATACACAGTCGAAGCCAAGCCATACTTCACTCAAAGAAACCTCAAGTCAGACAACGCCAAGATAGATATTCCGAAGACGACCACGTCGGCGAAATCAACCTCGAAGGTAAGGGTATCTCAAAAAAACCCTAAAAAGCGAGGAAGGGGAGGCTAGACAGTTGAAAAGGAAAAGAGCCGCCATCTTACGCCAAAGTTGCCAGAAGAAGACACCAGGACGATCTCTGCTATGCAGTTTACGATGCCGGTAATCCGACAGACAAAATTCCAATAGACCAACAGAGTAAAATAGAAGACCTGGTCAACAATAAGATAGTGGACCACGCAATCGCTTCAAAGGGCAAACAACCAATAGAGATCGTAAGCTGCGAGTTCAGCATGGGCGTGATGTTGATGAGGTTGGCATCTCACCAATGTGTTAGCACCCTAAAAAACTTAGTGTAAAGTATTCCTTCTCCTTGGGACGGCTCTAAGCTGGGACTGGCAAAGAAGAGCGAGCTTTCGGTACTCTTAAAGTCCACTGTCTACATAAAAGTATCATAGATGGCATGTCATACACTTTCAATACAGAAACGTATTGCAAAATTTGATTAGGATTTCAGAAAGAGGTACTTTTTTCCCAATAGAATTGTCTTATATATATATAGCGGGCCGGTGGACATTATAATACATGGATACTGTGCGGCATTTAATACGGAACTGCACTCAAATATTTCGTAAAGACTTTATGATTTATTCTAATTATAATGTATGATGAATTTTTCATGTACAGAAGGCCTTCAGCCAGACGCAAAGTTTTTAAACTCAGAAATCACGAAATTTAGCTTTTCTTGACATCATGATGCCTTTGATTTGTTGTAAAGTTCATGGACGTTATGACACGTCACTTTTCCCGGTTACTATCAATAAATTTTAATTTTAAGACTGTGATGGATACGACACCATATACAGTCACATCTTTTATGTGACATGTGACACTTTTAAGTGTGTCATAAAGTTTATGGACATTATAACACTCCACTTTACATAAATAAAGAATTATTATTTGTTTTCTCTAATAAAGATAAATTCTCTTATTACATAATAAAAATTTTTACCATATTTTTAATATTAAATCCTGGTTTTTATTTAAAATTTCCTTAAAACTCTTAAAGACACTTCCAAATAATAGAGTCTACTAAAAAAATCTACAAACGTATACTTAATGTCATATTTATTAAATTCTTTACAACTTCAACAATATGTTTTTATTTTCTTATATTTTGTTAAAAAAAAATATATGTATAACAAACAATAAACGCGTTTTGTATACCAACTCCTCTCTAAAAGTCATTTACTTTAGTCTATTTTGCAAATGCACTAGAATTCATTTAGATTTATTTATTTAAAACTTTTTTTTGCTGCTGCTGCTGCTCCTCTAAAATCATACACATCACATTCGTATGAATGAGTTGACTAACTGACTGAACGAATGTATGAATGAATGAACGAATATGAATCTGAGTTGTTGATTTAAAGAAAACATTCATATGATAACATGTCACAAAATTGGTTGAAATGGAATGCTTACACACACACACACACAGAAACAAAAGCCCATTAAAGTGACATTGAGACTGTGAACGACGAATTCATAACTTCAAATTTGAATAAGACATTGTTGTTTGAGATCTTGTGTAACAATAAGGCAATAATTCTGAATGAGTTTTCGTCTTTTAAATACGGAATATTTTTTTTTTATAGAAGTGCATACATACATATGATGATGTATGAAATAGACAGTGGGTAATAAAAGAGACACATATTAATTTTTTCAAACAAAGAATCTAGAAGGCAAGAAGTAATTAAAAATGGGTAAAAACCGGAATGAATAGTATATATCGGAATACATAGTATTTGTTACAAAAGTCATTTCAGTTATGGATAATTAATCACTTACTTGTGACCTCCATTAGGTTAGTAGTTAGAGTTCTAGTCTGGTAGACCGGAGGTAGTGGGTTCGATACTAATCTGAGGTACTGGCGAAGGAGCGCACAACAGGCCCGATAAAGGTCTAGGTATATTTCTTCGGATTTGATATATATACATCCTCCTTTCAACTAACTAACTAACTAACTAACTAACTAACTAACTAACTAACTAACTAACTAACTAACTAACTAACTAACTAACTAACTAACTAACTAACTAACTAACTAACTAACTAACTAACTAACTAACTAACTAACTAACTAACTAACTACTAACTAACTAACTAACTAACTAACTACTAACTAACCTAACTACTAACTAACTAACTAACTAACTAACTAACTAACTAACTAACTAACTAACTAACTAACTAACTAACTAACTAACTAACTAACTAACTACTAACTAACTAACTAACTACTAACTAACTAACTAACTAACTAACTAACTAACTAACTAACTAACTAACTAACTAACTAACTACTAACTAACTAACTAACTAACTAACTAACTAACTACTAACTAACTAACTAACTAACTAACTAACTAACTAACTACTAACTAACTAACTAACTAACTAACTAACTAACTAACTAACTAACTAACTAACTAACTAACTAACTAACTAACTACTAACTAACTACTAACTAACTAACTAACTAACTAACTAACTAACTAACTAACTAACTAACTAACTAACTAACTAACTAACTACTAACTAACTAACTAACTAACTAACTAACTAACTAACTAACTAACTAACTAACTAACTAACTAACTAACTAACTAACTAACTAACTAACTAACTAACTAACTAACTAACTAACTAACTAACTAACTACTAACTAACTAACTAACTAACTAACTAACTAACTAACTAACTAACTAACTAACTAACTAACTAACTAACTAACTAACTAACTAACTAACTAACTAACTAACTAACTAACTACTAACTAACTAACTAACTAACTAACTAACTAACAAACTAACTAACTAACTAACTAACTAACTAACTAACTAACTAACTAACTAACTAACTAACTAACTAACTAACTAACTAACTAACTAACTAACTAACTAACTAACTAACTAACTAACTAACTAACTAACTAACTAACTAACTACTAACTAACTAACTAACTAACTAACTAACTAACTAACTAACTAACTAACTACTAACTAACTAACTAACTAACTAACTAACTAACTAACTAACTAACTAACTAACTAACTAACTAACTAACTAACTAACTAACTAACTAACTAACTAACTAACTAACTAACTAACTAACTAACTAACTAACTAACTAACTAACTAACTAACTAACTAACTAACTAACTAACTAACTAACTAACTAACTAACTAACTAACTAACTAACTAACTAACTAACTAACTAACTAACTAACTAACTACTAACTAACTAACTAACTAACTAACTAACTAACTAACTAACTAACTAACTAACTAACTAACTAACTAACTAACTACCTAACGAACGAACGAACTAACTAACTAACTAACTAACTAACTAACTAATTAACTAACTAACTACCTAACTAACTAACTAACTAAAGCATGTTGTCGATAAATGCATGAAGTTTCTTAGTACAGGTTACATTGGAGAGAGAGAAAAGAGGGAAATGTTTTCGAAAAAATCGTGCGTACAGTTTGTATATAAATTTATATACTGCTTCTTTATTAATTTGCTGTTTTGATTAAAAGAAATTTGCATATATAAAGTTATTAAACCTTAGGTTCGAAGGACCAAACCTTAAACTATTAGATTTGATATAAATCATATAGTCAATAAATTTAGGAAGTTTCTTAGTTCAGGTAACATTGAGAGAGAGAAAAGAGAGAAACGTTTTGGTTTTAAGGTTTAAATTTGCAAATTTATTTTAATCAAAACGGCAAATTAATGAAGAAGCAGTATATAAATTTTATATACAAACTGTACGCACGATTTTTTCGTAAACATTTCTCTTTAAAGAAAAACCTATAGTAAATAATAATTCATAAAAATAAAAATTTTCGATAAAATTACACCTAAGAACCACAAAGTCAAATTGCGTTGATATAACTATTTCCTCATATTATCCTTTTACAGTCTTTTTAACATTTTCTGCAACTCGTCGTTTGATACCAAGCAGCTAGCTAATTTAACACTTTTGCAATAAGGTTATTCTAGTCTAATATAAATATCAATTTATATTTTAATTACTTCCATAAAAGGAATTTATCTAACTCTCACCACCAGCGCACAACGGACCACTGTTGCTCCAAACGAAAAAAAAAAAATAAAATGAATATAAATAGAATGTGATGCATACATTGTTGACAAGATTTTTATGCTAAATAAAATATACTACTTAGTATATGCAAAACGAAAAACAAAAATCCGTTATAAATATATATTCTAGTAATAGCCCAAGCTTCTAGTGTTCCGTTTTTGCCATGATTCCTACATCTCCTACATAGATGCGGGCATGAGTATGTTTAACTGCCACAACGAGTGGTGGCATGATGGGAATCTTGTTTAAAGCTAAACTAAACCTTGATGCAAATTCTCTACTAGAATCTAGGAAAAAAAGAAAGAAAAAACTGGGGAAAACAAAAAAAATGAAAAGAACATTACTGGGTAAATAAAGGCAGTAGAAAAAGCATTTGTGTCGCATGATGGCCTTACAAATGTCGTTTTTATTTGCATTTTTTTCTTTTACATATTTTGTATTTGCTTTTTATTCTGTCCTCTGTTGCTGTTACTACAGCCACTACACAGAGACACTACTCAGTCATAGACTAGCATTATAGTCATAATAGTATGAGGATTATGCCGCTGCTGCTATTGCTATGATGGTGATGATTCTGATGCTATTACGAAAATATGTTTTACAAAATAAAAATAAAATGCAAACCAATCTAAATACTAGCAGAAAAAAGTGCAGTTTAAATGTCTATATAAGTATAGCTGTATTACTGCAAGTATACAGGGAGAAAATTACTGTGACAAAAGTTAAGATGATATAGAAGCATCCCCCACATGTTGGGTACTTAATCTCCATATAAAATTGCACAAAACTGTCTAAATTCTGATGTGGCTGCCCAAAGCAAAACAAACCCTTATTAAACCCAGGAACCATACTTTTGACAGAAACATAACATTGCAATTCCAGACTCAAGTGATCCCTGTACATTCGAAATCAGGAATATTTTTAAACCCCTTATGTTTCTGATCTAGCTTTCCTAACACCTAACGCATGTTCTAAACATTGGTCGGACAAGGCTCACCTCAATCAAATCAGTTGTTCCCTGTGAAAGGGTTGGGTTGTTGTTCTTACCAAATATTTGGCTTTGGTGTCGATTCGACTGGTTGGCAAAATTTCCCAACCATTTCTTTCTAAATAGTTTTAGCGGGTATTGTAACATATGGCCGAGCGTTGTCATTATGAAATATTTCGTTCTCATATCTGGTAGCATGTTATTAACATGTTCGCTTCAAACGAATCGGTTATATTCGGTAGAGGTTCCCTGTAATGATCTGGCCAGATTTTAGCAGCTAATAATGTTAATCCCACCAAAAAGATATTTGTCTTTGGTGTTAATTCGGCTGACTTCATATACAATCTCTAACGCTTCGGATTATCGTCTGAATTCAGTAATGATTCGGAGCAAACATGACTTAATTTTTAAGCGTTCAAGCAGCATTTCGGACATGCAAAATCGTTCTTCGAGGAATTTGGAGATGAAGTAGCGAGTACTACAGGGGTATGAAATATAGCTAATCAGGTGTAGCGAGCTATCTCTGCCGACTCAAAGTAAAACATGACGGAGAAAACATGCAAATACCGGTTGTTATTCGTACCGTGACCATGAGATGAATGGTACTACATTCGTGTGTTTTAATACGGAGGCCTCCGGCCAGGGTACTGTCCGGTTGTCTCTTTCGCCCGTCTGCAGCAAGGCTCTGTGTTGCCCAATAATATTCTCTCATTTAATAAAAAATTAGAATGAGTCAGGACAGCTCCCCAATGACCTAGCTCGGATCTACAGATCTAAATGCTCATGCTACATTGGCTGATACCTTGACGTTGATTGACTCAGGTCCTAATTCTATCGAGGTACCTATCCCAACGAATGAAGAAGAATCGTACCTGTAATCTGTTCCTAATACGGAATCCTCTACTTCCGGCAAATCGGACGTCATAGAACCAAAGTGGCGCAGCACGTAGATGTCTACATAAAAGTCTACATCGAGCGCGGTATGGACATTGAGGAGGAAAGTAAAGTATACCAAAAATCGGTGAAGGAGGTTTGCAATGTACAGCGTGACTTGAAAATCCACAGAAAGATAGGCAGGTCAGCCCATCCCTCCGAAACGGGCAGCAAATTACAACGCAGCTGGCACACACTAAGCCAAACCTACGAATATAATCGCAAATAAGCCACAATTGCACTCTCAACCATCATACAGAGATGCTGCGAAAGTCATTCGATTTGGAGTCATTCAACCTAAATTCCCAACGGAAATGTGATCTGACGAAAGATGATCCAGACGCCAATCCTGGACAAAATTTTGGAACTGAAACCGCAATTTGCAAGCTGATCGTTTAATAATTATAATTACCCTCTGTTCATTGCATCTTTCTCAGTGTAATATAAAAAATATAAAATGAAGCAAAAAATCAAAAAAAAGTCGTTATAAATAAATACAGTTAACAAACAAAAGAGCCCATGTACACGTCTGAATGACTGTGGTAGATGTCAAAGTTCAAAGAACCTTAATACTGGGCACATAAACTTGAAAAACGATGCGAATGTGTAAATAAATACAAAAAAAAAAAAAAAATAAATATACTGCCAACAAAAATTATTTCATCAACATTCATTTTGAACTTAATTTGTCCATAATTAACAAGAGCAAAAGCATAATTTTACAATAGAATTTTACAATTATTCTTAACTATCTTGACAAAGGATTAATTTTTTTTCTCTCATTTATTACAATTATAATATTTTCCGGTTTATTTATAATACCCGTAAATATAACGAGACAGTAGTAAGAGTATGTGTAGGGGAATAATAAGTTACAGCGTCGTGATAATGGTCAGTTAGTTGTATGCTGTATATAGAAGTTACAACATAATTATTACTCTTTTTCAATATATTTTTTTTAGAAATATGACCTTAAGGCTACAATATTGTTTGTTAATTTAACCGTATCACCACCACTATATCGTGTATTTACTTTTCTACTGTGTAATTTACTTTTAACTTACATGAATACATCTACAATTTAATTTACAAGTTTAGTAAAAAAATCCTCTACAATTTTCCTTGTAAATAAAACAATTGAAAAATAACAGCAATTATTAGTTGTTGGCCCTGCAGTTATAAATATTGAATTTTCAATACCTACAGCCAAACCCAGCTCCAGAAATATTTCATTATAATTTGTATTATTGGTCGGGGCAGCTAAAACAAACATATAATAAAGAACTACCAATAGTGGAGTTTCTAATTAATAAAAATTGTAAAACAAGAGTAATGTTCAAGGAAGTAATTTTTGAAGTGAAAAATTAAAAATTGGTTTGAGTCCAAATAATGAGGTACGAGTAGTTACTAAAGCGAACTTGTATGTAAAGAAAAATTCTAAATTGTCATTGTCAAAATGAAAGTGTTATAGTTAAAACAGCTAACAATCTAATAATAGAATCTTTTATGCCAAATCTTATTGTGCCCATAAGCATTTGGCATAAAAGCCAATGACCAGAAACCCCACAGTGTTGGGTGGTAATCCGGAAATAGTCACCTGACTAGTTAAAAGTTAGGTGACTAATTGTCACTAAGCATGGGCTGGAATAGACTATAGACTAGACTGTAGACTAGACTATAGACTAGACTATAGACTAGACTATAGACTAAACTATAGACTAGACTATAGACTAGACTATAGACTAGACTATAGACTAGACTATAGACTAGACTATAGACTAGACTATAGACTAGACTATAGACTAGACTATAGACTAGACTAAAGACTAGACTATAGACTAGACTATAAACTAGACTATAGACTAGACTATAGACTAGACTATAGACTAGACTATAGACTAGACTATAGACTAGACTATAGACTAGACTATAGACTAGACTATAGACTAGACTATAGACTAGACTATAGACTAGACTATAGACTAGACTATAGACTAGACTATAGACTAGACTATAGACTAGACTATAGACTAGACTAAAGACAAGACTATAGACTAGACTATAGACAAGACTATAGACTAGACTATAGACAAGACTATAGACTAGACTATAGACTAGACTATGGACTAGACTATGGACTAGACTATAGACTAGACTATAGACTAGACTATAGACTAGACTATAGACTAGACTATAGACTAGACTATAGACTAGACTATAGACTAGACTATAGACTAGACTATAGACTAGACTATAGACTAGACTATAGACTAGACTATAGACTAGACTATAGACTAGACTATAGACTAGACTATAGACTAGACTATAGACAAGACTATAGACTAGACTATAGACAAGACTATAGACTAGACTATAGACAAGACTATAGACTAGACTATAGACTAGACTATGGACTAGACTATAGACTAGACTATGGACTAGACTATGGACTAGACTATAGACTAGACTATAGACTAGACTATAGACTAGACTATAGACTAGACTATAGACTAGACTATAGACTAGACTAGACAATAGACTAGACTATAGACTAGACTATAGACTAGACTATAGACTAGACTATAGACTAGACTATAAACTAACTATAGACTAGACTATAGACTAGACTATAGACTAGACTATAGACTAGACTATAGACTAGACTATAGACTAGACTATAGACTAGACTATAGACTAGACTATAGACTAGACTATAGACTACACTATAGACTAGACTATAGACTAGACTATAGACTAGACTATAGACTAGACTAGACTATAGACTAGACTAGACTAGACTATAGACTAGACTAGACTATAGACTAGACTATAGACTAGACTATAGACTAGACTATAGACTAGACTATAGACTAGACTATAGACTAGACTATAGACTAGACTATAGACTAGACTATAGACTAGACTATAGACTAGACTATAGACTAGACTATAGACTAGACTATAGACTAGACTATAGACTAGACTATAGACTAGACTATAGACTAGACTATAGACTAGACTATAGACTAGACTATAGACTAGACTATAGACTAGACTATAGACTAGACTATAGACTAGACTATAGACTAGACTAGACTATAGACTAGACTATAGACTAGACTATAGACTAGACTATAGACTAGACTAGACTAGACTATAGACTAGACTATAGACTAGACATAGACTAGACTATAGACTAGACTATAGACTAGACTATAGACTAGACTATAGACTAGACTATAGACTAGACTATAGACTAGACTATAGACTAGACTATAGACTAGACTATAGACTAGACTATAGACTAGACTATAGACTAGACTATAGACTAGACTATAGACTAGACTATAGACTAGACTAGACTATAGATTAGACTATAGACTAGACTATAGACTAGACTATAGACTAGACTATAGACTAGACTATAGACTAGACTATAGACTAGACTATAGACTAGACTATATACTAGACTATACACTAGACTATACACTAGACTATAGACTAGACTATAGACTAGACTATACACCAGACTATACACTAGACTATACACTAGACTATAGACTAGACTATAGACTAGACTATAGACTAGACTATACGACCTAGACTATAGACTAGACTATAGACTAGACTATAGACTAGACTATAGACTAGACTATAGACTAGACTATAGACTAGACTATAGACTAGACTATAGACTAGACTATAGACTAGACTATAGACTAGACTATAGACTAGACTATAGACTAGACTATAGACTAGACTATAGACTAGACTATAGACTAGACTATAGACTAGACTATAGACTAGACTATAGACTAGACTATAGACTAGACTATAGACTAGACTATAGACTAGACTATAGACTAGACTATAGACTAGACTATAGACTAGACTATAGACTAGACTATAGACTAGACTATAGACTAGACTATAGACTAGACTATAGACTAGACTATAGACTAGACTATAGACTAGACTATAGACTAGACTATAGACTAGACTATAGACTAGACTATAGACTAGACTATAGACTAGACTATAGACTAGACTATAGACTAGACTATAGACTAGACTATAGACTAGACTATAGACTAGACTATAGACTAGACTATAGACTAGACTATAGACTAGACTATAGACTAGACTAGACTAGACTATACACCAGACTATACACCAGACTATACATTAGACTATATACTAGACTATACACTAGACAGTAAAGTGCAAATTATCACTTTTCGTACTATAGGGCAACTATTCAATTAACATTAATTTCAATTAGTTCCCAAATAATCGGTTGAAGAACTCAATTTATATCCAACCGCAAACATAATATATATATTTCCTTATTCTATATAAATTTATTAATAATTTAACAAGCGTCTTCAGTCTTTTTATTACTTTCTATCTTTTATTGGTCATTAGCAAGAAAATGCAAATGTTATTTATTTAATAAACGTACAAAACCGATAAAAAATAGAGATACTCATACGCATGAGCGCATGCGTAACTTTTAACAAGTTGTTTTGATTTTATTCCTTCATTCGGTTTTTGTTTTTCTATTCTTCAGTTCATAATGATGCTTAGTGTTGACCCGACAGTTTTTTAAGTAGTCACTGTACCACTTTTATAAATAGTTTTTCTCAAATACATAATTAATTGATTAATTCGAATGTATATAGTTTTGTCATATTTATTTTGCAGTGAGGAAGAATACAATATTGCAGTGTCGGAGTTTCTACGTGTTGGTCTTACCTCACGATCGGCCTTCTGGCTTTATAAAGAACACATCAGTGATAAATTTAATAAGTACATGGATAACTCCATCATAACAGCGGTCCATATTCAAGTACTCGAGCTATCAGAGCTCGATACAATTACGCCGAACTACAGGGTGATCTTTGCGGTTGTTATTGTTGATACTGTTGGTGCTTTGGTGGTAGTTGTTTTTATTGTTATTGTCGTTAATTTTAATAAGCGGTTTGTCTTAAGTACCTCAAGACACAAGACACAGAACATTAAGCTAAACAAAATAGAGACTACGACGATGCGATAATTGTAATGGCAATAAGCCTTCCAGTCATGGGCTTCTTTGAATTTTTAATTCTTTCTTTTTTTGCGTTGATGTTTTATAAAATGCTTCTGTTCATAAGACAAGGAACACACACACTTTTGAGCACAATATGCTGGTTGGTTGATGTGTGCCTGTGACTAGAACTCTAATCAAAGTATACGTTTTGTGAAAGACAGAACTGTAAAGTTCTTGAATCTAAACCAACACAACGGAGAACCTATAAGTGTCTCTACAAGCTTCTTAGAAACTTCAAAATGTGAACATATTTTAAAGAATTCATTCTTTTAATTATCACCTTTGCCATAATCACCAAAAACAAGTATACATATATGCTAAGAAGAGTAAATATTCGTAGAACCAACAACTAAAACAATTTATAGAAAGATATTAATGAGTGACCCCAGGGGGTTAACAATGATCTGAATGACTAAAATAGAGTGATCCAACATGTTGTTATTGTATTGTAGTTGAATGGACCTAAAGAAAGAAAAATCTTAACATAACTGGCATGCAAATACATATTTGTAATCAACTACCATAGAGTCGAGTGCACCGGCATTTCTCATGGATACATATATGTTGTTTAATTTGAAAATTCTTTAGAAATAGACCTTCTTAACTTAGTTGGTGGCCATTGCAACAAAAGTGTCATTTACTGTAGTCATTAAAGTTTCCGGCTGTTTTGTTCAAAAAATATAAAATGGAAAATATTATGTCACCTTGTCCAAGTTCACTTAATATTATCTAATGGATGACGAAAGTAAAGTTGTTGGTTTTGGGAATTTTATTTTTTTCGTAAAATATAAGGTAAAGTGTGAAATAAATGAAAGTGTTGGTTTAGATATTTATTAAAAGTGAAAATGACATAATTTAAACATTTGGGTTTTAAAACATTTAAATAAGAAGTATGTAGTTTGGAACATTTTATGAACTAAAAATTAACTAGAACTGAACTAGAACTGAACTAGAACTGAACTATAAACTAGAACTGAACTAGAACTGAACTAGAACTGAACTGGAACTGAACTAGAACTGAACTAGAACTCTAGAACTGAACTAGAACTGAACTAGAACTGAACTAGAACTGAACTAGAACTGAACTAGAACTGAACTAGAACTGAACTAGAACTGAACTAGAACTGAACTAGAACTGAACTAGAACTGAACTAGAACTGAACTAGAACTGAACTAGAACTGAACTAGAACTGAACTAGAACTGAACTAGAACTGAACTAGAACTGAACTAGAACTGAACTAGAACTGAACTAGAACTGAACTAGAACTGACTAGAACTGAACTAGAACTGAACTAGAACTGAACTAGAACTGAACTAAAACTGAACTAGAACTGAACTAGAACTGAACTAGAACTGAACTGGAACTGAACTAGAACTGAACTAGAACTGAACTGAACTAGAACTGAACTAGAACTAGAACTAGAACTGAACTGAACTAGAACTGAACTAGAACTGAACTAGAACTGAACTAGAACTGAACTAGAACTGAACTAGAACTGAACTAGAACTGAACTAGAACTGAACTAGAACTGAACTAGAACTAGAACTGAACTAGAACTGAACTAGAACTGAACTAGAACTGAACTAGAACTGAACTAGAACTAGAACTGAACTAGAACTGAACTAGAACTGAACTAGAACTGAACTAGAACTGAACTAGAACTGAACTAGAACTGAACTAGAACTGAACTAGAACTGAACTAGAACTGAACTAGAACTGAACTAGAACTGAACTAGAACTGAACTAGAACTGAACTAGAACTGAACTAGAACTGAACTAGAACTGAACTAGAACTGAACTAGAACTGAACTAGAACTGAACTAGAACTGAACTAGAACTGAACTAGAACTGAACTAGAACTGAACTAGAACTGAACTAGAACTGAACTAGAACTGAACTAGAACTGAACTAGAACTGAACTAGAACTGAACTAGAACTGAACTAGAACTGAACTAGAACTGAACTAGAACTGAACTAGAACTGAACTAGAACTGAACTAGAACTGAACTAGAACTGAACTAGAACTGAACTAGAACTGAACTAGAACTGAACTAGAACTGAACTAGAACTGAACTAGAACTGACTAGAACTGAACTAGAACTGAACTAGAACTGACCTAGAACTGAACTAGAACTGAACTAGAACTGAACTAGAACTGAACTAGAACTGAACTAGAACTGAACTAGAACTGAACTAGAACTGAACTAGAACTGAACTAGAACTGAACTAGAACTGAACTTGAACTAGAACTGAACTGAACTAGAACTGAACTTGACAAATTATGTGTAAGAAAGCGATTTCTTGGCTTATTAATGAAGTTAGTATTTCGGTCCACCAAAAACGCCCATAGGTACTGTTGTCGATACATGCCTTCTGCATGATCTCTCATATACTAAATAATTACAAAACAAAACATCACAAAGCTAAACTGATGTGAAGTAGTGATTTCAAATAAACTCTTTCCTATTCACAGTTTCAAAAAAGTTTACCTGCTACTAAAAGTATTTACTTTAATGAAAATTATTTAAATATTAAATTAAAAACTTAATAATAACTTTATTAATATCTGAATATTTACCTAAAGTTTATCTTCTACTTACTAAACAAAACTCTATATTCAAACTTAATAAAGACTATGTAAAGTCATAAATATCAAATGGCTCCCTTTTTATGAGCCACTTTGATTTAAAGCAACGAAAACTATAGAAAAAACTATTTGCAATAAAAATTTTATTAAAAACTAAAATTTACTTTACTACTTTCTATTTTATTATTATTTCCACTATTTTCAAACCATACTAAACTTTAGCTTAAAATTGATGAACTTTTTTATGCAGATTTAGTATTTTTTTTTATAGCAACTCATTTTATTTTACATAAAGTCTAATAAATAAAATGGAAAATCCTTTTATTTAGCAACAACTGCTGTTGAAATTCCTTATTAGGTTAAATTAAATTTAATCATCTTATGGTGTTCCTTTTTTTTCTATAATTCTCTGATATTTTCGTGCGTTTTATAAGAAAGCTAAAAGGAGGAGACAATAAAAGAAAATGTCACTATAAATTTTTATCTTATGAATTTTCTATAGTTTATTCTGACAGAAACTAAAATTTTTTAATGGATTTTAGTAGGATGTACTACTTCTACCGTTTGGTTTTTCATGTTAAATAAGTAAAAATATACAATTTTCCTGTTTTTTAATAGTGTGGCGTTTTTAGGTGGGAGCTACTGAAAAGGGGCGGTAAACTGGGTTTGCTATAGAGATTACTACTCTGACAACATACGGGAAAAACTCTCAGTGATAATTTAATTCAAATTGGTAAAACTTTTTTTCTTAACTGAGGTCATGATGAGTTCAATGAAGTCTTTGCTTCTTATTAAAGGGAAATTTCACAATCACAATGAGTCTACACTGAATATAATTCATGTCTAATATATACGAAAAATTTCATACATTGTACGAATGTTTCGTTGTTTCGCACCACGAATACACGTTATATATACCGGCCATTCAGATAGGTATTTTGTAGTGGGTTACTTCTAAGACAAATTGTCATTTCCTTTAATTGTCTGTCAGAAATTTTATGGATGTCCGTTATTATATTTGAAGAGAATTCAAGCAGAAGTTGTTATCATAATAAAGCTTTATAAAAAGAATAAAAAGCATTCCATTTAAAGGGGCTCTTAGAGATTCTTTACTGCCACCTCGATTACCTTTTAAATAAAATTTATATTCTTATTTTTATATTGCGCCCACGTTTAAATTTACTTAATATTCCTTTTTCCCTTCTTCTTACTCCTGTTTATTCCTACATCCAGTTACCAGTTACAAGTCTCCCATACAACTCTTCTTGTTGAGAAATTTTATTCATTCTGCTTTTTTTTGCTTCAACAATGCGGAAGATAATTAAATTTGCATTTGCGGTCAAGATGACCGTTGCCTGGTTTATGAGTCTATGAGTTTGTTGTATTGTTGGTCGTATTTGGTTTGGTTACAGGGAAATTTCTAGCCGGCCTCACTGCCTGCCTGCCTGGTCAGGTCTAGCTTGAAAATATGTCTTCTATTTTAACGTTATACAATTTGTTAGAAATTTCTTGTATATTTCTTTTTAATAGTTTTTCTGTCCACATTGTGTTAAATAAGAAGAAATCTATGTAAATTCATGTAAATATTTATCTTGTGGCAACGGTGAATACATATTTGTGTTGAATGTTAATTACGTTAAAGAATAGTGTGAAAATATTTGGATTTTTTTTCTCGTACCTTCCTGTTTTTTTAATGTAATTAAGTTGGTAAAAGGAGTAAAGAAGTGATAAAGAATTTTTAAATAGATTTGCAATTTTAAAAGAACATACAATAACAAAACTATAGGCTCCAACAAGACGTTTAATCTAACACGCCCATTTAGAAGTGGGCAAATGTTTCGAAATTCTTATAAATTTTCAAAATATCAAAAATTCTTTTATATAAATTTAATTTTATGACTAAAAAATTATAAAAACTATATGTTCATTTAAATAGTAGACAAAAATACCATAAAACCAAAATACTAAACTATAATATTTAAATACTAACTAAAAACTAAATAAACATTTTTATTACAATTTAAAAGACATAAATAAACTTTTGCGAAGGTGTTACTGGTATCCAAGGAAACAGCCGCAAAAAAAACATTAAAAGCTGCCAACTGATTGCTTAAGTTTTTAAGCCTTGAGAGAAACATTTTTAACACGAACCAGAAGACAAAAAAAAAACAAAACAGCACAATTTAACTAACTAAATGCCTGGAAGGCAGTTTTAAATGCCTTCTGTGTTTGCACTTTTTTGGGGGTTGTTGATTTGGTCGGTAGAGGACCAAGACAAAAATAAAAAATATTTAAATGAAACTCAAATAAAAAACTAGATTAAAACAAATAAAAATATAAAGTTTAAATATGAAAAATTTGCAACAAAAAAAAAAAAAAAAAAAAAAAACACAAAAATAAAGAAAAGTTTCCCAAAAATACTTAACAGCAGCTGTGAGACAAAAATAGAAGTTTGAAAAAAATGTTTGTTAGAAAAATTTTGAGCAATGTTAGTTGTTCAAAGGACTTGTTACAAAACTACGCGTTAAGTTTTTGCAAGGATATCTGAGCGTGTTTTGATTTTGCCATTATATTCAAATATATGGACCGACAGGCGTATATATATACTTATAACCCCGTTTCTTATCAAATTCGAAGATTTGTTCGATTTTGTTGTTATGTTGATAAGAGTCTAGTCTATAGTCTAGTCTATAGTCTAGTCTATAGTCTAGTCTATAGTCTAGTCTATAGTCTAGTCTATAGTCTAGTCTATAGTCTAGTCTATAGTCTAGTCTATAGTCTAGTCTATAGTCTAGTCTATAGTCTAGTCTATAGTCTAGTCTATAGTCTAGTCTATAGTCTAGTCTATAGTCTAGTCTATAGTCTAGTCTATAGTCTAGTCTATAGTCTAGTCTATAGTCTAGTCTATAGTCTAGTCTATAGTCTAGTCTATAGTCTAGTCTATAGTCTAGTCTATAGTCTAGTCTATAGTCTAGTCTATAGTCTAGTCTATAGTCTAGTCTATAGTCTAGTCTATAGTCTAGTCTATAGTCTAGTCTATAGTCTAGTCTATAGTCTAGTCTATAGTCTAGTCTATAGTCTAGTCTATAGTCTAGTCTATAGTCTAGTCTATAGTCTAGTCTATAGTCTGTCTATAGTCTAGTCTATAGTCTAGTCTATAGTCTAGTCTATAGTCTAGTCTATAGTCTAGTCTATAGTCTAGTCTATAGTCTAGTCTATAGTCTAGTCTATAGTCTAGTCTATAGTCTAGTCTATAGTCTAGTCTATAGTCTAGTCTATAGTCTAGTCTATAGTCTAGTCTATAGTCTAGTCTATAGTCTAGTCTATAGTCTAGTCTATAGTCTAGTCTATAGTCTAGTCTATAGTCTAGTCTATAGTCTAGTCTATAGTCTAGTCTATAGTCTAGTCTATAGTCTAGTCTATAGTCTAGTCTATAGTCTAGTCTATAGTCTAGTCTATAGTCTAGTCTATAGTCTAGTCTATAGTCTAGTCTATAGTCTAGTCTATAGTCTAGTCTATAGTCTAGTCTATAGTCTAGTCTATAGTCTAGTCTATAGTCTGTCTATAGTGACTAGTCTCGTCTATAGTCTAGTCTATAGTCTAGTCTATAGTCCTAGTCTAGTAGTCTAGTCTATGTCTAGTCTATAAGTCTAGGTCTATAGTCTAGTCCTATAGTCTAGTCCTATAGTCTAGTCTATAGTCTATAGTCTAGTCTATAGTCTAGTCTATAGTCTAGTCTTATAGTCTAGTCTATAGTATAGTCTATAGTCTAGTCTATAGTCTAGTCTATATCCTAGTCCTATAGTCTAGTCTATAGTCTAGTCATAGTCTAGTCTATAGTCTAGTCTATAGTCTAGTCTATAGTCTAGTCTATAGTCTAGTCTATAGTCTAGTCTATAGTCTAGTCTATAGTCTAGTCTATAGTCTAGTCTATAGTCTAGTCTATAGTCTAGTCTATAGTCTAGTCTATAGTCTAGTCTATAGTCTAGTCTATAGTCTAGTCTATAGTCTAGTCTATAGTCTAGTCTATAGTCTAGTCTATAGTCTAGTCTATAGTCTAGTCTATAGTCTAGTCTATAGTCTAGTCTATAGTCTAGTCTATAGTCTAGTCTATAGTCTAGTCTATAGTCTAGTCTATAGTCTAGTCTATAGTCTAGTCTATAGTCTAGTCTATAGTCTAGTCTATAGTCTAGTCTATAGTCTAGTCTATAGTCTAGTCTATAGTCTAGTCTATAGTCTAGTCTATAGTCTAGTCTATAGTCTAGTCTATAGTCTAGTCTATAGTCTAGTCTATAGTCTAGTCTATAGTCTAGTCTATAGTCTAGTCTATAGTCTAGTCTATAGTCTAGTCTATAGTCTAGTCTATAGTCTAGTCTATAGTCTAGTCTATAGTCTAGTCTATAGTCTAGTCTATAGTCTAGTCTATAGTCTAGTCTATAGTCTAGTCTATAGTATAGTCTATAGTCTAGTCTAGTCTAGTCTAGTCTATAGTCTAGTCTATAGTCTAGTCTATAGTCTAGTTATAGTCTAGTCTAGTATAGTCTAGTCTAGTCTATAATCTAGTCTCTAGTATAGTCTAGTCTAGTCTAGTCTAGTCTATAGTCTAGTCTATAGTCTAGTCTATAGTCTAGTCTATAGTCTAGTCTATAGTCTAGTCTATAGTCTAGTCTATAGTCTAGTCTATAGTCTAGTCTATAGTCTAGTCTATAGTCTAGTCTATAGTCTAGTCTATAGTCTAGTCTATAGTCTAGTCTATAGTCTAGTCTATAGTCTAGTCTATAGTCTAGTCTATAGTCTAGTCTATAGTCTAGTCTATAGTCTAGTCTATAGTCTAGTCTATAGTCTAGTCTATAGTCTAGTCTATAGTCTAGTCTATAGTCTAGTCTATAGTCTAGTCTATAGTCTAGTCTATAGTCTAGTCTATAGTCTAGTCTATAGTCTAGTCTATAGTCTAGTCTATAGTCTAGTCTATAGTCTAGTCTATAGTCTAGTCTATAGTCTAGTCTATAGTCTGTCTATAGTCTAGTCTATAGTCTAGTCTATAGTCTAGTCCTATAGTCTAGTCTATAGGTCTAGTCTAGGTAAGTCTAGTCTGTCTATAGTCTAGTCTAGTATCTAGTCTAGTCTAGTCTATAGTCTAGTCTATAGTCTAGTCTATAGTCTAGTCTATAGTCTAGTCTATAGTCTAGCTATAGTCTAGTCTATAGTCTAGTCTATAGTCTAGTCTATAGTCTAGTCTATAGTCAGTCTATAGTCTAGTCTATAGTCTAGTCTATAGTCTAGTCTATAGTCTAGTCTATAGTCTAGTCTATAGTCTAGTCTATAGTCTAGTCTATAGTCTAGTCTATAGTCTAGTCTATAGTCTAGTCTATAGTCTAGTCTATAGTCTAGTCTATAGTCTAGTCTATAGTCTAGTCTATAGTCTAGTCTATAGTCTAGTCTATAGTCTAGTCTATAGTCTAGTCTATAGTCTAGTCTATAGTCTAGTCTATAGTCTAGTCTATAGTCTAGTCTATAGTCTAGGTCTATAGTCTAGTCTATAGTCTAGTCTATAGTCTAGTCTATAGTCTAGTCTAGTCTATAGTCTAGTCTATAGTCAGTCTATAGTCTAGTCTATGTCTAGTCTATAGTCTAGTCTATAGTTTAGTCTATAGTCTAGTCTATAGTCTAGTCTATAGTCTAGTCTATAGTCTAGTCTATAGTCTAGTCTATAGTCTAGTCTATAGTCTAGTCTATAGTCTAGTCTATAGTCTAGTCTATAGTCTAGTCTCTAGTCTAGTCTATAGTCTAGTCTATAGTCTAGTCTATAGTCTAGTCTATAGTCTAGTCTATAGTCTAGTCTATAGTCTAGTCTATAGTCTAGTCTATAGTCTAGTCTATAGTCTAGTCTATAGTCTAGTCTATAGTCTAGTCTATAGTCTAGTCTATAGTCTAGTCTATAGTCTAGTCTATAGTCTAGTCTATAGTCTAGTCTATAGTCTAGTCTATAGTCTAGTCTATAGTCTAGTCTATAGTCTAGTCTATAGTCTAGTCTATAGTCTAGTCTATAGTCTAGTCTATAGTCTAGTCTATAGTCTAGTCTATAGTCTAGTATAGTCTAGTCTATAGTCTAGTCTATAGTCTAGTCTATAGTCTAGTCTATAGTCTAGTCTATAGTCTAGTCTATAGTCTAGTCTATAGTCTAGTCTATAGTCTAGTCTATAGTCCAGTCTATAGTCTAGTCTATAGTCTAGTCTATAGTCTAGTCTATAGTCTAGTCTATAGTCTAGTCTATAGTCTAGTCTATAGTCTAGTCTATAGTCTAGTCTATAGTCTAGTCTATAGTCTAGTCTATAGTCTAGTCTATAGTCTAGTCTATAGTCTAGTCTATAGTCTAGTCTATAGTCTAGTTTATAGTCTAGTCTATAGTCTAGTCTATAGTCTAGTCTATAGTCTAGTCTATAGTCTAGTCTATAGTCTAGTTTATAGTCTAGTCTATAGTCTAGTCTATAGTCTAGTCTATAGTCTAGTCTATAGTCTAGTCTATAGTCTAGTCTATAGTCTAGTCTATAGTCTAGTCTATAGTCTAGTCTATAGTCTAGTCTATAGTCTAGTCTATAGTCTAGTCTATAGTCTAGTCTATAGTCTAGTCTATAGTCTAGTCTATAGTCTAGTCTATAGTCTAGTCTATAGTCTAGTCTATAGTCTAGTCTATAGTCTAGTCTATAGTCTAGTCTATACTCTAGTCTATAGTCTAGTCTATAGTCTAGTCTATAGTCTAGTCTATAGTCTAGTCTATAGTCTAGTCTATAGTCTAGTCTATAGTCTAGTCTATAGTCTAGTCTATAGTCTAGTCTATAGTCTAGTCTATAGTCTAGTCTATAGCCTAGTCTATAGTCTAGTCTATAGTCTAGTCTATAGTCTAGTCTATAGTCTAATCTATTATCTAGTCTATAGGCTAGTCTATAATCTAGCCTATAGTCTAGTCTATAGTCTAGTCTATAGTCTGGTCTATAGTCTTGTCTATGTTAGTACTATTTCAAAGTTTTAATTTTCCATGCCTGCATCTAACAATAATATTACCCTCAAAATAAATCTAAATAAATCGGGATTAAATTTGATGTGAGCGTTGCCGAGGAGTATTCGAGTTTAAGTTTTGAATATGAACCTCCCAAAGGTGATAGTCAGACAGACGGATAAACTTATAATAGTTTAGAGTCTAATAGGTCTAATAGCCCATAACACCGTACGACATAAACAGAAAAATTTCGTTAGACACGAACCGGATGATATACTTCTGAAACTATAAATTTAATGGAGAAAAACTGCGTTTTCAGTTTTTCATTTCGTGATCCTGCGTCCTTTTTAAAGGACTTGAATTTTTGAAAAAGTACATTTTTCAAAAAATATTTTAAATACTTCTACTTAAAGAGTGTGCGATGTGTTACAAATGGTATAACAAAATCAAATGTTGTAGATGTACTCTAGAGTACATGCAGCCAAAAATTTACTCTAAAAATTAAGAAAAAAATATGTTGTATCTAGATGAATTAAAAACACAAAAACTTTTTGTAATGTTGTCAACATTTTTAGTTGTTGACTACAAACGAGTAGGTATGAATGTTTGCTGTTATTGTTGCTTTTGTTGATATTGTCGTCCAGACATGCTGGTAGACAAACGTGCAAATAATCATTGTGTTGCTTGTGTTTATTTTTATCTACACCGGCATTTGTTTTTTCATTTATATAAATTTTTTTCTGCAAAAAAAATTATATAAAAAAATCTCTTTTAACTTTATATTTTAATAACTTGTGTGGCTTAATAACAGCAACTACAGCACAATAACTTGGTAAATAAAAACAACAAATTGTAAAAAAACAAAATAAAACAAAAAACCAATACAAAAAGCCTTTTCTGTTGCTAAAAGTGTTTTCTAGTATGTTATGACGACTGTGTTTTTAAACTTTTTTTTTTAACAGCAGAACATGGTTAAAATTATACAAAATAAACCATGAAATACAAATTGTTTAAAACAAAAAATAAAAGGAACTTTATTTTTGCCTTTAAGGTCTTTTTTCCATAAGGTTTTTATTTGTCGCACTCTAAATGTTGTTTGTAGATGCCGTTTTCTGTTTGTTGACATCATGCCATATTGTTGCTGTAGAAATTCTTGTGTTGATTCAAAACTTCCTTTAACTAGATTCATTTTTTTGGATTTTTTTAGAGTTTTGTTCTGTATGACAATTTTATATGCTTTTATTTGTATAAGCTTAAAACAATTTATTTAAGGGGTTTCTATTTGCTTTTATTTTTATTCAAACTCACATTTTTTGAAAATTTTTCTGAAACACTTGGGTCACGTTTTATGATTTCACAACTTAACACTGTTAGAGCAACCGACATTTTAAGAGTTTTATCTTGTGGTTTCATTTAAGCAATTGGGTACATGATGTTTGGTTTTTAACAAATTTGTATTATTTTATAATTCTTAGAAAAAATATAAATTATCTTATAAATGACATTGATTTATATTAGGAAATATTTTTAAATATGTGTAGAAATTTTAAAGATTTGTAATTTGAAGAAATAAAGATATAAGTGTGATGTATAAACAGATTCCAAGTATGTATGTATATCTGCTCTAAATCCCAAAATATGCAATCTTTACACAATTTCGAAGTTGTCCCATCAGTCAGTCTGATGAAAACACTGTAATCCGAAAAAGCCTCTAATGATTATTATAATGTTGATGTATGTTAATACAATTCAGCATAAATCTAAATCCGGTTAACAAACTTGTCGCTATGAGAGAACTTAAGTACAGAAGGGGTCTTGATTTTGAAAGAGTGCATTTAAAGGTTATTCGGCCAAATGCACATACATACATAGTTACAAGTCAGTCCCAAGTTGCTCCGAATTCGAAGAGATGGCACTTCTCTCTGACATCTGAATGACAGTCAGAATGTACATCATATTGGAAGAAAGTCGCCCACAAGGCGTTTAGAACTCCAATCTTATTCGTCAGGTTATTAAGGAAGTCTTACCCAGTACATCACTTTATTGTAAATACATTGTTTAAAAATGGATAAAATATGAAAAAAAAATTTTAAGACATTGATTAATTCTTCCGCTCTATTACTGACCTAAGCGCTCATCAAAGGACAAAACCTTGCATAATTGAACAATCTTTTCGCTAAGCAAGTCCTGCTACCAATACTGGGATTATAAACTGGTGACCACATAATCTGGTACTATGGATGGCCAGTTGCCCACAGTAGTTTGAGCTTGCTGGTCAGTTGGTCGAGGTTCCTTTGGGATCCACGTAATGGCTGTGGTTTAAACCCAAATTCGCAGGAATGGGTGCTGTGGATTAATAAAATGTTGGATTTGAGCTGATAATTCAAAGATTGGGTATACGTTGGTGTGCGATGTACCATCTGATACTTGTATCTGTTGGATGAGAGGGATTCTGAGTTGTATCTGTAGAAATGTCGGAATGACTGATGGAGTGACGGTTGAAGTGGCGGAAGAGTTGGTTGAGACGTTGGCAAAGTTGTTAATACCTTCATCTTAATTTTGTTTCCAATTTTCCTTCATGGTTGAGTGTGTTGGAATTTACTCTAAAATATGTTCAACTTATCACAGTGGGTCCTTGTGGCCACTGAAATAAGTCTGATTAATTAAATGTATATCTGTGTTTTCGAACCACCAATTACGTCCCTAGTGTATGCATGTTGGCATGAGTCTTCAGATGATGAGAATGCTCTAGGGATGTGAGTATTCGTCATAAAATCAATCGGGTTTGATGTTACGTTCTCTATTGACTCTCCCGGGGCATGTTTCCTTGATGAAAGATCCTCATCCTGGTGTATTGAAATCCCGCGGTAAACAGGTGCTACTAGTACCTCTAGTCTGCCGGGACTACAAACTGGTGATGTCACTTCTCTCCTCGGCTAGTCCTTGGAATGATTTGACATGGAGTCTAACCAGAGAACCACATAATCTGGTACTACGGATGGCCAGTTGCCCGCATGACAGTTTGAGGTTCCTTCGGGATCCACATAGTGTCTGTGATTTAAACCGAAATTCGCGGGAATAGAAGACTGATACATGGTGAAATCTATATTTCGGGATAAGTCGGTGATGTTGCCGATTGACAACAGATACCCCACAGAGGAGTGACTGTGGGACTAAGCGTTGGAGATGAGCTGGTGTTAATTGTATACGATACAGGATGAATGTAGGAACTTACCCGCCCATATACCTAGAGTGAGTTTGTCGTATGTTGTTCTCTTATGAGTGTTTCGGATAAATGAAAAGTGTGCTGGTTGAATAGTGACTCTGTTCATACCAGAATTACCACAGTGTGTCACTGTGAGTAAGAAAAAACACTCAGCTTATTTGATGGATTCGTACTTCGGTCAACCGGTTACGTCTTTAGGTGCTGTTGCCGACTCAACAGAGGCCATCCCATCTGTGTGGTTTTAAACGGAAGTGAGGTTTTTGCATCTCGAAAGTTCAGCAACGGGGCAGCAATGGTCAGAGATTATATAGCTCAAGTACTTGAGCAAAGTGCACGTATACTGGACCGGAAATTTCATATACGTAAATTGCCACATGCTTGTAAGAAGCACATTAAGGGCGGAAGTGAGTCGTCACAGAAGCTCGCCCAGTACTTGAAAAAGATCACCGTGAAATAGGCCAACACGGCAGGTGTTCACGTTAAGCACTTCGACATTAATGTTCTCTATTGACTCTAAACTAATAATAGCTTTTTCCTTGTCGAGGTAAGATCTATCTTGATTTATGATACCTCTCATTCCTCAACGGGACTACTATGGCAAGAGATTAGATAGCTGAAGTACTTGTACATGGACCGACAGAACCAAATTGCCACCTGCGTATAAGATACACAAAGGGGCAGTGGTGAGTCGTCAAAGAAGCTCACCCAGTAGATGAAAAAGACCACTGTGGAATAGGCCAATGCGGCAGGTGTTCACGTTAAGCACTTCGACATTCATTCCCTCCTTATTATGAGGCCAAGAGAAACCAATAAAAAAGATCGTAGGTCTCTACAATTACCCATCCTTTAAATAACGAAATAAGAAAGGACCAACATTGGCACCGGAAATCTCTGACAGATGAGTAGTATCTTCTCAAAAAAGACAGATACATATGTCTTCATCTAATAAGGTGTCAGGAGTGAAGAGAGCAGAAGAATATTATATCTCGTAAGGCATAGAAAACCCTTAATTGAGGAGATTGACAACTAGAACTCACTTCATATATAGGACCACCTTCCAAAATATACTTTAAATTTAGGAATACGTTTCAGCATAGCTGTATACAATACAATTTTTGTTTAATATATGTTATATATATTGTTTGTTTTCAAATAACAATTAAAAAGTCCATTAGCACTCATTAACCAAATTTAGCCTTAACAATTTATTAAGCTTTCAAAAAAACATTACATACATTAATTAGTTTAAATTTATTTGCTTTATTTCTTTACAGATCTATATGCCGCCAATGTTCATTAACGAAAACAAAAGTAAGTTTACCTTGAAAATTTTCTACTAAAAATTAATTATTTAAATCTAACATAACAAACGCCTACGACAATTTATTCATTATATCAAACTAACATACCTATAGCGTCATTTTTAAACTTAGAAAATAAAATAATAATAAAGTTGAATTTCTCTATTAAACTTGAGATTTAGGAAATAAAAATATAAAAATAAATTTATTTTGAAATTATTATCTAAAGCTAGAAAAATATTAAGAAATAAATATTCATGTACTTATAAAAGAACCAGTACATGGAATTGACATTGAAACTGCTGAGCCTCTTGAATAGGATTTTTTACGATTTCATATTTATTAAAAACTGCTAGTGTATCAGCAAAGTACTTGTCAGCTACTTGAAACTCTTGAAAAGTAAACTTAAAGATAGATATTTTTTGAATATATATATATATTTTTTTTTTTCAAAATCTTTTCCAAATTATGCTGCAGTCATTAAAATGCCTATTTCTATAAAGATTTATTTTCTATAGATTTTTACAAAAATATTTTTGAGAATTTTTTTTATCACACTTAGAAAAAAATTTTGCTTAAAGTATTACACTTAAAGTTCACTGAAATAATTTTAAATATATTGTTTTTTTATATTGTTTTTTTTTTTTTTAAATTATTTATTTTATGTTTATAAAACCCTTTTTTAAGTATTTGTTAAATATTGACAGAGTATGTGGGTAAATTTAAATGTATTCTGATTTTCTATTGGGAATTGTTTGGATGATGATTTTGTACATATTTGTCAAATCTATCAGGGATCTTCTTAATAAACAATTATGCGTGTACCCAGTCTTTCGTTTTCTATAATTTTACATATACGTACGTGTATGAATATTTTGAAGTATTTGTCAAATTGTAAGTGTATGTGAATTCTAAACATGTTCTTCAGTAACATTATTCAAATCACGTCATCTTTTTATACGAACACATTGAATGTACTAACTCATTCGCGTTAAATTTATATTTATATAAAACCCTGCAGTTCGGGATGCCTGTCTTGATCTAATGTTTTTACGCCTGTTCTAGAATTAGATCAGTTAACTTGGATTACAAGTGGACAATGAAATCTATAAAATAGATTATTTCTAGTGAATTTTATAACTACTTCCCAGGTATGAATTATTTAAATATTTGTCAATTAACTTCGATTACAAGTGGACAATGAAATCTATAAAATAGTTTATTTCTAGTGAATTTTATAACTACTTCCCGGGTATGAATTATTTAGATATTTGTTAATTAACTTCGATTACAAGTGGACAATGAAATCTATAAAATTGATTATTTCTAGTGAATTTTATAACTGCTTCTCGGGTATGAATTATTTAGATATTTGTATAAAAAATACTACCTTCATTCCTTTGCAAAACTGTTGGGAAATAAGCGTGTAAATATTCTCACATATACTTAAATGAATACACATACAAAATTTACATAATTCACTCAGATTTGGAGAATCTGCGGAACAGAGTTTTAAACGAATATTTGCATTCAATTTTGATTTATTCATGACCGCACTAGTTTAAATGTTCAATTTATCTCTTCTTCAAAATATAAGAAAGATTTTACAATAATTGGGAATTTTTATTGAAAGGGGTAGAATACTTGTCTCCAAACATCCAGCTAAAGTTGGAAACTAGTTTTCGATTGTTTCATCGGATCTTGTCCTTTTCTTATGTAAAATTAAGGAGGAAATATTTCACATCTCATAAAAAAATGTTGATCGAGCTTTCAAGCCGCTACCATCTTTATCGATGGGGATAAAGCGGGCAGTTTAGCTACAGTGGATGTGGCAGGTGTTGAAGATTCAATCGCTGGTCTTGAAAGATTAGGGGAAAAGTTTAACAAAGTGGTAAGTATAGCTTTCTAAGCCAAAGAAAAGCATCCATCCCTGGTGGAACTCGGAGCTATCTAAACTATGTAAAGAAACATGTAGAGCCTTTAATACATGCTTCAATAATAAATTATGGCAGCCATACAGTGACAAATTAAGAGCGTATTAGGAAGCTATAAGGGTCACTAAAAGATCCTCATGGAGGAGCTTCTACGATTCTATTGACAACACAAAGGACTCTGCTAGAGTCAGCAAAATTCCTTCTATACCTAGGCCAATCAAATCTAACCTATATTAAAAGGGAGGTCGACACTTGGTCGAAATCATCAGCAGAATCTCTCGATAACCTACTCAATTCCCCGGTTGTAAAGATGCCGTCAATGAAATCGCCATTGGAAGTAAGACTATATCGGGAATCAATATTAATATCATCTCCTACGACAGAATCTCATTGGCGATTGATAGTTTTTCCCCATTCAAATCACCCGGGCCAGATGGTATTTAGCCAATGATGTTACAAAGTGCAAAAGAATATACATCCCCAGGCTTTATAGAATATTTACGTTCAGCCTCTCTCTCAACCATGATCCGGTAAATTGGAGAAAGTTTAAGGTCGTTTTTATTCCCAAAGCTGGAAAAGAAGTCATGAGAATGCGAAAGACTTTAGTCCAATTAGTCTTTCATCTTTTCAATTTAGAACGCTGGAAAGACTCATTGAATCACATATTAGGCAACGCCTAGATGTGTAGCTCACCGCGGCTTTCAACCAGTCAACATGTTGAACGACGATCTACAGAGACAGCTCTACATGAGGTTGTCAGAGTTATAGAAAGATCCCTCGAATTTAAATGGGAGCCTTCTTATACATAGAAGGTACCTTCAATAACGTAGATACTTCTGCAATTCAACAAACTCTTGCTAATCTAGATGTTGAAGAGTATATCTGTAACTGGTTAGTAACTATGTAAAAATTTAGAATAGTTATTGAAAGTCTTGGGTACAGAGTTAAGTCCAAGGAAGTGGAACGAGGCACACCACAGGTGGCGTAATCTCTCCACTACTTTGGCTCATCGTTGTTAACTCGATTATTATTGAAATGGACAACAAAGAAATAAAAGTCGCTGCTTATGCGGATGATGTTGTGATACTGGCATCACGTCTGGGAAGTAATTAGACGTAAACCCAACCAAGATATAACTGGTACTATTCACAACAAAGACCAAGATACCAAGCTTCAACTTGCTGCGGTTAAAGAACTGCGAAATCCCCTTATCGGAGATCAAGAACATATGGACACGCTAAGTTTTTAAGCCTATTACCTCCAATCTTGAACCAACCATCCGACTATATTACCCCACACACGGACTTTGATAGAGTTTTCAAAATCATAGTTCCTTCCAGTAGCGAGTAGTGTAGGGGTAACCCACCGAGCGAATATATCACTACAACTATAGTGTCTTTCAGGCTCAATATTTGCGGCAACATAGGAATTTTTGTCGATAGCCAAGCTGCACTTCTCTCACTAAATTTTTATACTACCACTTCCCTATTAGTCAGACAATGCAAGAAGGATCTGTCAAGGCTGGGTCGCCTGTCTGACCATGCTTGGGTCCCTGCTCATAGGGACTATTATGGTAATGAACAGGCAGATGATCCTGCTCCAAAGCCGTTTCAGTAGCAACACCGTTAGGTTTTATCAAGAGCAGTATGCAAGTCGGCTTGGGCACCCCTTCAATGAACACTGACGCAGTTGTAAAGACATGGAAAAGGAAGAAACGGTCTCCCATCTTCTCTGCGAATGTCCTGCTATAGCTGTTAAGAGAAAACGCTTTCATGGTAGGTACTTAATATCTAAACTTGGAGAGATATCTGGATTTAAGCTTAATGAAATACTGAGATTTTTCACGGCTACAGGCTTGATCTAACACTATACAATAATACATCTGACGATTGGAGTGGTCACTTCAAAACGGAGACTCTTCGACTCAACTTGACTGTTCGCGCGCAGTGAACTACTACGTTAACCAACCTTGTATATCAGAGAAAATATAACAGCTAGAGTCCTCAAATTTTTTCGAAGCCACTTTAGTATCGACAGGAATGTTTAAAATGGGCGGGCTAGTTTTGGGGGCGTGGCAACTACCATATGAATTAAATAAAAAAATGCCTATATGTGGGAAACTGTTTGAGCTAGAATATTCAAAAATCGTAAAGGGCTATTGCTAGTATACATATACATATGTATATATGTATACGGATATTCAAATTATAAAATCCTTAAGCAGATCAGTGATATCCAAAGAATATAGCCGATAAGTCCATTATGACAACAACATTATATTAATCATCATGCATTTATTAATGATTTCGCTCCTTTAATTTCCCTTTTGCTAGTTATTACCACAATGTGGTAGGGATTGAATCGAATTCTAATACATTTATATTGTACTTATTATATGTACGAGTATGTACTCGTACTTTGGTACTTACATACATATGTACGCAATTTAAATATACTTTATTGTAATGTTGTCATTGGTGCGTTGTTGTTATTGTTGCTGCTATCATTGTTGTACTTGTACTTAAAGACAGGTATTTGAACTTGTCAAACATGTTTCAACTTTATATAACACTTGATAAGTCAATTTGATTAAGTATCGGGTAAATTTTCATTTTTGTACTTGTTTCTTTTTTATTGAAAATACAAGTATGTATTATTAATTGCTGCGGCTGCTGTTGTAATTTAAACGGAGGTAGTGTGTTATGAAATCTTAAAGAATTACATATTCATTTAATACAAATCAAATGTTGATTTGCTCGTTAGCATTTTCTGGCTAATAACTAACTAGTGAAAACTTGATTTCATAACTAGACTAGTTAAATGTTAAAAGGGTGATCTTATTATTAAACAGTATTAAAAAAAGTTTTTTTTGAACCTTACCTTGTACTGACATCGGTGCTGGGCTTTATAAAAGTGTAATTAGACCAATTCTAGCTTATGCTTCAATAATCTGGTGGACTGCTTTAGACAAAAAGTGCAATATCAAACTACTACAGGGAGTTCAGCGTACATGCTGCTTGGGTATAAGTGGTGCCATGTGTACTACTTCAACCAAAGGTCTGGAAACGTTGCTAGATATTCCACCCATTGAAACATATTTAAGATATGAAGCGGCGCTTACAGCCGAACGGCTCTTTACTTTAGGCGAACTGGCCAAAAGCGGTTATAGGACACGTCATCAATGTATACTAGACACATTGGAACGTTATACACAATCATTGGACGTGCCGGATCGTATACCAGACACAGAATATGTCGGAAACTTTGAAACGCTGATCCCAGATAGAATATCTTGGTCAAGCGGAACATTGGAGCAAATACCAGTAGGAACCCGTTGTTACACGGATGGGGCTGGAATTCTATATTGAAGACCCAGAAACAGAAATATAGCACCGTTTACCAAATCATAACACAAGCTTCCAGGCAGAAGTATGAGCAATAACGGAATGCGTAAATTGGATTAGAATAAATATGGCGCCCACAGCGCTTAATATATTTACCGACAGCCAGAAGGCAATTAGGACGATATCAGGTGATAGAACTAAATCTAAGACCATATTGGACTGTAAGAAAGCTTTAACTGAATACTCTCCCAGAGGTAAGGTTTACATCATATGGGTACCAGGCCACTCGGGAGTAATCGACAACGAAAAGGCGAATGTAATAGCTTTAAGGGGAAGGGAGCTCGAGGCAGTTAACCTGACAAAAACATTCGACGCAACAAAAGCTGAACTAAAAATATGGGTGAGAGAATCCCATAAGGACTCTTGGAATAATGAAACAGTGGGTAGAACCACGAAGATATTATGGGGTGACCCTGATGAGAGCAAGACGAAAAATCTCCTCAAAATGAGCAAGTCTGAAGTTAGTATGATGGTACGTACGGATTACGAGCAGATCTATGCAAAATTGGACGTGCGGATTCAGACGAATGTAGAGCATGTGGAGAGGACAGTGAAACTCTGGAGCACTTTCTTTGCCACTGCCAGACATTCGTCGAAGTTAGATCCAAATATCTTGGAAGTGATGTTATTCCGGAAATAACATTCCTGACTAACACTGATTGGAAGATTCTTAGGAATTACCTTCAGGAAACTGAGTTTCTGAACACTAAAAAATAATACATGCAGTTAATTTTTTTTCATG
This sequence comes from Lucilia sericata, assembly GCF_015586225.1. Lineage (NCBI taxonomy): Eukaryota > Metazoa > Arthropoda > Insecta > Diptera > Calliphoridae > Lucilia > Lucilia sericata. Next base: position 372,989 of record NW_023994103.1, on the reverse strand, counting down.
ATAAGGAGCACAAAACAGGCCCGATAGTGGCCTAGTTGTATTTCTTCGGATTTGATATAGTATACATCCTCCTATCAGCCTAACCTACCTTGTACTCTTAAAAACTCTACTGATTTTTTGCAATCCATTAAATATTCCTTTTTAAGTCCCATTTGTTGTTTGTTTCTCTTAAATAATTTCATTTTATTAAATATTTATCAATATTTATACACAATATTTCATTACCCTACTAAGAAAAAAGTGCTTTCCTTTATTTTAACATTTCAATTGTTCAGCACTCAACCTCCTAGAAAATAAATTAAGCTTCCTATTTTTATTCATTACATTTGTTTCATTTCATTTTTTCACCCTTAATAATATAATAATGGACTTATTGCTGATTTAGCAAAAAAATATAAAAAATGTGAAAAAATATCAACAACAAACAAAAAAAAAAAAGTACTAAAATGGCAAAAGTCTCATCAATAAATGGAGTAAAGTGACAGTTGGCAAAAATAATGTGTTCAATTTCATTTATTCATTCGTTCATTCATTTAGACTTGTGTGTTGTTGCTGTGTTGTTGTTTTGTTATTGTTCATTGTTCAAAATTTGATTGTACATACAAATAGCCCAGTATTTTTATATGGAGTCCATATATCCCCATTTAGGTAATATTTCTAACTATTTGGTTGGCATACTTTTGGTTCATTTAATCTTTTTAATACGGAGTGTAAGTCATGTGTCACTTTAGTGACCTTAAGTAATTTAGCGGGTAGCTAGTCTTTAATTTACTGACTAAAATAATCTAGTGAAAAGTATTTTTAAAAGTAGTTACTAGAAGTAATTTACTGTGGAATCAAATGATCATTTCTAATACATATAATTTGATAATAAGCTGAGTACAGTCTATTGAGTTCATCCAATGATACGTATAAGTATGTTTACATAGCCAATAACCTTGCCAAATCTGTAACCAGGAGTAACCCTAAGTAAGAGCTTAAATTACCGAGTCTAGGGCCACCTTCGCACACTGTTGGGAAGTAAAATGACTCTTTGTTCGTTTGTATGAATGAACCAATGACTGAACAAATTGTATGTATGTTTTGTAGTTGAAATATTTTTACTTAAACGTTTATGACCCCAAATGACAGATGTAATTTGTAATTTACGAATTTATATTGAACATAAATAACATAAATATTTATTGATTTATTGTTCGTTAGAAAACATAAAATAATGTTTTTTTTTTTTTGGAGGGGGATTGGGAGTTGGGAAACAGAATGATCTTTATGACATCAATTTTTTTCAAATCTCCGCTATTTAAACGTCAAATAATATAACAATAACATTATATAGAGAAAACAATTCCAATCTTAGGAGTTTGGCAGAAATCAAACCAAATATTCGACCGAATAAAACAATATTCGAACTTATCGGAAACAAACTGGACTTTCACAATTTTGCAGACAGATTCAATCTAAATGTATGAAGTACTCTTAATATTGTCTAAACCGAAATAAGTATAGGGTTACATTTTAAAGGTACCAAACTACCTATCGAATCAGAATGCTAACAAGAGAATACTGCGCATCAAATACCTATTGTACTTCACGATATGATCCCATGCTATATTACATTTCCTAATGACTGAACAGATTTCGGGGCCAAAATTTACATCATCGATTCTGTCGTGAGAAAAATCTTAGAAGTGAACTATGAGTCTCTCAAATCGTAATTAATAAGATCGAAATTCTCTCAATGGGTTTCAATTCGTTAGGAAAATTTCCAGAGAATACAAAATAAACGGATCGCCCTAGGTATCAGATAAGTGATAGAGCCCCAAACAGTCTTATCGAGTATTTTTGCACTTAGCTCATACGTTTATTGAGTAGATTATGAATTAGTCCTGGAAATTCCCAAGTATATTTGATACAGAACTTGTAGCATGTCCCAAGTTTTCTTGTGGAGAGTCTTTTGACAAATCGAAAGTATTTTTCCTTTCATTTTATTACTGCAGTCCATGCAATTAAAGAAATTTTAATATTTCAAAAACCCCATTTTCCTTCCCCGGGGCATGTAACCTTGTAACACCTCAAATTGGTGTTATTGCTCTCCGGGGGTATTGATGCGCTACCAATACCTCTAGTCTTGTCGGGAGTGTAAATTGGTCATTCCATATAGAACACCAACGGAAATTAAGAAAAAAAATCCATATAAACATATCGTTGTTACTGCAGTTTTATTATACTTAGCCAATTTTAAAAACTCATTTAACTCCGGGTAATTTATTGTTTTAATTTAATCTTGAGTCATCAAATTTAGTTAGTTCATCGAAAAAAAGTAATTTTTTTGTATTTAGTAAAATAAGGTGAACTAACAAGTTTTAAATACAAAAAAAAAACAAAAATATTTATCAACAATTCTACCACATTTGTACATACAACAACAACAACAATCAGTCCTAAATACACAATAAAATGACAAATATTGGTGAGAAAGTGTCATCATTCACACAACAAACACTTCATATACATACAAACCCAGTTAAAACACGTAATACCTAAACTTGTACACTAGATACATGTTCAAGTGATATAATGTTAGTAGCAGCATCATCATCGTCATCATCATCACACATTAGCATCACAATAAAAACAATAACAACAACAATGATACTAACAAATAGTAAATGTGTTGTTAGTTTGTTATTCTTTCATTCCTCCCCCTCACAGTTCGCCTATACACCCACAAAACACATGTTTACTAAAATATTTAGAACATTTAAAACATGTTAAACTACAACTATGACAAACAGACAGACAGACATAAGGATGGACAGACAGCCAGTAAATAGAAAGAAGTGTTAAAGTGTTGTAGTTTTAACTATTTAAAATAGAATAATAGTTTCAACATTCTAACTGCTGCAACAACATCTGTGCAACACGTATTGCGTTGTAATATGTGAACAGTAACAATGAATAGAGTATTTTATTTGTGTGTGACATTCTAAGTTGCATACGTTTGCGAAAATATTTAATACTAGAAAGAACGTACTCAATTGTTATTATTGGTGCCACAGGCTCATGTTACATTTAGAACGCTTCTTTGACACCAACAATATGACACTTCAGTTGCTAGTTTGTTAAATACTTGAATAAATGTGTATTACAGTAGTTCACATTTACACTTGTAGACAAAAAGATTTTCGAGGTGGGAAACGGAACAGTTGTACAAATATACAACCTAGTAGAAGATTTTTTTTTAAATATCGGCCAATAATATTTGTCAAATATTTCACATAATTCTATTATCTGAACAGGATATTACTTCCTGAACTTTCAATCATCAGATATTTGAGCCTTCTTAACTACAAAATTATACAGACCTGTTCGACATACATATGTAGCTCTAAATTTAGAGCGATTACTCGGAGGCTATTTGGCTCTTTGTGTTATCCTAAAAATATAACATTCCTCCGTAATATGCTTTCAAAGGCCAAGAGTGTCAAGGTATTTCCCTGGAAATACAATGTCCTGTAACCCGAGTCAGTTCGACAGAGTTTCATTTATATGCAACTGAGAATACCAGATTGTCTACATTGATGTCTCGGATGTTTCTCATGACGTAAATTTCAGCGTTAAGAATGGTGCAGGTATTTGGTAATCTAATGGAGACCATGAGACCATGCTTATCCCCAAAGTTTCAAGATCCAGTACCTGTAACGGTTTTTCAGACAGATTAAGGTACTTTTTCAACCACAGGCTGATTCGACAACACACCTCCGTCCTTTGTGCTTCTTACACACCGGTGACATGGTTCTGCCGGTCCATGTACAAGCACTTCGCTCAAGTTCTCGAGCTATCTAATCTCTGACCATTGCTGTCCCGTTGCTTGACTTCCGAGGTGCAAAAATATCACTTCCGTTTACAACCACGCATATGGGATGGCGCCCTCTGTTGAGTCGGCCACAGTACCTAGAGGCGTATTCGATAGACCGAAACGCGAATCTATCAAGTAAGCCGAGGACTTTGTTTTTACTCACATAGAACACACTGTGGTAAATCTGGTATGAACAGAATAAACCCGAAACATACCTGGACAAGGAAGGAAAATTCAATGTTTGCATAAGATACCTTTCATTCATTACCATTCAACTTCTTATTCAACACACTCATAGGGAAAAACATCCGACACACTCACACATACGGGCGGGGTAAATTCCGAATACCCCTACCCCTTAGTATCACTGTCACTCCTCTGTGAGGTTTCTTTTGCCTCGGCAACATTTCCATACTTATAACCGTGCATCAGTCTTTTAACCGACATTCTCTTCCCGGGAATTTGGGTTTAAAAAACGTGCACCCCGAAGGGACCAATAACCGGGACAAAACTAAATCCGATACTCTGCCCTGCGAGCAACCAGTTACCGTAATAGCAAATTATGTGGTTCTCTAGGTTCGACCCCATGTCAAATCATATCAAGGAAAGGCCGATGATACATTTGATCATCGCCAGTAGTCCCGGCAGACTAGAGGTACTGGTAGCTCCCTTTTTCCCGGGATTGCAATCTCACCAAGATGGGGTCTATAATCAAAGTAACATGCCTCCAGGGGAACGTCTTACTAACACTAGAAAAAATAATTTTCAAAGTCAAAGCAATGAACTGTTTGTTCTCCGTTGAAAATAAATTTTGACCGTTGTAGTCAAATTTGAAAGTTATCGCGAGGTCGGTATGTCGTCGTGTGGTGCATACACGCATATGCATGTTACTTTATTAGAAAGATTAAGGTCCTTAAAGTTAAATACTTAATAGTACAATACATAATTAGTAATTGTTCATTTTCAGAGGCTCAATACTCAGGTCAGGTTTTGATCGCTTGATTATTTAGTTTTTGGCTACTCTCTTCCTTCTCAAAGTAATGTATTGCTCTGATTTAATAATGTTTAAATAATTCAAACTAACTATTAACTAGTTATCAGCATATTATTAAAGAATCTTAAATGTTTCTGATTCATTTCATCGCTAGTTATTTTCAACAACTAACTATCAATTACATCTAAAAATTTTAAACAATAAATTTCCACTTACCTTGATTTCATGTATAAAATCCGTTTCATCCAATAGATTTATACGAACGGACATAATCCGTGATGGTCTACACAGGCAATGCATGATTTTATTTTGAAAATATTTTTGCTTTCTTGTTAATAATAATAAAAAAAATTTTGCGAAATAATTTTCAAAGCAATTTCTTGCATATAAGTAATAACAATTTATTAATTTTTTATTAGCACTATTTCCACAATTTATTTACAAATATTTTTCAATCACTAACAATTTAATTGAACTCTTGCATGTACAAACACACTTGCACAATTTGTTTAAATGAAAAATATTAAATTTTTTTATTTATGTTTAAACTAGTGATTTCAAATATTAATATTGCAATTTTTCCCGCTCTTTTATTTATTTAAAAAGAAATAACAAATTTATTTAGTTTGGCAAATAATTTTATTTTATGTATTTTGCTGCTACATTATTTAATTTAGAAATTTCGTTTTTTTAAGGGAATTTTTTTGTTTGTTTAATTTATATAGTTTTTTTTTTTAATTTATTATTATTGTTTGTTGGTGTTTTATAAAATTTTGTGCAATATTCAATAATTTATTAGAAAATTTGGTAACTGTTGCAAATTTTAGAATTTTTTGTGGGTAATTTGATTGAAGTGGAAAGTTTTGCTGAAGTTGAGATGAATCTGAAACGGGAAAAAAGTAGTAGTATTAAATATTAATTTTAATTAAGTAATGGATAGAATATATTAGTTTATTAATAATATTAAAAAAATCTATATATAAAACTTTGATTAGGAAAAACCGTCTATAGGATATACCAGAGAAACTACAATTATATGTATAACAGTTTAAATTGAGGAATATTATATAACACTGGAAAGACGCTGGAAGCAAGATCGTTAAACGTAAGAATTTTCTATATAATTTAAAGTGCGCAGTTCAGCAGTAATTGACGAACGAATGTGATCTTGGGCAGAGATACAAGCCGATGCAAAACGATCGTCAGCGGCGGCTTGGCCATTTTTGGTCGGCGCCGGCGGCTTGTTATAAAATATATCGGCGGCGGCTAAAATATCAGCTAAATCTATGCTGTTCTTTTCAGAAAATTTTGTTCTTTTCAGAAAATTTTCTATATATGCGTTTTTTATATAGAAAAATGTGTTTATTTTGGTTTGTTAGATAGAAAAGTATCTCTTTATAATTATTTTCTATAGAAAATTGTCATTATTACAGTTATTTTTATGAAAAATTGTCTCTAACAGTTTTTTATACATGAAGACAAAAAAATGTGTCAACTCTTTTCAATTTGTCTGAAAAAAGTGGCAGCTTAGTCTGAGTTCAGGCTTGTGTTTGTTGCCTGGCTTTCGACAGTTTTGGTCGCACTGGTGCAAAGATACAAGCCGAGACGGCTCAAAACGGCGGCAGCTGGCCGCCGGTAATATTTTTCAAGCCGCGCCGCCGCCGAATTCTTTCGGCTCAAAAGCTAAGCCGACTTAAAAGTAGCCGCTGATAAAAATTGGAATTGCACATGTATTTCAGAAAATAATTTCACCAATTTGAACGGCATTGCCACTATTTTAAATTCTTATGGCAAATTGAAAAGAGTTGCCACACAATATTGTGCTAATATTAAAATATGTAGTGAAATAAATGTCCATTTTCTGCAGAAAAATATATAGAGACAGGTTTCTATATAACAGACTATTATACAGAGATTTTTCATTATAATAAACGTTTATAAGGTCAATTTCTGAAGAAAAAGTTAAATTGAGCCGACAATTTAGCCGCCGCTGTTCTTTTCTATAATAAGCCGCCGATCATTTTGATTCGGCTTGTATCTCTGCACTGGTGTAGTGTATTACTTTATATACTGTTCATAGTTATATGTTGTCTACATTAATTTCGTGCTTTTGTATCACCTCAAGTGAGGTTATGTTTTATTGGTGGAGACCATAGAATACTCAAACGTTTATACCCTGGTGGAGACCATTGAAACTCTTCAACTTTACTGGGATACCCTGGCGTTTTGCTTAAGAGCTCAGCCACCAAACTAAATAATTCAAAAAAAAGGGGGCGGCGCGGCTTGTCAAAACTTAGCCGACGACCAGCCACTGAGCCGAGACGGCTTGTATCTCTGATCTTGGGTCGCGATAGGAAGCTCGAGGTTTAGAGATAAGATCATCTCTTCTCTCTTGAACAACCATGGTAATATCTTTAAAGCAAAGATGATAATAATCACTTTCTCTTTTGCTTCATAAGCACATGAAGGCGTAGAAACATCAAGAATCAAGAATTCAGTTCGTATAATACCAAGATCTAAATATTTTAAATATAAGGGGACTCTAAAACCCTTTTTAAATCTGCTATAGTCGCTGACATACAACGGATATTTCTATTATTGTGGCCTACTAAATCAATTGTTTATAGTTCCCCTTTCAGTATTTTCAAAACAATGACAATTCTAATTCATTGCATAAATTTTAAAAACTACAATTACTGTGAGACTATTTTTTTTATAGTCGCAGCTTGTCAAATCTATTGCATGTTTGAAACTTTAGCCAATTTCAATAGAATACAAAAATGTCTTTGTGGCAGATCAAGTAAAAAAAATTAAAATACAAAAATAGCAATTAAATTGCCATAAATTATTTCTAGCATTTTTTTCACAAAGTAACTTGAATAAAGAATTTTGTTTAAATATTTTTCTTCAAAGACCACAATATAAACAATATATAAAACCGTATTCTCACAAGATAATCTAAAAATACAAATATTTGCTCTTGATTTTCTTTCATGTTATGATTGTCATGGCTGGTGAACACGCCAGCCACAATTTTCATAATAAAACAGACAAGAAAAAATAAACTTTATATTAATTCCAGCATAATGACACTTGAACTCTAAACAAGCAAACAAATCCCCCCAACCAACAGGCTTGACCAAGCCACCAAATAACTAAGAAGGAGAAGCAAAGAAAAAAACCTCATGAAAAATCATAAACCAACATTAAATCATAGGAAAAACGAAACACTCAAATAACCAGCGAATCAAAAACTACACCCACCTCATTTTAAACGAAAATGTTAAATTAAATTTTATAAAATGAAAACAAAGATTATAAAACAATGATACAACTCAGGCACTAAAATACTAGTTGCAAAAAATATAAAAACACAATTCCCCAAACAAAACTAAAACACAAAACTTGATTAGTCCATAGAACTTTAGAACAATAGTTTAGCAGCAAAGCAACAGCTCAGGCAGATACTAGATACAATTGTATAAAATTAAGTGGAGAATTAAAAAATATTTTCCCACCGCACCTTTTATAGAGAAAAAAATTGAAAAAATATCTTAAGAAAAAAAACGTTAAGCTAAATAAACTGGATCACTACTATCAAGAGGAATTTAAATGTTTATGTTGAAAATTTTATATATTTTTGTTGATTTTATTTCTAAATAATTACAGCAAATTATTAAACTCTTGACGTAGACTACGAGAGAAGCGGGGATTTTTTAAAAAAATTAGAAACAAAAATTCAATAAGTTTTTTTTTAATAAAATGGAAGAAAATTATTTTCTTTGACATTTACCGATGAAATTACCGATTTTCATCAATATAATTTATCTGTGACAATGTAATTTATATTGTAGCATGTCGGTGGCAGAGATACTAGCCGATGCAAAATGATCGGCGGCGGCGGCGCAACCATTTTAGGTCGGCGGCTTATTATAGAAAATATCGGCGGCGGCTAAATTGTCGGCTCAATTTAAGTTTTTCTTCAGAAATTGACCTTATAAGCGTTTATTATATTGAAAAATCTCTGTATAATAGTCTGTTATATAGAAACCTATCTCTATATAAGGTTTTTTTCACTCTTTTAATATTAGCACAATCTTGTGTGGCAACTTTTTTCAATTTGCCATAAGAATTTAAAATAGTGGCAACTCTATTCAAATTGGTGAAATTATTTTCTGAAATACATGTGCGATTCTAATATTTATCAGCGGCTACGTTTAAGCCGGCTTAGCTTTTGAGCCGAAAGAAGTCGGCGGCGGCGCGGTTTGCAAAATATTACCGGCCGCCGCCGATTTGAGCCGTCTCGGCTTGTATCTCTGGTCGGTGGTGTGTCATAATGTCCATAGACACACTAAATTGAGTCATAATGTCCATGGACATAATGACAATTTCAAAAGTGTCACAATGTCCAAGAGCAATGCGACAGAAAGTCCATGGATTTCAAAGAGTCCATTTAACAAAAAAAGGCTTATTCTAGCGAAGCCGGTATTCGAAATTCCCCAGAGTTTGTAATCCCTGCGCCCGGCCGAAGGCCTGCTATCCAGGACATTTTTTTAAAGGAATCCAAAATGCAACGTACACCAAATTTAGGAACAAATCTTTTCGGGATAAGTGTGTCCCTTTCTTAAATTCTAAACAAATTTTCCAATACATTTCTGTTTTACATTATGACATTTTAAAAAAGTGACATAATGTCCATGGACATGACACTGGACATTATGACACGCCACCTATCCAGGACACTTTTTAAAAGGAATCCAAAATGCAACACACACTAAATTCTAAACAAATTTTCCAATACATTTCTGTTTAAAAAGTGTCACTATGGCCATGGACATTATGTCGCTTTATGGTGTGTCATGGACATTATGACACGCCACTCATCAAACAGTGTCAGTGTCCATTGACGTTATGATACTTTCGAAAGTTTCATAATGTCCATGAGCAAATTGGCATAAAGTCAATGGATTACAAATAGTTCATTTATCAAGAAAAAGAAGGTATTTTAAATACCCCAGAATTTAAAACCGCTGTACCACAATGTCCATGGATATTATGACATTTTGGCAATGGACATTGTGACACCATTTATATCGTTAGTAATTTTAACAATTTTCAAAGCAATCGTATGCCGATGATCCAATAGAGGGATATAAAGCGCATGGTATTGTAGCAGTTCCACATAATGTTGAGTCTCCTATGAGACGTTGCCGTGTATGTCGGGGAACAAGATGATGAAGATGAGTAAAGCAAGTACATAACTATATGATAGTTTTGAAAGTCTTTTAAATGGATTTTTTTGAACTAAAGTAACCATGCCATGACTGGATGGGGTTATTGACTATCTTAAGTATTCAAATTGTCTTAAATTTTAATTTTATACGCATATCTACTAAACTATAAGAGAAAATTGATACCTAGAGATTTCTCGTAGTACTCGACTAACCGATTGTACACAAGGCTAAAACTAAGATCGTTTTAAAAATTGTATATAACCGAGGTATCCTACTTTGGGGACCCCTGATCATTCCCCTGTTCGGACTATGAAGTACAAAATCAAAACTTAAACACGGCAACACTTCCACTATGTGAAAGTTTTTTAGATTGTACTCTTCAAATCCGAAGAAATACACCTAGGCCACTATCGGGCCTGTTATGAACTCCTTTTAATGATTTAAAATTTCATTGAATGTATTATTCTTCAATTCAATTTCAGAAACTCAGTACCCTGGACGTAATTCCTAAGAATTTTTCAATCAATGTTAGTCGGGAATGTTATTTCCGGAATAATATCACTTCCGAGATACTTGGATCTAATTTCGACGAATGCCTCACAGTGGCAAAGAAAGTGCTCCAGAGTTTCACTGTCCTCCCCACATGCTCTACATTTGTCTGAATCCGCACGTACAATTTTGTATAAATGTCCTCGTAATCCTGTGTGTCCACTCAGAATACTTTCCATCATATTAACCTCAGACTTGCTCATTTTGAGGAGATTTCTCGTTTTGCTCTCATCAGGATCACTCCATAGGAATTTTAGTGGTTCTACCCACCGTATCATTGGTTCTAGCCACAGTTTCAGACTGTACTAATCGTCTTTAAATATGCAGATATTTGTATTGCGGTTTTCATTGTCCAAAGTTGTCGAAAATAACGGATTCTAGTGGGGTGTTCAATCTACTAGGACCCAGTGAATAGGTCTTTCAGCCTATTTCTTAAAAGTTTGACTGTATCAGAAAGTAATAAAGTTGATTGGTAAATGTTCTAATTATCGCTAATGTAAAAAGTGAAAGCTGCTGGAAAATAAGGAGTCAATTGGGAAAGTCGATTTGTTGGGAGCTGAATTAATTAATTTTATATAAGGTGTGATCACCAATCAATCTGTTCCCCTAAAAAGCATTCATTGATCTCCCAAAAAATGCCGCAAGGTTTTTAAGTACAGTAATCATTTATCGGCAACTGTGAAGCTTTCTCTTAGCTTCCTAAGTTATGAACAGAGTAGCATTTAATAGCTGCTGATCTGCTGTGTGATCTTTTGAGCCTCTTATGAAATAATCGAAGTACTGAAGATATTCGATAGTCTGTTTCTTAAACAAAATAGTTCCCTACACTTCCTCAAGGCTTGAATAAACTAACTGGTGACGCATCTGATTCATATTACCATATTGAAAGACCTCAAGGAATGCGTTAATTGTACCTTTTCACTGTATACCAGAAAGGATGAAAATATCAAAGAATAGCAAGAGTCCCCAAATTTCGCACTAGAAGTTCTGACAAATGTATGTAAAACTATTTGATCAGAAAAGTAGGCGTAGAAACTATGCATTAGAAAAATCTCTGTGTTATATATTTATTAACATTTGTATTTAAAACGGACCTGCAAACATTTGTAGCCTTAGGTCGTTCCATATAATACTAAAATGTGTATATCTTGAAAACTAAACTTAGAACAGATTGTTTTACAAGAAAAAAATGGGCGTGGCATTTGCACACAATATATGTATATATTTTGAAAGCTGTGAGAGCTAGAGTCCTCAAATTTTGTACATTAATACAAATATTTTAGGAGAAAATGAGAAAATGCTGAGCTCTTAACAGCAATGTTGCTTCAATTTTTTTGTGGGCAGTATTTTGCGCAGACTTAAAAAAGTAGAAGTGAAGTAATGATACTAATAAAAATCGTCTATTGATTGTAAAACTCCGACATAATGATATATTTGAGAAATACAGGTATGATAAATATTTTCTTTTTCAATTACAATTCATTGGAGTGTAAAAAATACAATTTTTTTTCTTAAATAATATTGTTAGCATATTAATTAACTTAATTTAATTTAGAGTAAATAAAATAACTTTAAAATTTCTAAATGTCTAGACTTGAAAATAAATAAGCGTGTAAAAATTTAATGTAAGATTTAATTTACAATTTAAAGAAAAACTAAAAAAAATGATAAAAATACACACAGACCCAGAGCATTGACCCATAATAAAATGCATAAAAAAATTCCGAAAAATAAATACATAAATGGAAACAAGTAGAGGTGGAGGTAGTAACAAAATTGGTTGGGTTGATGGTAAAGAAAGTAATAAAAGAAAAAAATTGCATTATAACAATCATCATTTATCTTTTTAAATATTTATAACGAATAAAACAAAAGCGCAAAAATAAGTACTCTGGAGCTTTTTTTGCATTTTCACTTTAGCAGTAATGGCCATAATTACTAAATGGCTAAAAGGAGGAAATGGTGAATATGGCAAAAAAAAAAAAAAAAATCGCACGCATTTTTTAAAGCACATGATTGTTGATGGGGACTTTTCTTTTTGATTTTTATATTTCAAGCAGTAATAATTCCTCCAAATAGTAGGGGATTAAGGCACGGGAAACAAATTTCGAATTAAATTGAACATAAATTAAAGGGGCATTTTTTAATAATTTTCCAGAGGGAAACAATAGAAATTGTTTTTTTTTTATTTGTAATATTTAGCACATTCTAGAGATGATGAAAATAAAATGCCTTAAAACATTCGCATGAAAACAATTAAACATTTTAATAATTTTGAGGGCATTGACTTTGGTAAGGGATATGATAGGTTGACGCATTAACTGCAACACATTTGCTTAAATTTTGAAATTAAGAAAATTTGACTTAAGGCTATAACCGGTCATACAAATATAAAATATAACTTTTAAAAGGACTTTGTATAACTAACTATTTTAAGCTTGAAATATTTTGTTGTTATACTTTTAACTATCACTGTATTTGTTCACATTTACTTGCCTTAATGTGCCTTAAAAAATGTTTTGTTTGAAAATAAATGTGTTCACACTATTATTCACATATTTCTCATTAAAAATTCATAATTTTCTTATATTAAAATTGTTGTTGTAATTGTTGGTGTTGCTACTACAGCCAGTGTAATTTGTGTTGTGGTAAAACTTTCTTTTCTCTTACAGGTTTGGGCTATTGTTCAAAAGAAAACCCAAACAACAAGTGTAAGGGGCGATATTATTTATAGTTTTATGAGAGTGTAATTGTTTTTTTCTAGTTTTTTTTTTGCAATTATTTTTCATTCACCCACTTATGTGGGGTCTCTGTGGTAGTAGGTGAATTGCATATAAATTCAATCTTCAAGTATTACTTGTATGATGCACACTCAACAGTTTACAGATACAAGAATCTAAGAATGCTCGAGAATACACTTGAATAAATTGGTGAAAACTGTATTGTGCGGGTTTCTAATTCCTTTAGAGCCCATTTACTGCGATATCAGGGATGATAAGGTTAAATCTAAGATCATGGTGGACAGTAAGAGAGCCATAACTAAATACTCTTAAAGATATATTTTCAGCTATTAAAGGTAGGTAACAAGAGGAAGTATCCTGAAAAATGTTCGAGCAAGAGAATCCCTTAAGGCCAATTTGAATAATGGAACTGTAGGTAGGACCATCAAACTCCTATGTGGTAACCCCCACGAAACCAGAACATGAACACAATGCAACGTTGTCAACATTGCAACAATTCGTTGTCGAAATCTAAATTTTATACACATCCGTTGTCTAAATATTAACAAACGTGGTAAGCTCACTATTGGCAACGGATTGTTTGTCAATAGTGAGCTTACCACATTTGTTAACATTTAGACAACGGATGTGTATAAAATTTAGATTTCGACAACGAATTGTTGCAATGCCAACATAACATAGTGTTGTCGTACGTATGTATATACTTTGACAACGGATGTTATTGCAAAAGCTATTTTTCGGGGGCCATTTGCATGGGGGCTATGCGAAAACGTGAACCGATATTGCCTATTTTCACATCTATAGCTCTATCGAGCTTTTATCAGACAGACATACAGACGGACAGACATGGCTAGATCGGCTTAGAATTTAATAAGCACCCAGCACATATACTTTTGTGGATCTATGATCAATATTTCGACAAAATCAATATACCCCCCATCTTTTTTGATGGTGGATATACAAATAAGTCGGCTCTCGTTCGGCAACTAATGGTTTCGACTGTGGTATTAGTACAAGGTATTTCCTTAGTTGATTGATAACTGCACGTTAGGATTTCGATTCAGAATTAATTATCTTAACATCCTAGATATCTGCGGGATTAAAAATCTTTAAAAATTAAAATAAAATCTAAAAAATTAAACAAACAAGAAAATAAATTTAATTTTAAAAGTCCCATTTCTGCAAGTGTATGCATACTATTATGTTACGTTAATTGAATGTGGTCATGGTATGTCTGTGGCTGTTCTTTTAAAGAAATATATGTACATGCTTGTGATACAAATATCAACATGAATCTTCTTTGAAAGATTTTTCCTTCTCTATAGAGTTAGTTAATCAAATACAAGAAGGGAATATACATAGTTATTATGTCCATATAGCATGAAGGTGTTTGCTGAATTAGAGTAGTAAAGTAATTTACATGAACATTTTACACACTTATTTATCTAGGCTAATGATATGAAAAGGAAAACTTAAAAGGTTAATGAAAAAAGAAAATGAGATAAATATTCAAATACATATAGTGGAAAAAGCACTTCCAAAGAAGTAAAGAAGCATAGAAATACTTAGAAGAAATATTAAATAGTAGATTGAAATGCATTTTCTACAAATCTTAACGTAATTATTGATTTATTTTACTTTCAAATTCCTTTTTCCTTTAAGAATTTAAAACATTTTGTAAAGCATACTTTAAGGCATTCGATTTGATTTAAAAGTGTTGTATGTTTCTAGGCTAACAACTGCGTGTATAGTATTTGATTTAACACAACACTAGCACGAATTTATTTATAAGTTTTGTGACTTCCTTGTCACAACATGTAAAAGTAAATAAAAATATAGCAAATATGACACAAAATATTACTGAAACCATATTTATTATTTTGACACAGTTCTGTTTTATTTTTGTTGAGGTTTTGCTTGCACGCTCGCTATTTGATTCTATAGAATTTATGCAACAGTGATTTAAAGGAGTGTTTAATAAACATATAGAATTTTCAATTAATCTAATTAATATAACTCATTAATGCAGTAATTGTAGCTGTATATCCTGTATAAGTATAATGAATTAAAAATGCATTTCAAAAGCATCTTATTATACTTTTTTAATGTATGTGTGCTTAGGTGGCTAGACTCAGTTGTATTGTAAGACTAATTACAATAACAGTTTGTTGGGGGAAAATGTGCCATACTGTTAATTAAATACCTGTCACTAGATACTTCCTCTTGACAATACTCATTGGATAACGAACCCTATTGTCTTATGACCTACATAACTGCATTATGATAGACGTAATTGGAAACTCATGGGATTCCTCTATAGACAGATGAAATTATGGAAGTGTGTTCATTTTACAATGCATTATTTCCAGAGAACTATTTATTTTGTTTACTACAATGATTTTAATTGTTAATTGAAATAGCTATTATGAATGATAATATAATCCGAAGACTATTTACAGGAATACAAATGGATTATATAAGGTTGTTGGGAAGTACGATCAATTTCTAGGAAATTTTAGTGAAAGGTTCTCATTAATCTAATTCATATCATTTATGCTATACTAAATGCTTATTACTGGTTTAATAATATCAAGGTTTGATTCATAATTAAAATTTCGAACAATTGACTTAAATCCTTTAAAGTCCTGAAATTTATAGACACATTTGCTATTTCTTACATATGTATACCAACTACAACACCCAGTCATCACATGTACATACAAATGTATCTCGACTTATTGATGACAGTCATTCAGTCATATCTTATTTTTGTCTTTTTTTTTTTTTGTATAAAACACGTTTCATTTCGTTGAAATAAAGGCTTTGGGCTTTATTTAGTAGAAAAGAAACACATCAACATAAAAACGACATAAAATATGGTGATGATTACATGCATATAAAGAGACATGAGGGCAAAATAAAAATAAAACTCATACAACACTAGCAAGATAAGATATATTTCATTTTTGTGCGTTAGTTCGTTCGTCTTAACCCATTTTGCCACAAAGGTGTTGGTTATAATCGTATAAATATATAATTAAGGCTCTCTTTATGGTTATACCCTGATCACTAAAAGTGCTAGTTAAGGTGGGTATTAAATCAAATTAAAGGCAAAGATTTCAACACATTTTGGAGGAGTTATCAAGAATTCTTATTTTAGCTGTAATTTACACTATAATAAGGGATGTAGTTTGCATAACTGCAGGTTATTGGGTTTTTGAATTGGAGTTTAAACATACTTAATTGGGTGATCAAGTGATTGTACTTTGAACGCTAGTTTCGATAACAACTAGACCACCTTTCTAAGAAATAACTTGGAAACTTATTAGGACAAAGTGATCTTACAAATGCATACTTGAGTTGAGATATTCACTTAAAGAATTATTTTTTTAAATGTTTTAGGCTAAAGGGTCGGAGAGAAATTTTCACTCGCAATGCTGTACTAACTAACTAACTACTACTAACTAACTAACTAACTAACTAACTAACTAACTAACTAACTACTAACTAACTACTACTAACTAACTAACTAACTAACTAACTAACTAACTAACCGAACGAACGAACGAACGAACAACGAACGAACGAACGAACGAACGAACGAACGAACGAAAAAACGAAACGAACGAACGAAAACGAACGAACGAACGAACGAAAAAACGAACGAACGAACGAACGAAACGAACGAAAACGAAACGAACGAACGAAAACGAACGAACGAACGAACGAACGAACGAACGAACGAACGAAACGAACGAACGAACGAACGAACGAACGAAACGAACGAACGAACGAACGAACGAACGAACGAAACGAACAAACGAAACGAACGAAACGAACGAACGAACGAACGAACGAAACGAACGAACGAACGAACGAACGAAGAAACGAACGAACTAACGAACGAACGAACGAACGAACGAACGAACGAACGAAAGAACGAACAAACAACGAACGAACGAACGAACGAACGAAACGAACGAACGAACGAAAACGAACGAACGAAACGAAAACGAACGAACGAACGAACGAAACGAACGAACGAACGAACGAACGAAACGAACGAACGAACGAACGAACGAACGAACGAACGAACGAACGAACGAACGAACGAACGAACGAAACGAACGAACGAACGAACTAACTAACGAACGAACGAACGAACAAACGAACGAACGAACGAACGAACGACTACAACGAACGAACGAACAACGAACGAACGAACGAAAGAACTAACGAACGAACGAACGAACGAAAAAACTAACTAACTAAAAACTAACTAACTAAACTAACGAACTACGAACTAACTAACTAACTAACTAATAACTAACGAACTAACTAACGAACTAAGAACTAACTAACTAACTAACTAACTAACTAACTAACTAACTAAACTAACTAACTAACTAACTAACTAAACTAACTAACTAACTAACTAAACTAACTAACTAAAACTAACTAACTAACTAACTAACTAAATAAATAACTAACGAATTCCTTCTTCCTCTAAATAAAAGTGATCACAGATTTTTATCCAAACAAGTTTCTAGTTTCACCAGAAAATGAACCTTCAATTTTTCACAAAACGTTTTGGTGGAAAATAAAAGGGAAATCTTTTTAGTTCTACTATGCGGGTTTCAAAGCTTCAGAGTGAGTTCGTTTTCTTGGTCCCTTATTGTAACCACAAAAAAAGACTTACCCTCATTTTCTCAATGTGTGATTATTTTTAATCCTAACGATAAATTGACAGTTTTCATACAAAAATAACCGGAGGTTGAGATATTGTCCCTTAGTATTATTTCAAACGCCGCCTTCATAATGGGTTACATATCATAAAGCCTCCACTATAATGAGCCAAAACTATAGCTCACGCTGAACATGTAAATCTAGAGTAAATGTCCATAAATTATAAAGATTTTGGTTTTCAGGTGAAATGATAATAACGATAAGAGATTTTTTCTGTGTGCTATAGTATTTCTCTGCTTATTTATACACATGGACTTTTTTCGAAAAAAGGATTTTTTTACAATTTAATTTTCCGTTTCACTATTTAAAGCAAATTTTTTCTCTTTTTTTTTTCTGCCACCTTATAGTTTATTGACTCTTTGAAACAGTTTGTAAATCATTGCTGCGTGTGAGTGCTGTTGCACTTGCAAGCTGCGTTTTTATGAATATAAAAAAAATATATTCTGAAGTAGTTTTCTAAACAAAATGTTTTATATTTTGTTGCCTGTTAGTATACTTTTTTTTGTAATTTACAAATAGGTGTTTTGCTATATTAAAAACATACTCGTTTGTTTTGAAATGAAAAACCTTTAAAAAAATATTTTCTTCCATCTGAGCAATATTTAGATGGCTATAAAATCTACTCGTTCCTGCAACAATCGCCATATGAAATCCACTACTTTAAGTATTCTGCAGCAAGAACATAAAATGGGTTATTCCTATGTTAACAGTTATAATATTCTTACATTGTGTTAAATATTAGGGATTTGGAAATTTATATGAGAAAGAAGAAATTTTTAAAAATTTAACTTTTTATACAGATATCGATATCGTGAAACTTTTATTAGGAGTTCCATTGTGTATAGGTTGACAAGGCAGCATATCCCGAATAGGGCAGAATATTTCTAACACAATTTTGATATGTATGTGTGTGTGTTGTTTGGCATCATCTACAGCTATTCGCTTTTAAGTACCGGAATTACGTGCTTTTCTTCATGTTGTTTGTTGCTGATGTTGAAGTTGCTGCATTTGTTTTGGTGGCTGCTGTTGGCTGTTTAATTGTTGTCGTCAAAAGCATCTCACTTCTTACTCCCTAAACCATAAAGTTTATTTCTATTGCCACAATAGCTGAAGTATGCATGTGAATTAATACTACGAACGACTTTTGTTTTTAGGTTGTTCACGTGCTGAATTCAGTCAATATTTTTTTCTCTTATGTTTTTGTGCGGGAAAATAATAACAATGATCATATAAATATGTTATTTTAAAAAGCCCAGGCACGCAGCATACAGTTTTAAGAGGTCTGAGTGAAGAGAGATTTTTTAATACTTTAATATAATCTAAAGAACTGCGTAATGGTACGTAAATATCTAGAGTTATGCTATAATGAAAAACATAATTAGATACATAGTTATTTTCTGAGAAAACACGATCATTCATCGATATACATATATGTATTTTGGTATGGATCCAATAGTCATGGGACTTATGCTTTCCTGGCTTTTATTTCACCCAACCAGAAATTTTGTCATTCTGTTCATAACACATCAAAACATCAGTCAATACCGATCTATTAAAGTTGTAAGTTACAACATATCACAAATGTTGTAAAATTTTACAATCAGTTAAACAGAAAAGAGTATCATAATCTTATCCTGTCAAAAATGAGACTACCCCGCAAAGGCGTGTAAAGAGGACTACACGCTTTTGCGTGTAGACTATAAAATAGACTATAGTCTAGTATAGACTAGTCTATAATCTAGTCTATAGACTAGTCTGCAATCTAGTCTATGGACTAGTCTGTAGTCTAATTTATAGACTATAGTCTAGACTATAGACTAGTCTATAGTCTAGTATAGACTAGTCTGTAGTCTAGTCTATAAACTATAGTCCAGTCTATAGTCTAGTCTATAGTCCAGTCTATAGTCTAGTCTATAGTCCAGTCTAGTCTATAGTCTAGTCTATAGTCTAGTCTATAGTCTAGTCTATAGTCTAGTCTATAGTCTAGTCTATAGTCTAGTCTATAGTCTAGTCTATAGTCTAGTCTATAGTCTAGTCTATAGTCTAGTCTATAGTCTAGTCTATAGTCTAGTCTATAGTCTAGTCTATAGTCTAGTCTATAGTCTAGTCTATAGTCTAGTCTATAGTCTAGTCTATAGTCTAGTCTATAGTCTAGTCTATAGTCTAGTCTATAGTCTAGTCTATAGTCTAATCTATAGTCTAATCTATAGTCTAGTCTATAGTCTAGTCTATAGTCTAGTCTATAGTCTAGTCTGTAGTCTAGTCTATAGTCTAGTCTATAGTCTAGTCTAGTCTAGTCTAGTCTATAGTCTAGTCTATAGTCTAGTCTATAGTCTAGTCTATAGTCTAGTCTATAGTCTAGTCTAGTCTAGTCTAGTCTAGTCTATAGTCTAGTCTATAGTCTAGTCTATAGTCTAGTCTATAGTCTAGTCTATAGTCTAGTCTATAGTCTAGTCTAGTCTTGATCTATGCCTGCATTACATAGGACTAAAAAACGGATTACGTACTCCAACAATATTTACAGGGGAGTAGTTTTTGGATTACCAAAATGGATTATGTACTCCTATAATTTTTGCAGTGTAGTTGCCAATTATATATAAATAATGACCCTTCAGATATTTTCTGAGAGTGATAGGGTACAGTCCTCTATTGATGACAAAGGACTCGCAAACTTTCCTTACTGAAAATCTGCACCATTTGGCTTTTAAACATCATCATCTTTCTCTCGATTAATATAGAACTAATACATTTTAGACCTAACGTGTGCCAATTGGACTTTGAGCGAATGCAGGTTCAAATCTCGACTTAATAATCATAAAGTTAAAATTTACGAAAAAGAGTCCCTGTTCGAAGTTGTTAACTGATTTAGCAAACTTTTAACGTATGCTTTTTCTTATAATAGGTTGCCAAAATTTAAGTTATTGCAATCGAACTGTAATCGGATATTGTGTTGATTTTCGCTGGTAGCAATAAATTGAATCTTTTGCGATTGAACTATAATCGTAAGCCTCGAAATATATTATAGACATTCGCTGATAGTATGGAAGATGAATGCCGATCTGGTTTTTATATCAGTTATAGAACGACAACATACCTTTGTTTGATCAACTATGAACTTTCTGGAGTATGGAATATGGATACCGATCTAGTTTTTATATTAGTTATAGAACGACAGAATGTCAACGTCGACCTTTGTTCAAATCTCATAGGCTACAAAAACTGGATTTCTTGCGATCGAACTGTAATCGGAAGACTCGGGGAATTGGAGTTCTTGTGATCGCACTACAAACAGAAGCCTCGAGATCTTTAGACTTTTGCCACAAGTATGCAAGTTGTATGCCAGTGTGATATTCCTTTTATGCAAATTGTTATGGCATATCTGTTATAGAACGACGATATTGAAAGAGATTTTTTGAGGGTTATGTTCTTGGATAGTAACGGAAGCCGCAAAAAATACCTTTATCATTCGTAAAATTTAAACCTTTGACTCTTGAGACTAGAGTTCAATACAGGATGAAGGTCTCAACCATATAGCTCCCTTCATTGGTGGTTTAAAAACATGTCAAAAGGTCAAAGCTAGATTAAGGTTGTCCGATTAAGCTTTTATTCATTCTGGATTGAATACACAAACTTAATTCTATTGAAACTAAGCAGTAATAAAATAAAATGGACTATTCATCAATTTTAAACAAATTTGTGTGTTTTTCCCAAAATCTCAGAGTTTTGTAACACACCCACAGAGCTTAAACTTTATTCTTTTTAATAACAAATAAACTTTTCAATTAATCAAACAATAAGCTTTTATAACTTATTTATTATAGGCTTAAATGTTTGACCCACTTATAAATAAATTCCGGTTTATTGATAGCCCCTATTTTTTAAAGAAATTTTATTTCAACAATCTACCGTTTTAAATTAAACATATTCAAATAATTTATGCAAATTTATATTTATTTTATGAAATAAATAAAAAATAAAAGCCTGAGAACTAAAGCAGGTGACATAACACTAAACACAGAATTATTGCATAAAAAAAGAACCCACATTCAAAAATTCACCAAAATTTCAAAGTCACTGAACTGTAAACAACAATAGTACGAATTTAAATTTTAAATACTTACGTTGGAATAAATTAAATTTTAAATAATAAATAATATAAAAAAAATTGTATTATGAAAGAGTTGAGATAAAGAATATTTGCTTACGTATAAGATATATTGATTTTTATTCTTAAGCATTATTCTATACAAATTTTTAAAATAAAAGAAAGGAAATGAAAACAATAAAAATTATTATTTTAAGAAATTTGATGTAAAAAAAAATGAGCAAAAATGAGTTGGCAGTTTTTTGATGGATTTATTTAAATTAATAAAGAAATTATGGAAATATTGTAAAATATTCAAAATTATTTAGGCAAAAAAACTTGTAAAAATATAATGAAATAAAATTTAACAATTTAAACCTTTATCATTACTACAAGTTTTCTAAATATTTTCAGATTAAAAGTTATTAATATTTCAATCTTAAATTAAATTATTTTATACAAAGTATTAAAAGTTTGTGGGAATAGGTTAGGTTGATAGAAGGATGATTCTATACATCAAATCCGAAGAAATACACTTGGGCCACTATCGGGCCTGTTGTGCGCTCCTTTTAATGAAAAAAAAAAAAATCACTGAATATATTGAGTTAAAGAATCAATTTCAGAAACTAAGTTCCCTGGACTTAATTCCTAAGAATTTTCCAATCAGTGTTAGTCAGGAATGTTTCCGAAATAACATCACTTCCAAGATACTTGGATCTAACTTCCTTGCCACTGTCGCTTGACAGTGCTCCAGAGTTTCACTCTCCACTCTACATGCTCTACATTCGTCTGAATCCGCACGTCCAATTTTGTATAGTTGTGCTCGTAATCTTGTGTGTCCACTCAGAATACGTACCATCATACTAACTTCAGTTCTCATCAGGGTCACGCCATAGGATCTTTGTGGTTCTACCCACCGTTTCAATATTCCAAGGGGCCTTATGGGATTCTTTCACCCATATTTTTAATTCAGCTTTTGTTGCGCCGAAAGGTTTTGCATTCGTCAGGTTAACTACCTCGAGCTCCCTTCCCTCTAAAGCTATTACATTCGCCCTTTCGCTGCCGACTACTCCCGAGTGTCCTGGTAACCATATGATGTAAACCTTACCTCTGGGAGAGTATTCAATTAAAGCTTTTTTACAATCCAATACGGTCTTAGATTTAATTCTATCACCTGATATCGCCCTAATTGCCTTCTGGCTGTCGTGGGCGCCATATTTATTCTAATCCAATTTACACATTCCGTTATTAATCAGACTTCGGCCTGGAAGCTTGTGTTATGATTAGGTAAACGGTGGTATATTTCTGTTTCTGGGTCTTCAATATAGAACCCCAGGCCCACTTTATCCCCCAATTTAGAGCCATCCGTATAACAACGGATTCATACTGGTATTTGCTCTAGTTTTGACCAAGACATTCTATCAGGGATCAGCGTTTCAAAGTTTCCGACATATTCTGTGTCTATGTATGCGATCAGGGAATAAAAACTTTTAAAAGTTGGCGCTATTTGGGTATAAAGGTAGCGACACATTGATCTGTAAGTTTTGATTGAACAAGCATTAACAGTTGAGTTAACTTTGAAATGAATAAACCGAAGAACCATATTCTCCATCCATAATGCCTATAAATGCTTTGTTAGCTCTAAACTATTTACATTTAAATAAAAATCAATTATGAATTTCTAATATATTGTAAACCGTCTAGACTTCATAAATGAATTAGAAATTAGTATGATGTACAGTAGTTTTCCGATTTAACGAACCCATATGTTGTCAGGCCTGTTCGTAAAATTGAAAAGTTCGTTATATGCAGTACTAACTAAAATGTGGGTTTTTGGTAGGAAAATAATTAAAAATAGGTACATAAAATATTTTTTAAATGTATTTTATAAAAATTCTTTTTTTTTTATAAAAATAGCACAAAACACAAAATTCCGAATCTTATATACCCACCTTCAAACCATATTTGTGTCGAATTTAATCGCTGTATTTTTAATTCAGTCATGAGCTTTAAAGTTATTTCTCGAAGTTCATCGCTATACTCGTATTTTTAAGCGAGTAATGAGCGTTGACGTAATTTTCTTAAGGGGGCCTGATATGGGGGGTAAGGTCAATTATGGACCGATTCCCATAAAATTTGTTAGAGATTTCGGTTAGTATAGAACATGTTTATATAGAATTTCATCGGCGTACTCGTATTGTTAAGCGAGTATTGAGCGTTAAAGTCATTATCTGAAGGACGGACGGACATAGCTACATCGAACTAAAATTTAATAAGAACCCAGAATGTGTTACAGTTTTGGGTATAAAAGCACCGCTTAAAACAACTGTATAGTTTTTTGCTACAACTTAGGTTATTTGTTATTTTTGATAAATGTCATTTTATCTTCATTTAAATAATAATATTTTTATTAGTTCGTTAAACAGAGTACAAAAAACAAGTTTTGTTCGTTATTTAAGGTAGTCAATAGGAAAAATTAGCTTGTTCGTTAAATGCGATGTTCGTAGAATTGAATGGTCGTTAAATCGGAAAACTACTGTATTTTAATTTTATAAAATTATAAGCTATTTCCATTGGCATATAGTCCGTACGTCTATCATCTAATTGCCCATTAAAATATTGTTTATGTTAATATTACTGACATCTCTGCCAACATATATTAACTATATAATTTACTTTAGGGATTAAAATGCAAAATAATTTCACATCTACATATTTCAATATATTTTTAGCATACAACTAGGAGTTGCGTTTTAATTACGCAAATATATCATAATTTATTTAAAAGCCTGTATATGCTAAATATATTAAAATAGTGAAAAATATGTATACCACCATCCATAATTATTTGCTAAATATTTACAAAAAAAAAAAAAATATTTACCCTGAAAAATATTTTGGACCACAAAATTTCATTTAAACAAATTGAGTATATAGAGGATTTTGTTTTATAGTGTTAATACGATTTGCATTGCACAAAATTAAAGATTAGGGCGGTGCTGAAGTATTACAAAAACATTTTTTGTTTCAAAAAATGTTACAATTGATTTTTATGGCTTTTTTAAGGCAAATAAATAATATGGTAATAATACTTTGTAAATTTTAAAACTTTTATGTATTACCCTAATATTAAAGTATATTTTTGTATCCAACAAAAATGTAATAAGAGTAATTATGGTCAAACATAATTAAAACATCTCATTATATGTACATATGTATGTTTTAAAATGGAAAATTTGATATTAGCTTATAATTTATTGTAGCATAAAACTGTGTATACAAATTATTGAAAATAATACCAAAAATTTTTAAAAATTATAAACTTTTAAAGAATATATATTTCAAGATAATAGGAAATTCTCTTGAAACCATAGTGAAATAGTATTTTATTTGCAACCGATTTAAATGAAACTTAGGAAAAATGTATAATGAAGACACGTATTTATGATGACATCGAAAAAATTGAAATTAACCCTTAAACGTAAATATATTGTGGTTGATAGAGAAAAAAAGTAATGAGCGTTAGAACCATTTCCTGGAGGGGACCCAATAGGGGGTAGGGTCAATTATGGACCTATCCAAATAAAAGTTGGTAAAGAGATTGTGGCTCGTGAGGGACTTAATTGTGTAAAATTTTATTGTTATATTCGTATTTTTTAGGCAGTAATGAGTGTCATTTTCAGAAGAGGACCTTATATGGGGGGTAGGGTCATTTATGGGCCGATCCTAAAAAAAATTAATAACGAGGTTTTGGTTCGTAAGAAACTTACATACTTATACCAAATTTCATCGCTATACTCGAATTTTTAGGCCAGTAATGAGTGTCATTTTCTGAAGAGCACCTTATATGGGGGGTAGGGTCTGTTATGGGCCGATCCTAAAAAAATTGGTAGAGAGGTTTTGGTTCGTACTCGCTTTTTTGGGCCACTAATGAGTGTTAAAGCCATTTTCAGAAGGGGACCTTATATGGGGGGTGGTGTGTAGGGTCAATTATAGACCGATCCTCAAAAAATTTGGTAGAATGACTTTGGCTCATATGAAACTTGTTTATGGCGAATTTAATTGCCATACTCGTACTTCTAAAGCAGTTATGCCCGTTAATGCTGTTTTTTCGAGGTTCATTTGTATAGGGGCTAAACAAAAAAGTGGATCAATATTGCCCATTTTCAATAGCAAACAAACCTTAGCAATGGAGAATATTTATGCAAAATTTCAATTGTCTAGCTCCTCCTGTGTGATCCCTATCGTGATTTCAACAGACAGACGGTCGGATATGGCTACATCGTCTTAAAATTTAATAAGAATTTAGAATCTACTAAATTTCATTCGAATCGATCCATAATTGTCCCTAACCCTCATATAACCACTCTTGTAGAGAATGAGTTTATTGTTAATAAATCAGTTTATTGTCCAATTGGAATCGCTTTACGCTTAAAGAAGTTCCCATCTTGAGTGTTCAGGGTCCCGTCGACGTACTGTTCGTACTGACAGGTACGTGTCTGCAGTGGTGTGCCGAAATAATGCTCTTACCTCAAGCGCTCCAATACTATCGTTGTTCGGTTCGTATCGATAAGACTGTATGAACATTTGAAATTGATAATTTTGTTATCCAAATTCCTTTACGCTTAAACAAGTTTCCACCTAAAGTGTTCAGGGTCACATTGGCTTGCTGTTCGTACCGACAGCTGTGGTCGCAAGTGTGCCTAAGTACTGATACGTATGAAATTTATAACTATGTAATCCAATGTTACGATCTACGTTGCATGTGCTTACGGCAATATTCGTCGAAACCCCCTAACACGACGGATTGACGAAAAGACAATCCATTTAACCCCTTTAAACTAACAAAAATCGAAAGTTAAATTCCTGGTTTTCGGATTTGTGTGCTCGAGTCCTGGAAAATTGTGTCTAGCGTATTAACTTGTGCTAATTCCTAAATTACTCCACAGATTAAGGATGCTTTGCCCTTAATTGTACCGATTTGTTTGGTAAACCTTTAATTTTATGCTCCTGGTTATCTCTATTTTACACTCAATATAATGAGGTAAAATCAATTTCTTTCAAAACTTTTCAAAGAAATTTCCAAATCGATTAAACAGAACACGTATTGGTTAATTGAAAACCCTAATTACAACCCACAAAATTCAACAAAATTTATCCTCACACATTAAATAAATGAAGAAAAAAAAAACTACATTAAAGAGATAAGACAACTACATACTAGATACAATATAATCGTCATAAATACCTACAACTTACATATATAAATACATATTATGTTGTTGCTGTTGTCTTTATTAAACTTCCTAGAACTCATCAACATCTTTATAGATTAAATACGATCTTTTTTTTGTGGTCGTTTGTCTACATCTACGACCGTGATGTACTACATACAAGTGTAAAAACTACGTGTAAAACACAAAAATACTTATATATGTATTTATGTATAAAATGTATGTAAGTATTTTAGCCATTTACCAAAGACTGACAGTAGTTATCGTACAAGGCTTTAGTAAGTATAGTAGTAGTTTTAGTAGTTGTGGCATAAAAACCACAGCCCCTTGTCAGACATACATTCAGTCAGTCAGACCTTGTGGCAAAATGTTCATAGTTGTTGTCGTTATAAGGATGTGGTTGCTGGTGGTGGCTGACTATATGTTTTTTTGTTCTTGGTTGTCATTTTCCAAGATTTGTGTAGAAAAAGTGCTTAAGCGAGAAAATGATAAACTACCTCAAGCCTTTTAAAAAGCCTCATTAATCTTCTTCACTGGTTGCGTTTGTATTTCTATTACTACTACTACTAGATGCTAGATGTTAGTTGCTCCTGCTGCCTGCCTCTATTTCAAATGATGAACATTAAGAAATGAAGAAGTCGAAATACAACAGAAACACATAAATTTTCACATTTTACAAGGCTTGAAATTGAATGTTTGTTCTTGTTACAACTATTTTTTCCACATACAAGACTCTAGTAGAGACATTTGCTAGAACAAATGTTTTATTATTTTACCTCATTTTGCTGAGTTTTTGAAGGTACAATAAACCTACTTAAATTTTAAGGAAAAAAAAAAAAAATAACTTAAACTTAAAATGAACAGACTGTCTAAAATATTAATTTAATGTTGCTTCATTTTGTTGCTAATAAAGCAAATAAAGATTTTTACGACCTTTACTCAACTCAAGCAGAAACGTAAGAATTATGGCTTTAAATACAATTTATCCTGGTTGCGCAAATGGTATAAGTCTCTTAAGTGTGTTTAGAAATGTGAAATGTGTATGGCAATAAATAGAGTGGTTAATAATGAAGGGATTTCATTTTCGCAAATTACTGACTGTGAACGAAAATAGTTTTTTTTTGTAGTATGTTAAGGATTAGGGTAAAATTTCATGCAATTAGGACAAAAGGGCGGTGTGGGAGAAAACTTAAATAAGTTGTTATAATATTTAGAGATCGATATTCTTTATGCTTTTTTTGCTTTTGTCTCTGTCATACAAATCCGAAAAGATTGTCTTAAAATTGTCACATGATCTTCCATAATGATGAAAATACCAAATATGTTGCGTTTATTATTCTATTACCATTATGCATAGTTGGAATTAAAATGGGCGGGATAAAAAGTGGTCGTTGCTTGCCATTATCGAATACTTTGATACATAATTAACTGACACTATAAAAACATTGCATGAATTATTATGTGGGCTAAATCCTAATAGTGGGTGTGGCATTTATTAAAATTTATATTTTAAAATAATATCTAGAATAAATTGTGTCCCAAAACTGTGCACTACTAGTACATAAGTCTATTTTAATTTGGCGTAATTTATATCAATATGGGCTGAACTAAAATAGTGGCCGTGGTACCTTCTACAAAAATAAATAGTTATTATCAAATACTTAAAAATGTTTAAGTGTTGAATAAAGACGATTTCAATAATATTCCACACTTCCAGCTACTTTTTCAGTAATTGAAATAAATGATGAAAATACTAAATATGTTGCGTTTATTATTCTATTACCGTTATGCGCAGTTGGAATTAAAATGGGCGGTATAAAAAGTGGGCGTTGCTTGTCATTATCGAATACTTTGATACATAATTAACTGACACTACAAAAACATTGCATAAATTAATTTATTAATACCTCATTAAGTAGTAATAAAAATGGGCGAAATGCTAATAGTGGGTGTGACATTTAATAAAATTAATATTTTAAAATAATATCTAGAATAAATTGTGTCCCAAAACTGTGCA
Organism: Lucilia sericata; assembly: GCF_015586225.1. Lineage (NCBI taxonomy): Eukaryota > Metazoa > Arthropoda > Insecta > Diptera > Calliphoridae > Lucilia > Lucilia sericata. The sequence continues at coordinate 343,531 of NW_023994103.1, read as the reverse complement.
CTAGTACATAAGTTCATTTTAATTTGGCGTAATTTATCTAAAAATGGGCTGAACTAAAATAGTGGGCGTGGTACCTTCTACAAAAATAAATAGTTATTATCGAATATTTTATAATGTTAGAATGTTGAATAAAGACGATTTCAATAATATTCAACATCTCCAGCTTCTTTTTCAGTAATTGGAATAAAAGTAGGAGGAACATATAGTGGGTGTGGCACTTCCCTTCAAAAGTAACAATTCTATTTTGTTTTGCTGGGTATGCAATCATTAAAAGAATGCTCAATTTTAACCACACAAATCTATTAATCTATTACCTAAACACTATAAAAGTCAAATGGTGGTAAAAGTCTATTAAAGTAATCAATGAAAACAAAAATAAACTTAAGAACACCATTAACTAATACTAAAAAGTGCAATGCAGCATTTCTACTCGAACCTAAAGAATATAGATAAACATGATTTGGCATCTTTATGACCTGATGATTCCCTACATGTTGTATCTAAAGATTATGTGATTTGTGCGATTCTGTTAGTATTTTTTGCAAAGACTTATTTATTAATGTACGTGTCATTATATAGCAGTGTTACTGATGTTGTCACTGACAGTTTTATGCTGCTAACACAAGAAGAAGTTTTTCTTTTTACATTTTTTATTGCTTTGGCAAACTTTAAATATTGAATAGAAAAAAAAATTCTTTGGAAAATTTTATCAAGACTAAAAGTCATAAAGTAATGAAAAATGTATTGTGTTACTCAACATCTAATGAAAAGACTGTTATGTTTCGAAAATAAAAGCAACGAAATGCGTGGTACTGGAATGTTTCGCTAGAACTGCTGCTTAAGTTTTCGCTTAAAGGGAAAAATTAAAAAAAAAACTTTTTTTTCCAAATCTAGCAAAATCTTAAAGTTGCTACTAAGCTATTGTGGTCTATTCATTAAATATTGATTTTTCTTGTGTTTAGTTTAGTGTAAATGTTCCATTTATTGTTTAGAGAAGACAACAAATGAAAAGAAAAACATGACCCAGTTGAGGTTTTATTTTCTTCTTTGTTCTTCTTTTTATTGTATTTTATTTACTTGTGTTCTTAATGCTTAAAGAATAAAACTAATTTAAATAATGCTTAATAAATTACGAAAGGCTGTGAATAACAGCAACTCAAAAGAAAGCTTAAAGTTATGCTATAGTTTTTAGTTTATTTAAAAGACTAAAAGTATGCAATACTTTATACTTGTATTGCAACTGTATGTAGTATGCAATACTTATTACTTATTTGTGTGTTAGATAGATAGTGAGTTAGTTAGTTACTTAGTTAGTTAGGTTAGTAAGTTAGTAGTTAGTTAGTTAGTTAGTTAGTTAGTTAGTTAGTTAGTTTAGTTAGTTAGTTAGTTAGTTAGTTAGTTAGTTAGTTAGTTAGTTAGTTAGTTAGTTCGTTAGTTAGTTAGTTAGTTAGTTAGTTCGTTAGTTAGTTAGTTAGGTTAGTTAGTTAGTTAGTTAGTTAGTTCGTTAGTTAGTTCGTTCGTTTTCGTTCGTTTTCGTTCGTTCGTTCGTTCGTTCTTTCGTTCGTTCGTTCGTTCGTTCGTTCGTTCGTTCGTTCGTTGTTCGTTTCGTTCGTTCGTTCGTTCTTTTTTTCGTTCGTTTTTTTTTCGTTTTTTCGTTTTTTCGTTCGTTCGTTCGTTCGTTCGTTCTTCGTTCGTTCGTTAGTTCGTTCGTTCGTTCGTTCGTTCGTTCGTTCGTTTCGTTCGTTCGTTCGTTCGTTTCGTCGTTCGTTCGTTCGTTCGTTCGTTCGTTCGTTCGTTCGTTCGTTTCGTTCTTTCGTTCGTTCGTTCGTTCGTTCGTTCGTTCGTTTTCGTTTTCGTTCGTTCGTTCGTTAGTTTCGTTCGTTCGTTCGTTCGTTAGTTCGTTCGTTCGTTCGTTCGTTCTTTCGTTCGTTCGTTCGTTCGTTCGTTCGTTCGTTCGTTCGTTTCGTTCGTTCGTTCGTTGTTCGTTCGTTCGTTCGTTCGTTCGTCGTTCGTTCGTTCGTTCGTTCGTTCGTTTTCGTTCGTTCGTTCGTTCGTTTTCGTTCGTTCGTTCTTCGTTCGTTCGTTCGTTCGTTCGTTCGTTCGTTCGTTCTTTCGTTCGTTTCGTTCGTTCGTTCGTTCGTTCGTTCGTTCGTTCGTTAGTTCGTTCGTTCGTTCGTTTCGTTCGTTCGTTTGTTCGTTCGTTCGTTCGTTCGTTCGTTCGTTCGTTCGTTCGTCGTTCGTTCGTTCGTTCGTTCGTTCGTTCTTTTTTCGTTCGTTCGTTGTTCGTTCGTTTCGTTCGTTCGTTCGTTCGTTTCGTTTCGTTCGTTCGTTTCGTTCGTTCGTTGCCCCGGCGCCTTTCCGGTCCCCTCCCCTTCGTGCCCTCTGTGGTCCTTCCCGCCTCCGCCCTCCCTCCCCTTCCTTTCTTTCCCCGCCGTCTCCCTTTCCCCTTGCCCCGTCCTTCCCCCCCCGCCCCCCCTCCCTCTCTTCCCTCTTGTTGCCCGCCTTTTTCCTTTCTTTCTTATGTTCTTTAAATTTCTTTAACAAATAAAAAGCTACAAAAAACTTTATTATAGTCATACATCAGCCAACGGTACTTGGACATTATATTCTTGTATATTTTTTTTCTACATTTTTTTCCTTAAATGTATCAATTACCCAGGCTCAACAATATCGCATACAAAAATAAATCAAACAATGCCACAATAGTAGTTGCAAATAACCAACCAACAATGCCGGCAACAATGAGGCAAGATTGAAAAAAGAAAAGAACCTTCAAATAAAATAAAAATAACAACTTAACACTTCTTTCTACACAACTTTATTGTAAGATGCCACATCGAAGGAGGTATGAAAGGACTGGAGAAGAATGAAAAACAAAAATAGCAACAACATTTCAAGTAGTATTTCATTGACACTTTTTTTTGTGCAGCAAGTATTTTATTTATTTGTTTCCTTTTTATATATTTCTCTTTTAAATCAACAGTAACAATTTTTTTATTTATTATTTTTTTTATTTCGTTGCTTACTTTAACTGTTGTTTGTTGAATGTTGCTGTTCCTTTTTCAGCGTTTTGAATTGAATTGCAACAGTATCACCATCATCATCATCATGTGTATTATTGTTGTTGTAGTTGTTTCTGTTTGTATTTACAATTGAACAAAGTGTAATCAATACAATGAATTTCAAACAGCAACTACAGCAGTAGCAATAGTCAAAGCATCCTCGACATCATGCTTCGAAGTCAAAGTTGTAGCAGGAGCCACTGCAACAGAACTAAAGTTAACTGTAAACAATGTTGCCCGGTTGAGCATTTAGTATGAGCACCAAACAGATATTGTATCAGTTTTGAGAAATATTTTAAAAAAAAAGTTCCTTTTTAGGCTAAAGTGGCACTTTTACTATTCAGGCCTGATCAAAATATAGTTCAACCAAACTTAGGGATTTACCATCCCTCCAGAAATGTCTCATACATAGGTATCTCACTGTTCTGATCAGAACAATAAGTCGAATAACATTGCTGGTAGCAAATAAGTACTAACTGTATTCCATGTGCCCGAAAAAAAGTACCAAAATGAACCAATTTTTTTCCTCTCTTTTAATCAATGATTGAACGAATTGAGCTGCATATAAAAAGCAAACGATAACTGCAATAACAACAAAAGTTTAAATGTTGCATTTCACACTTTTCTCTCGACTACTACAACAAAAATACTTAATGACGATGAAGTTGAAAGAAAAAAGTCTCAAGAGGTTTTTCGGAATATTGTTTTTTATTCCTACATTTGTAAAGGTTTTTCTTTTGTTTATTTTAATGCTGTTGTTGTTATTATGTTGTTTTTTTCTATAGAAATATGAAAATAAAACAATGGAAACAAGATGCAAACCAAACCCAACAAATGAAAAGAAAACAAATCAACTAAAAACAAGGAGAAAGAAAATAAAAACACAAAAATTGTTGATGTTACAGAAGATGATGATGATGATGCTGCGACTGCTGATGGGTGGTATGGGGCTGGTTGATTTTAATGACTGAAATGAAATGTAAACAAAAGTCGTTGTAAAGATGTAACACAACACAACAAATAAATACTTACACAAACATTAAACATACGCTGACTTGAATGGCGGCCAGACATAGTTTAATACAATAGAATTTACAAAAAATTGAAAAAATATTGGAATTTAAAATTACACAAGAAATTTTGTTAGTTTTTCCTGAAATTATTATGTTTTTTTTTTTTGGAAAATTTATTGAGAAGTTTGAGAAATATATGCACACACATACATAAACGGAATGTCTAATGCATAATTATTAGTAAAAACTTTTACAAAAAAATTTTCAATTAAAGGTAAATTCTGTCGAAATAGATTTTAGATTTAAAACAAATTATGGATAAACATATCTTCTGCCAGCTGTCTCATTTAACTGAATTTTTCAAAAACTTGTAGAATTCTTCGGTGTCTATTTTATATTAGAGGGCGAAGTTCCAGTCTACAGTCTAGTCTGTCTAGTGTGTCTTGTCTATAGTCCAGTCTTTAGTCTAGTCTTAAGTCTGGTCTATAGTATAGTCTAGTTTATAGTCGGGTCTATAGTCTAGTCTATAGTCTAGTCCATAGTCTAGTCTATAGTCTAGTCTATAGTCTAGTCTATAGTCTAGTGTATAGTCTAGTCTATAGTCTAGTCCATAGTCTAGTCTATAGTCTAGTCTATAATCTAGTCTATAGTCTAGTCTATAATCTAGTCTATAATCTAGTCTAGTCTATAGTCTAGCCTATAGTCTAGTCTATAGTCTAGTATATAGTCTAGTCTATAGTCTAGTCTATAGTCTAGTCTATAGTCCAGTCTATAGTCTAGTCTATAGTCTAGTCTATAGTCTAGTCTATAGTCTAGTCCATAGTCTAGTCCATAGTCTAGTCTATAGTCTAGTCTATAGTCTAGTCTATAGTCTAGTCTATAGTCTAGTCTAGTCTATAGTCTAGTCTATAGTCTAGTATATAGTCTAGTCTATAGTCTAGTCTATAGTCCAGTCTATAGTCTAGTCTATAGTCTAGTCTATAGTCTAGTCTATAGTCTAGTCTATAGTCTAGTCTATAGTCTAGTCTATAGTCTAGTCTATAGTCTAGTCTATAGTCTAGTCTATAGTCTAGTCTATAGTCTAGTCTATAGTCTAGTCTATAGTCTAGTCTATAGTCTAGTCTATAGTCTAGTCTATAGTCTAGTCTATAGTCTAGTCCATAGTCTAGTCTATAGTCTAGTCCATAGTCTAGTCTATAGTCTAGTCTATAGTCTAGTCCATAGTCTAGTCTATAGTCTAGTCTATAGTCTAGTCTATAGTCTAGTCTATAGTCTAGTCTATAGTCTAGTCTATAGTCTAGTCTATAGTCTAGTCTATAGTCTAGTCTATAGTCTAGTCTATAGTCTAGTCTATAGTCTAGTCTATAGTCTAGTCTATAGTCTAGTCTATAGTCTAGTCTATAGTCTAGTCTATAGTCTAGTCTATAGTCTAGTCTATAGTCTAGTCTATAGTCTAGTCTATAGTCTAGTCTATAGTCTAGTCTATAGTCTAGTCTATAGTCCAGTCTATAGTCTAGTCTATAGTCTAGTCTATAGTCTAGTCTATAGTCTAGTCCATAGTCTAGTCCATAGTCTAGTCTATAGTCTAGTCTATAGTCTAGTCTATAGTTTAGTCTATAGTCTAGTCTATAGTCTAGTCTATAGTCTAGTATATAGTCTAGTCTATAGTCTAGTCTATAGTCCAGTCTATAGTCTAGTCTATAGTCTAGTCTATAGTCTAGTCTATAGTCTAGTCTATAGTCTAGTCTATAGTCTAGTCTATAGTCTAGTCTATAGTCTAGTCTATAGTCTAGTCTATAGTCTAGTCTATAGTCTAGTCTATAGTCTAGTCTATAGTCTAGTCTATAGTCTAGTCTATAGTCTAGTCTATAGTCTAGTCTATAGTCTAGTATATAGTCTAGTCTATAGTCTAGTCTATAGTCTAGTCTATAGTCTAGTCTATAGTCTAGTCTATAGTCTAGTCTATAGTCTAGTCTATAGTCTAGTCTATAGTCTAGTCTATACTGTAGTCTATAGTCTAGTCTATAGTCTAGTCTATAGTCTAGTCTATAGTCTAGTCTATAGTCTAGTCTATAGTCTAGTCTATACTCTAGTCTATAGTCTAGTCTATACTCTAGTCTATAGTCTAGTCTATAGTCTAGTCTATAGTCTAGTCTATACTCTAGTCTATAGTCTAGTCTATAGTCTAGTCTATAGTCTAGCCTATAGTCTAGTCTATAGTCTAGTCTATAGTCTAGCCTATAGTCTAGTCTATAGTCTAGCCTATAGTCTAGTCTATAGTCTAGTCTATAGTCTAGTCTATAGTCTAGCCTATAGTCTAGTCTATAGTCTAGTCTATAGTCTAGCCTATAGTCTAGTCTATAGTCTAGTCTATAGTCTAGTCTATAGTCAGTCTATAGTCTAGTCTATAGTCTAGTCTGTAGTCTATAGTCTAGTCTATAGTTTAGTCTATAGTCTAGTCTATAGCCTAGTCTATAGTCTAGTCTATAGTCTAGTCTAGTCTATAGTCTAGTCTATAGTCTAGTCTATAGTCTAGTCTATAGTCTAGTCTATAGTCTAGTCTATAGTCTAGTCTATAGTCTAGTCTATAGTCTAGTCTATAGTCTAGTCTATAGTCTAGTCTATAGTCTAGTCTATAGTCTAGTCTATAGTCTAGTCTATAGTCTGGTCTATAGTCTAGTCTATAGTCTAGTCTATAGTCTAGTCTATAGTCTAGTCTATAGTCTAGTCTATAGTCTAGTCTATAGTCTAGTCTATAGTCTAGTCTATAGTCTGGTCTATAGTCTAGTCTATAGTCTAGTCTATAGTCTAGTCTATAGTCTAGTCTATAGTCTAGTCTATAGTCTAGTCTATAGTCTAGTCCATAGTCTAGTCTATAGTCTAGTCTATAGTCTAGTCTATAGTCTTATCTATAGTCTAGTCTAGTCTATAGTCTAGCCTATAGTCTAGTCTATAGTCTAGTCTATAGTCTAGCCTATAGTCTAGTCATAGTCTAGTCTATAGTCTAGCTCTATAGTCTAGCCTATAGTCTAGTCTATAGTCTAGTCTATAGTCTAGCCTATAGTCTAGTCTATAGTCTAGTCTATAGTCTAGTCTATAGTCAGTCTATAGTCTAGTCTATAGTCTAGTCTGTAGTCTATAGTCTAGTCTATAGTTTAGTCTATAGTCTAGTCTATAGCCTAGTCTATAGTCTCGTCTATAGTCTAGTCTAGTCTATAGTCTAGTCTATAGTCTAGTCTATAGTCTAGTCTATAGTCTAGTCTATAGTCTAGTCTATAGTCTAGTCTATAGTCTTATTCTAGTCTAGTCTAGTCTATAGTCTAGTCTATAGTCTAGTCTATAGTCTAGTCTATAGTCTAGTCTATTAGTCTCTAGTCTATAGTCTAGTCTATAGTCTAGTCTATAGTCTAGTCTATAGTCTGTCTATAGTCTAGTCTATAGTCTAGTCTATAGTCTAGTCTATAGTCTGGTCTATAGTCTAGTCTATAGTCTAGTCTATAGTCTAGTCTGTAGTCTAGTCTATAGTCTAGTCTATAGTCTAGTCTATAGTCTAGTCTATAGTCTAGTCCATAGTCATTCTTAAGCAAAGTTCTTCCCTGTCACTTCCGATGTAAGTTAATTCCATGTCATTAACTCTATATAATGTTAAAATTATAATTCAATTATCTCTATAAATGTCTAATAAATCATTCAAATTTGTTGAAATCATGTTAAACAATATATTGCTTAAAAGCAACAACAAATAGTAATTACGAAAACAGTTTTTCTTTTAATAATTTTCTATGAAGCAATTTTTTGTTTGGTCTCTAAACAAATTTGACCATTATGCGGTAAATCTATGTGGCCACATTAGTCATAATCAATCATTATTTTCTGTTGCTGAACACAAAAACAACAGCGAAAAAAAAAACACATTATGACATTGCAAAATGTTTGCAAATCATGCAACCGTATCAAGTTGCATATAGACATACTAGCAAATAAATTTACAAAAATTCGTTGGCTTTTTAGTCATGTGCAGATATTGCACATAAATCGGCGCAAAATATAAACAAAATAAAAAACAAAGTCATAATGCATTAATAGTTATGATGACATTGAAATAATAGTTTTTTTTTGTTGCTTATTTTTTACCATATTTATACATATCTATGCTTTTTTGTGTATTTTTTTTCTTATAAATAATATTAAAGATTTTAGTTGAGTTTCTATATAGATTTCTTTATGGCGTCTTCGATTCCGCTGTTGATGTCTTTGTACTTTTTCGTTTGTCATAAATTATTAAAATCAATTTTCTTTAAAAAAATTTAACAAAATAAGACACAAAGTGCCTTTAGCATTGCAGAGGTATAGTACTGTAAATAAAGAACTATTTAATAACCTACACGAATATAGTTGGGAGGGTATTACGTGGCCGTTCATAGGTTTGTAGCACTGAATTGAAAAAGTTCTTCACCCAGAGTCCTGATCATTTTCTGGGTCGATTATATCATGTGTTTCTGTCGCACTGAGGACCCCCCGGGGGCATGTTACCTTGGCGAGACCTCCGCCTTGGTGTTATTACAATCCCGGGGTATAAAGAGGTGGCCAATACCTCCAGTCTGACCGGGACTGAAAAATTGGTTACAGTCTACTGCCTGGCTTAGTCCTTGCATAGATTGCCAGAGGTCAGACCAGAGCACCGCATAATCTGGTACTACGGGTGGCCAGTTGCCCGCAGGACTATGTCCTGGCTGGTCAGTTGGTTGAGGTTCCTTCGGGATCCACGTAGTGGCTGTGGTTTAAACCGAAATTCGCGGGGAGAGTAAGTTGCGGTTAAAAGACTGATGCATGATAATAGTCAATATTTCGGGATAAGTTCGGTGCTGTTGCCGAAAACAACAGATACCCCACTGTGGGACTAAGCGTTGGAAATGGGTTGGTGTCAATTGTATATGATACGGGATGAATGTAGAGGTATGCGGGCCTCGTCCACCCGTATATCTAAATGAGTGTGTCGTATGTTTTTCTCTTATGAATGTGTCGGATAAATGAGAAGTGTGCTGGGTTGAATGATGATGGATGAAAGGTATCATATTCAAGTGATACTATTAAATTTTCCTTCCTTGTCCAGATATGTTCAGAGTAAACTCTGTTCATATCAGAATTACCACAGCGTGTCACTGTGAGTAAGAACAATGTCTACGGCTTATTGATGGATCGTGCTTCGGTCCACCGGTTACGTCTCTAGGTGCTGTTGCCGAATCAACAGAGCCATAGTAGTGTGGTTGGGCGACATTAAGTCGGGATAGATTGAGCTTGCTCATGACACCTGTCTTTCCCCAACGTGACTACTTTAGCAAGAGATTAGATAGCTCGAGTACTCCAGCAAAGTACTTGTACATGGACCGGGCAAAGCCAATGTACAAAAATTGCCACTTGAGTTCTTCATTGAAGAAAAAGGGGCGATAGTAGACCGTTCTCAAGTCTACCCTGTGGATGAAAAAGACCACCGTGAGATAAGGCCGACACGGCAGGAGCTCACGTTAAAACTCTCGACAGTCTGTCCCACTGAGGAGCCCCCCGGGCATGTTTTCTTGATGTCTGACCGCATCTTGGTGTATTGCAATCCGGGGTAGATAGGTACTACCAATACCTGTATTCTTCCGGGATTATAAATTGGTGTTGACAATTTACTGCCTGGCCTAGTCTTTGCATAAATTGGAAAGAGGTCTAACCAGAGAACCACATAATCTGGTACTACGGGTGGCCAGTTGCCCGCAGGACTATGTCCTGGGTAGTCAGTTGGTTGACCTTCCTTCGGGATCCACTTAGTAGCTGTGGTTTAAACCCAAATTCGCGGGAAGAGTAAGTGGCGGTTAAAAGACTGATGTAAGTTAAAGTCAATATTACGGGATAAGTTCAGTTCGGCGTTAGAAATGAGTTGGTGTTAATTGTATATGGTACGGGATGTATGTGGGGTATGCGCCCGTTTACCTAGAATAAATGTGTCGTATGTTTTTCTCTTATGAATGTGTCAGATAAATGAGAAGTGTGCTGGGTTGTATGGTGATGGATGAAAGGTATCATATACAAATGATACCATTGAATTTTCCTTCCTAATTCAGATATATTCAGAGTAAACACTGTTCACATCAGAATTACAACAGTGTGTCACTGTGAGTAAGAACAAAGTCTCGGCTTATTTGATGGATTTGTACTTCCGTCTACCGGTTACGTCTCTAGGTGCAGTTGCCGAATCAACAGAGGCCATCCCATCTGCGTGGTTGTAGACGGAAGTGATGTTTTACATTTCGGAAGTTAAGCAACGGGGCAGTAATGGTCAGAGATAAGATAGCTCAAATACTCGAGCAAAGTGCTTGTACATGGACCGGCTTTATACATGTACAAAAATTGCCACCTGATTTCTTCATTGAAGATTGAGGGGGCGGTGGTGAATCGTCACAAAGCTCACCCAGTGGTGGAAAAAGACCACCGTGAGATAGGGCTACACGCCAGTTACTCACGTAAAGCTCTTCGATATCCTTGTCCCCCCTGAGGAGGGTAATAACCGATTGTTTAGAGGTTTGTATCACCCAAATAAAATGATAATTCCTGATAATTTTTTGGTTCGATTATATCATGTGGAATAGAACAAAATAAGAGACACGACAATGTGCCTTCAGAACAAATTGCAAATAAGAACTATTTGTATACCCTGCAATAATATAGTTGGGAGGGTATTATGCGATCGTACAAAGGTCTGTTGCATCCAAATAAATTTGTCCTTCACCTACCTTCCTGATAAGTTTCTGAGTCGATTATATCATGCCCATCGGTCCCACTGGGAAATGTAATATGCGATCGTAAAGAGGTCTGTAGCATCGAAACAGAATGGTTCTTCATCCACCTACAAGATCATTTTTTAAGTCGATATTCATCTGTACTTTTGTCTTCTTTAATTGTAATTGGGAAATGTAATATGCGATCGTAAAGAGGTCTGTAGCATCGAAACAGAATAGTTCTTCATCCACCTACAAAATAATTTTTAAGTCGATATTCATCTGTACATTTGTCATCTTTAATTGCATTGGTATTAAGTTCGGCTAGAGGGTCTTGGGGAAGTTTATTATCAATATTGTACTGAACCCTTCGAAGTAGCTTATCATATAGTCGATCATGGCCAATGACAATTTCTAACTTCTTTTTTTTTTATTTCTTGAAATTTTTGCAAGTCAATAGAATTAATGCATGCTTCTGCAATTTGTTAAACAATCTATGTTGACATTTATCTGACTGTGTCATTATGCATAAATGCATTCAAAAAAAAAAAAAACTCTGACAAAACCGACATACAGACAAACTAAAAAAGAACCCAACCGATAGGCAGACAGAAAGACAAACACGAAAAAAAATTCTTTTCTTAAGTTTGTCTTCTTAAAAGGCATATGCACAATTTATTTATTATTGCATTCTGTTACTTGGGGTTATAAAATAATAATGATGATGATGACTCTGCTGACGCTGATGATGTGTGGTGGTGTCTATAAGAGTATTAAGGCAAATTATTGTCAAATGGTGGGTTATTGGATGTTGGATGCTAGTAGAGAGCACGAATAATTACACATCTTCCGGGTTTTATTAAGCAGATTAAAGTATTAGTGTAATATTAATGTTAATAAATTGTTTAACAAATTAAGTTTTTTGTAAAATGTAGGAATTAGAAACTTGATGACATGTACTGGTTTAAACAATTAAAATAGAAAATGTTGGTTCAATTTTAGATTTTTTATATGAAATCGTTATATTTTTAGCAGACAGACAAATAGACAGACAGATAGACAGACAGACAGACAGACAGACAGACAGACGTACATAGCTAAATCGTTTTAAAATCTAATAAGGATCCAGCTAGGAAATTATAGTCGGGCGAGGCCGACCATATAATATCCTACACCTGTTACAAAAATAAAATGTGATTTAGTTTTCATAATAAAGCATTTAAGTTGAATTGTACCTTGTCTCAGAAGTATATCTGCCATTTATTGTTCTATAAAATTGTGGACATTTAAGTCAAATTTTGAAGGGGGCTTTGTATAGGGGCTATGGTCAAATGAGACCATATAATTATAAAATTCATGAGAGTCATAATGGCTAGAACTTGGTTTTGCAGCTTTTTGTCGAGACACGATAACATTAAACATAATTATGAACTTGAAAGCCCTATTCGTCGGGTTCAGTTGTATGGGGGCTAGGTGAAATAATGGACCGATGTTAACTATTTTCAATAGGCTTCGTTTCCGATACCATGGAAGATCATGTGCCAAATTTCATTGAATTATCGTCAAAATTGCGACCTGTAGTTTGATTACAAGGTTTACAAGCCCTATTCAGGGGTTCAGTTGTATGGGGGGTAGGTGAAATAATGGACCGATGTTAACCATTTTCAATAGGCTTTGTCTCCGATACCATAGAAGATCATGTGCCAAATTTCATTGAATTATCGTCAAAATTGCGACCTGTAGTTTGATTACAAGGTTTACAAGCCCTATTCAGGGGTTCAGTTGTATGGGGGGTAGGTGAAATAATGGACCGATGTTAACCATTTTCATTAGCCTTCGTCTCCGATACCATAGAAGATCATGTACCAAATTTCATTGAATTATCATCAAAATTACGACCTGTAGTTTGATTACAAGGTTTACAAGCCCTATTCAGGGGTTCTGTTGTATGGGGGGTAGGTGAAATAATAGACCGATCTTAACAATTTTCAATAGGCTTCGTCTCCGCTACCATAGAAGATCGTGTGCCAAATTTCATTGAATTATCATCAAAATTGCGATCTGTAGTTTGATTACAAGGTTTACAAGCGCTATTCAGGGGTTCTGTTGTATGGGGGCTAGGTGAAATAATGGACCGATCTTAACAATTTTCAATAGGCTTCGTCTCCGATACCATAGAAGTTCATGTACCAAATTTCATTGAATTATCATCAAAATTGCGACCTGTAGTTTGATTACAAGGTTTACAAGCCCTATTCAGAGGTTCTGTTGTATGGGGGCTAGGTGAAATAATGGACCGATCTTAACAATTTTCAATAGGCTTCGTCCCAAATTTCATTGAATTATCTTCAAAATTGCAAAATTGATTACAAGATTTACATGACGGAGAGACGGACGGACACAGCTAAGTCGACTCAGGAAATGATTCTAAACCGATTGGTATACTTTAAGGTACAGGACCAATATTATTATGCGTTACAAACATCAGCACAAACCCAATATACCCTCCCCACTAAAGTGGTGTAGGGTATAACTATAACTTAAAAACTTTTTATGAACATTTTTTGTACGTTTTTCATTTCATGGCAAAATTTTCCATTGCAATGTCATTACACTGCAATTCATTGTAGCTAATTTACAAAACGTATACGTAATACAGGGGCGTGGCATTTTATCAAGAACTTATAAATTTACTGTTAAACCGACATTCTCCCTTAATCCTTTATTTAGTTCATATCTTAAAAATATTTAAAATTAAAATACAATTTTATTTATTTAAAATATAAATCAACCACAATTTCCTTTATTAAATACTTCTGTAATTTCCTCATTTTATTAAAAAGTACACATATACATACATATGTATGTGAGCAATAGTAAATGTAGTTGTAATTTTAATATATTTCAATTACATCTTTAAATTTACATTTAATATTGTAATTAAAATTCTTTTGGCAAAAAAGCTGAAAAAAAAATAAATTAAAAAACTCACATAAAAACATACAAATAAGTAAACAAATAAATAAATAAACAACCACAGTGGCATACGTAATATTTTTGTAATTAATTTTATGTCAATCATTTACAAATACAACATTCGTGCAACAGTTTATGTTGTTTCTTTGAATAAAACTCTTTGCGGTTTTAAAGACTGACAAAGTAAATTTAACAAGAACAACAACAGCTAGAGCTTTATTTAAATAAATAATATAGAAACCAATATGTATTAGTACTTATTTTACTAAATAAATTTTTTATTCATAAAATAGAAACACCCACCCACACATATTTAATACCAGCTCACTTATCCAAAACACACCTAACGCTGCAGTGTTAAACCCAAAGTTAGTACACATAACTAAAACTTTGACTTGAAACAACTAAAACAAGATTGTTTTTTTCTCCCCTACACCACTGTAGTAGGGAGAATGATATAGTTTTGGTTTATGGTGCTGCCTTAATATTTATTATTAAACTCGTAATATCTTTCTGAGTTAATAAAACGATATCCATCCGTCGGCTGGTAAACTCCGTAATCAAACTATAGTTCGAAATTTTGAAACTACTGAGAGAAAAACCCCATATTAAATCCATGATCTGTAAATAAGATTCAAAATTCTAGTATATCGAAGTACATGGGCACATTATGGGGCTTAATACAACTTAACACCGAAGTTTCATTAAAGATTGAAAAATCACCTGAAACTATTAATAATATGAGTATAAATCTTCATGATAAATTCTATAAGAATTGATCCAAGGTCCCTACAATTTTCGAAAAATTCGTTATATGCACATATTTATAACGGGTGTAGGGTGTTACATTATAGTCTTTCTTCATCGTCATTTGATTTTTACTAGAAATTTTACAATAAAAAAAAAAAAAAACAATTCTGAAAAAGTCAGTTAACATGAATATTGATGATAGACACGATCAATATGTATTAAAGAACAACAACAACAAAAATTCAAATAAATAAGTCTAGGATTTTTACAATTTGCATTTAATATTTTTTTAGAAAAAATTATGGTCAACAAAGTTAATAAAATTTGAAAACAAAAATCGTGGGTTTTTTTGAAGGAAGTTATTTAATACTTAAGTCAATATTTAATTGATATATTTATGTGCAATTAACAAATTTGGGTTAAAATGTTGTTGTCAATTGAAAATTGAGAAAAAAGATTATTTATCGATATGTCAAACTTTCGAATATTTGTTCAAATTTAACAATTTATCAATTAATTGTGTAAAAATTATACATGTATGGACGAAATACAAGCCGATAAATTTTTGAACCAGAGACCAAAGTATACTTTTTTCTACCCATCATCAAAATATATGGGGGGTATATTGATTTTGTCATTCCGTTTGTAACACATCGAAATATTGGTCATAGACCCACAAAATTATGTATATTCTGGGTCCTTCTTAAATTCTAAGATGATCTAGCCATGACCGTTCGTCTGTCTGCCTGTTGAAAGCACGGTAGAGTCTGCATAATTCTCTATAGATAAGGTTTGTTTGGTATTAAAAATGGGCAATAACGGTCCACGTTTTCGGATATCCCCCATACAAGTGGAGCCCGAAAAACAGCTTTAACGGACATATCTGTTTTAAAAGTACGAGTTTAGCGATGACATTCGATATAAATAAGTTTAATATGAGCCAAAATCTCCCAACCAACTTTTATGAGGATCGGTGCATAATCGACCCTACCCCCCATATAAGGTCCCTTTCAGAAAATTACTATAACGCTCATTACTGGCTTAATAATTATAATATAGCGATGAAATTCGACACACATAAGTTTCATGCTAGTCAAAATCTCTACCAAATTTTATATGGATCGGTCAACAATTGACCCTATCCCCCTTATAAGGTCCACTTCAGAAAAATACTTTAATACTCATTACTGGCTTAAAAATACGAATATAGTAATGAAATTTAACCTAAGTAAGTATCTTACGAGCCAAAACATCTCTACCAAATTTTATGTGGATCGGTCCATAATTGACCCTACCCCCACATAAGGTTCTCTTCAAAAAATGACTTTAACTCTCATTACTGGCTTAAAACTACGAATATAGCGATGAAATTCAACACATATAACTTTCATGCTAACCAAAATCTCTCTATCAAATTTTATGTGGATCGGTCCATAATTGATCCTACCCTTAAAAAAAATACTTTAACGGTCATTACTGGCTAAAAATACGAATATAACAATGAAATTCGACACATATAAGTTTCATCTCTTTACTAAATTTAATATAGATCGGTCAATAATTGACCCTATACCCCTTATAAGGTCCCCTTCAGAAAATGACTTTAACCCTCATTACTGGCTTCAAAATACGAATATAGCAATGAAATTCGACCAAATTTTTTGTGGATCGGTCCATAATTGATCCTACCCCCATATAAGGTCCCTTTCATATAATTAATTTAACGCTCATTACTGCCTTAAAAGTACGAGTATAGAGATGGCCAAAAACGAATAAACTTTAAACGTAAATCTTCCTTCGGCATACGGTTTGATGGTGGGTATATGAGATTCGGCACAGCTGAATATATCACTCTCACTTGTTAATTATGAAACAGAATTTCTCTATCGCATCTGGGATTCGAGATATCGTGTCCTGACGTTTGAAACAAACGAAATTTTGGACCCTATAGATCGCGCCTGAGTTAAGCAAAGATTGCTCTTGGTGGTCATTTATATACATTGAACATAGGCTACTTTAAATATCTAATCTATAATATCTTTGACACAGAGGTCTCATACAAAACACCACTAACGATGAACCAGTAATCCACCATTGACCGTAATATACCCCAGAATAAGAATTGCGATGGCCTCGGACAAGTGATCTCAAATGTTCCTAATAACCAGTAGAGTTTAGAACTGCCCGATCTTTAGGTGCCGAGAAACCTGAGGCAAAAGTAACACTTCTTCATCCAGGAATTGCGATAACATCAAGATGAGAGAAAGTCCCCCAATATAACGCGTCTCTAGAATAAAAATCTACAATAGATACCAAAATAATACGAGACCTTTTATGGAATTGTTAATATGATATGGATAACCAGACAAGTAATATAATATGTTGGATAACCAGACAAGTAGTTTTGAAACTTGAAATAACAAATTTTGAGAATTGCTTACAAATCATTCAGTTAGACTAGGACCACTTCTTCACTTCGCAGAGATATGTAACTGGGACCATTTTACTTTGAATGAGAATTAAATATACATATTTAAAAGCTAATTGTCTTGAGGGCTTGAACACTTTTCATTTAAGATTTTGCACTTTATTATTGTATATTTTAGAATTGTTTAAGATATCGGTATTTAATTTCAATATTCTGACAATTTTAATGTATGTATTTAAAAATCTTAACTTGTGTTCTGAATTTTTAAATAATGTTTCATTGTTATAAAGAAATTACCCAACAAAGTCGTTAACCTTTTTTGAATAAACGAACATATTAATCATCAAAAAATATGAATATTTTATATGCAAAAATAATTAATTCTTAAGAAACTACCTAAATATGGACAAAGTATTGAAAACAATAGTAGTAGGGCAAGGTGGAACACATTATTCGCTACATTTCTTATATATTTGGTGAATTAAAATTTGAATAGTACATAGAATACAAAACTTAACGTTGAAGGTAGTAATAAACGAACAATGCAGAAATCAAAAAATGGGCGTGGCACCTGCTATATGAAATAAATACTATAATTCGTATATTAGAGAATCTATAACTGAAAGAGTCCCCAAATTATACAAGGGCGACATTGACATCTATGTCATGAATATTTGGAGACTTAGTGTAGGGGGCGTGGCATCTCCCATATAAAGAAAACCATGAGACTGGCAATAAGTAAAAGTGGGCTAAGCTCTACTCATAATACTGTATAATAATATTTTAAGTCATAATTTTTTGCCAGTCATACTTATGCTACTATGTTGTGTGGATTAGAAAAAATATAAAAAAAAAATTCAACTTTATTTACTCATACAAACATTTGTATAGTAAATTTTCCCCATAATATATGTAGTATTTATGTTTGTATTTAAATTTCAATTTGTTTTTGTTCTTAATTTGCCGGTAATTATGTTGCTGTACTATTATGCTTAGGCAAATGTGGCAAGACATGCAAAAGGGTGCCGCAAGATGACGTTGACGCCGCCGCTGCCATCGACTCTACCGACAATCGCTTTAATAATATTCGTTACAACTTCAAAACAACTTAAACATCATATATGAATGCGATTATAATAAACTTTTTACCTAATTTTGTGTTCCTTATTTATTTGAATTTGTTTCTATTTTTTTAAATTAATTAAAAAATACATTTAGTCGTTCTACTTACATTCATAGACAGATACTTTTTATTAGCGGCTTTAGAAAATTATAGAGCAGGATGTTTTTCTATTTTGTTTTTTTACTGGAACGAAAAGAAGAGAAAAGTCATATAAAAAACTGCAATTAGTACTAGACAAATAAATAAATAAATACACTAGAAGAAAATAATGCATAAAATGTGGGGTAATTAGAAAATGTATTTGCATGTTTGTGACATATATTATACATGTTTTTTATGAGTATTAAATAGTTAAGTAATTGTAGTTGAACAAATTACTAACGTATTTTTATACCCTACACCACTATAGTGGGGAGGGTGTTATGCGTTTGTGCTGATGTTTGTAACACCCAAAAATATTGGTCTTACCCACTTTAAAGTATACCAATCGACTCAGAATCACTTCCTGGATCGATTAAGCTATGTCCGTCTGTCTGTCTGTGTGTCCATGTAAACTTTGTGTGCACTCTACAGGTCGCAATTTTTGATATAATTTGATGAAATTTGGAACGTGAGCTTCTTTTAGACAAATGCTATTGAAAATGGTTGTAATGGGTCTATTATTTCACCTAGCCCCCATACAACCGGACCCCCCGATTAGGGCTTCTGACCTCATGATTATGTCGAATGATCTACTATCTCTACAAAAATGGCTAAACTTAGTTTTGTATAAGTCTTATTAATTCTAGCGAATTTCGTAAAGATCGGACGTTATTTGACCCTAGACCCCATACAAATGCCCCTTCAGAAAATGACTTAAATGTCCACAATTTACTCATAAACACCAGTATTACGATGAAATATGGCACAAATAAGTTTTATATAAAAATAAATTCTACGTCGCATAATATATGCACAGTTAAGTTTGATATAATTATAAATAATACTGTTAATTTTCGTCATGATCGGGCCTTATTTGATCCTAGCCCCCATACAAAGTCCCCTTCAGAAATTGAGTTGAATGACCAAAATAAATAGTAGTATCACGATGAAATTTGGCACAAATAAATTTTATATAAATACACTAACTTCCTAAAAATTTAAATAATTAAGTTTGAAATAATTACATTACTGTCGATTTTCGTGATGATTTGACCCTAGCCCCTATACAAAGTCCCCTTCTAAAATTACTTGAATGAACACAGGTCCATAGTATCACGATGAAATTTGGTACAACTATGTTTTACGTAAACATAATTCCCAATAATTAATTTTATAAGGATCGGCTCAATTTCTGCCCTAGCCCGCATACAAGGACCGCTGATGTTTGTAACGCTCAAAAATCTTTGTCCTTATGTATACCAGTCGGTTCAGAATCACTTTCTGATTCGGTAAAGCTATGTCCGCCTTTGTAACCGTGTAAACCTTTTGTACACGCTACAGCTCGCATTTTTTAATATAATTTGTTAAAAGTTGTCACATAGTCTTCTTTGGATTCAATGAAGGCTGTTGAAAATTATTGACATCCGTCTTTTATGTCAGCATACAACCATTCATAAACAGACATTATTCGGAACCTATGTAAGATTCAACATAAATGCTTAATTATTGAAAATGGTGATGGGTATCATATGGTCGGCCACGCCCGACTATAGCTTCTTACTTGTTTTATAATATACATCTAATTGTATTACATCAGGTTTAAGATGCTCCCCATAAAATTAGAATATGCTTTACATAAATTTATTCGATTTAAGTATTAACTATTGAATAATTAGTATAAATGATATGTAAATTGACGAGATATGTATGGAATACTCTGATCAATCATTCAAAAATGTCCTTACTACAATTTTCTAAAACCTGCAGCTACTTACCACGATCACTTACAATAGGGTCAATTATGGGTCAATTATGGGTCAAACCTCATAAAATTTGGTAGACAGAATTCGGTTCGTATTAAATTTATTTGTGTCGAATTTCATAGCTACACTCGTATTTGTAAGCCATTAATAAGCGTTGCAGTCATTTTCTGAAGGGGACCTTATATGGGGTGTATGGTCAATCATGGACCGATCCTCATAAAATTTGTTAGATAGATTTTGACTCGTATGACACTTACTTATGTCGAATTTCATCTATATAAAGTCATTTTCTGAAGGGGACCTTATATGGATGGTAGGGTTTATTTTGGACTGATCCTCATAAAACTTACTTATGTTGAGTTTCATCGCTATATTCTTATTTTTAAACAAGTTATGGCAGTTAAAGCTGCTTTTCGAGGGGCCACTTGTATGGGGGCTATGAAAAAACGTGGACCGATATTGCCCATTTTCAATACCAAACAAACTTTAAGAAATATTTGTGTGAAATTTCAACCATCTAGCTCTTTCCATTCGGACTCTATCGTGCTTTCAACAGACAGACAGACGGACGGACAGACGGACAGACATGGCTAGATCGTCTTAGAATTTAATGTGGGTCTATGACCAATATTTCGATGTGTTACAACGGAATGACAAAATCAATATACCCCCCATCTTTTTTGATGGTGGGTATAAAAAGTACCCTTTAATAGATTGTCATTTTCTCAGGACTACTTATGCCTGTTTAATTTCATGGTTCTAAGTTCAATATTAACGAAAACAAAGAAGTACCTTTTGAAGAACGAAAAATTACCAAAGAGTCAGCTTTTATATATTATTAAGTATTTACACCGGGCTCTAGATGCTTAATTTCATGTTTCTGGGTTCATTGTTATAGAAAACTCAAAAGATACCAGAATGAAAGAAAAAGTACCAACAATTAATTCTTGTTGCCGCAATTAGTGTCAATAAAATCAAATTTTTCGTTTTAACCCCCTTTTCTTACTTTATTCTTTCGAAATGACGAAATAAGAATTTTATTCCAATTGCAGTTAATATATTTTATTTTTATTTATTTTTAGTTTTTTCCTAAAACACACAATGAATGAAGAATTTTATCCAGTTTTTGATAGTTATTGAAGTTCAAAATGAATCCAGGAACTTTGCAATCTTAACACCTTTCAATAAACCACGAAACTAACATGTATGCAAAATCAAATCAAGATTTAACACCCTGTATTTAAAGTACAAGCTACCAACTATTTTATATTACCAACACATTGACTTCTTTTCAATTATTTATGAATTTTTAATTGTTTTTCATACAAATCCATCATTAATATTCTGCCTGACACATGTGACCACAGGTGTGTCACAATTCTTGTAAAAAAAATCAATTGAAACGCAAAAAAATGTTCTATACTCTGTCAATATAGTTGGCTGGCTCTACAATAATTCTCGTGATTTATATCGGAGTATTGCTGGAACATCATTATCACCTTGGAAGGAGTATAACTCACATATACCTACTACAAGCAAACTTTTTTATATAATTTTACATAAACAAATTAATGATAAATGTGTGGCTGTCATAAAAATACCACTGTTGTGCATTTTAATGTGTCATATGGTCAATGGTTTCTTTGGCTACTTTTTTCCCCATTTCTTATACATATTTCTGTATTTTATGGTTCCACCAGAAACCCCTTTTTTTAAAGCACCTTCCATAAAACAGCAACAAAAATGTGGGTGTAATCATTTGATAAGGCATGTTTTTGCCACGACTACTTGAATTTTTTTGTTTATTTAAGATCGTTGGAAAAACACAACTTTAAACGCATTTTGATGTTTTCATTAATTAATTGTTTGGAGAAAGAAAAAAAAAGGAAAAATACCAAAATAATTTTCATGCCAAAAACAACATTTGAAGTACAATTTATGTACATACACTTTGTAAATGCTAAATACTTTTAAGTACTTTTTATGTAAATGTAAAGTAAGTGTGTATGTATTTTGTCAAAACATGGTTTTTAATTAAAAACACAAAATTATTTTTGACAAAACTTTTTTTTGTCGAAAATTATACAACACACTCTTCTAAAATTAAGGTGTGTTGCGTTTTATTTTTGAGGGTTTTTTATTGTCGTTGGTTGTCTTGTCTTTATAAGAAATCAACAGTTTTTATTTCATTTAATGAGAGTTTATTTCTTTGAGGGAAGATTCTAGACGAGGTACTTTAATTTATTTTTAGCCTGTAATATTTCTAAAAGTTTAAAGTCTTTGAAAAAACTATACATCAATATTACAGCCCCTTACTACCACGAATCTGGGTAGAATTTTAAAAATTTGGTATGAAATATCTTAATTTTGAATTAGTAGTATTGTATGAAACAATATGTACTTTTCTAACTCTAAGAGTACTATAATACCCGCGGAAAGCTGGGTTTCTGATCATTGGATGATGATAATTCCCTTCATAGATCTATACATAAGATTTTTCCACTAACATCTTTCATAAAAAGGAAAGCGCAACAAGCCCGATAGCATAGGAATGTGGAGATCAAATGTAAAATACATATATATACATATGCCAAGTGACCCAACTCAAAAAATCGATTTTGACGAAATTTGCACTAAGGTCAGTACTATTGGATACTTTTGGTCAGACACAAATTTTCAGCTCTATCGGTCAAGAACTGTCGGAATAAGAGGGGGTCAAAGCTGGACATTTTGGTCATACAGGGTTTTATACAAATGAGTGTAACTTTTCACCTGTTAGTCCCAGCAAAAATTGTCCAAAGGACTTCATATAGCTATTTCTTCATTCTTTACAAATTATATGAAGAAATAGCTATCTGAACTCCTTTGGACAATTTTAGCTAGGTCCAATAGGTTAAAAGTTACACTCATTTGAATAAAACCCTGTATGACCAAAATGTCCAACTTTGACGCCCTCTAACTCGGGCAGTTTTTGACCGATAGAGCTGAAAGTGTGTGTCTGGACTACTATCCCATAGTACTTACCTTGGTGCAAATCGGAAGACGTCGTTTTTAAAAGTTGGGTCAATTGACACGAAATTCCCCATATGTATATCCTCCTTTCAACCTAAACTTTTGGCTAGTCTATTTATTAGTCTATAGGCTATGAACTTATCTATTGACTAGTATATGAACAAATCTATAGACTGGTCTGTTGACTAGTATTTACACTACTACAGTGTAGTCTATTGACTACTTAGCAAAAGATCTTAATATCAACAAGTAAGAGCATAATATTCGACTATGCCGAATCTTATATACCCACCAAAGCAAGTGCTGTACTTATTAGAAGTGGGTCGTGTTTATGGACGGATCCTCATGGGATTTTGTAAAGTGATATAGGTTTCAGTAGAACTTATTTCATAGTTATAGCGGAATTTTTAAGCCAGTAAGTATCTTGAAAGGATCTTAAATGGGGAGTAGGATCAATTATGGAATGATCTCCATAAAACTGGTTTTTGTGTAATTTCATCGCTATACTTGCATACTTAAGTAATTTGTCATCGCACTTGTATGGGGGCTAGGTGAAATCATTGTCTGGTACTGCCTATTTTTAATACTGAACAACCAGAATTTCAGTCTTCTAGCCCTTTTTGTTAGAACCTTATAGCGTTTTCAATAGACGGTCGGACATAGCTAGATCGTCTTAGAATATAATAAGGACCCAGAATATATGTGCATACTTTAGGGGGTCTCATGTGTTATAAACGGAATGACAAAATCATTATACCCCCATCTATTTGAATATTATCCAGATATATTTTCTTGATAAATCTTCTTTAACTGAAAGCTTCTCTCCTTTAACAGATAATCTGCGATTGTGTCGAATTTTATATAATCTTGACGACCTTAGGCCTACAATAATGGCTCGAGAATTAAATTGTTTTAGACTAGATTCTATAAAGAGAAGTCAACAGAACAGAAATCTACCCGTATTTTTCAAGTTGTTCAGACTCTTTAAATATTTTGGATCTAAAAATGTAGTAAATGGTACCGTATCATTATAGATAACGGATTCCAATGAAGCTCCTGTAAATATTTAGCTTCTAGTTTTCTGGAAGCACTAAAGAAAGAAATTTTGAATCTAAATCATAGCACTATCAATTGTACAGCAGTATTATATATTTTTGATCACCTATAAGAAAGCGGCGAGAAATCTTAGAGATTAAAAATCAATTACAGTTTCACTTCGACTTTTTGATTGATGTTAAAATCATATTTCCATTAAAGCACTGTAAACACCCACGATTTAAAGTTCAAACTAGAAATGATCAAGGTTAACATATGTATCAGTTCTAATAAAAAGACTAAAATGATTGATTTAAAAATAAATTATTTTTAATGAAATCAGAACAAAGAAGAAAATAAATAAAAGTAGCTTTAACAAATAGAACAAAACTTATTTTTTTTTTCAACAAATTAATAACAAATTGAAACAAATATTAGTAAAGTTAAGGTGTTAACATCATTAATCATATAGAAACAAAACAAATAAATTAACCTTTTTTCAAAAGTTTTGGTATAGGAAGTTTGAGTAATGTTAACATAAATCATGTTAGTTGTAACAAAAAAAAAAAATATTTGAAAAAAACTAAACTTTCTATTTCTACTATAATTCGTTTTTTACCAAAACAAATCTAATAATGACTTTTTTTGGTTACGAAAATTATGTGTGATTCTTGCCACTTTAGCTGATCATGTATTGAAGATCACAACTTACTTATAAAGCACGATTTTCGAATTTGACCCTCAACTGTAAAAGAAAGTATTTTTAAGAAAAAAACTGAAAATAATTTGTTAAGCTTAAACATGTCATTAGGTTAAATGGTCATTTATTGTTTTTTTTAGATTTTTTAAACTTATTAGGTTTTAAGTGAGAGGTAGAAGAGAAAGAATGATTCAAAATAATTTTAAAGAGAAGTGGATCTACAAACATTTTAACATAAAAATTCTAAAAAAAATTAAAAAAGTTTATTATACATAAATTTAACTATTGGATGCTAGTTGACCGTGTATTTGTTCATAATTGTAAACGTTCAATTTTCATAATATTATTTTTATATTATGGCCCACTGTGCCTATTATATTCATTATTTACTCATTTCATTATACCCTCCACAACCATCAGTGGTGATAGAGGGTATATAACTTTGTCATTCCGTGTGTAACACCAAGAATTATTCATCTGAGACCCAACAGAGTATATATATTCTTGGACCTTATGAAATTCTGAGTCGATCTAGCTATGTCCGTCTATCCGTCCGTCTGTCTGTGTGTCTGTATAAAACATTCTCACGTTAACACGAAGCAACAAAAATTAACGAAATTCACCCAAAAAATTGATTATTGTCCTAGGCAGTTTGGTATTGAAAATGAGCAAAATCGGTTAACATCGGGAAAGTTATGAATCAAAATTTAAAACAACTCCGAAAAAAATAAGCATTTTTTACATATTCTGATGTAATTTTCACGAAAACTATGCAATATAATTCCATGAAAATCATCACACATTCGTTTCGACACGAGAGCTTGACTACTGCTGAAAATTGGAATCGGAATCGGTCCACACTTTCATATACCTCTCATACAAAAGTACATATTCCCGGAAAATGAGTTTTTTGTTAATTACTTCCGTCAGAATGTCGATATATTCACAAAATTTTACAAATTAAAATCATATGTCAATAGAATTCATTCAGAGAAAAAATTTTCTGGATCGGTCCATAATTGGACATAGCTCCCATAAAAGGTCCCCTCCCGAAAATCAATTAAACGCGCATAACTCATTACTAAATTAAGATATCCATATAAAATTTGGAATAAGTATTTCTCATATGCACGGAAATATTACTGTGAAAGTTTTTTCCGATCGGTCCATAATTGGTCATAGCTCGCATACAAGGTCCCCTCCCGAAAATCACTTAAACGCTCATAACTCATTACTAAATTAAGATATGCATATAAAATTTGGTACAAGTATTGCTCTTATATACATTAATGTTACTGTGAATTTTGTTTTCCGATCGGTCCATAATTGGTCATTGCTCCCATACAAGGTCTCCTTCCGAAAATCACTTAAACGCAAATAACTCATGACTAAATTAAGATATTCATATAAAATTTGGCTCTTATATACAGAAATATTACTGAAAAATTTGTTTCCGATCGGTCCATAATTGGTCATATCTCCCATACAAGGTTCCCTCCCGACAATCACATAAACGCACATAACTCATTAGCAAATATTGATTGATATCCATACATTTAGCACAAATATTGCTCTTATATACAGAAATTACTGTATACAATTTTTTCACAAGGTCCCCTCCCGAAAACCACTTAAACGCACATAACTCATTACTAAATCTATATAAAATGTGCTACAAGTATCGCTCTCACTTTAACAGCATATCTTAGGGCGCTCTAATATATAAAAGAAATGGCGTTTGCAATGTTCAATAAATCTTGCAATTGTAGCAGATTTAAGCTGTCTAATTCTTGGGGTTTTTCTATTTAAGACATGAGAAAACTTATTTCTACAAATATTTGATAAATTAAAAGTTTCTGGTGGAGGGTATTTAAGATTCGGCTCAGCCGAATATAGCACTCTAACTTGCTACAGTTTTCTTTTCCTCATTATTATGTAACTAATATAAATTTTTTGCAAAAACTCATACTTAAATACTTGGTAATAAAATAATTTTAATAACAGTATTTGAAAAACATTAAAAGCTTTTATAAGAAAATAATTATTTTTCTTTCTATTTCCACACAAATCAACGTCATCATCGCAAGTATTTAAAAAGTAACATTCTCGTCTATTTTAAAACAATTTCTAAATTGGCCACTTAAAGAAGTTTTTAAACTGCCAACAAACAAGTAAATTGTTTAAACTATTAGAAACAATTTAAGATGAGTATAAATTGAAGTAAAAGAAGAAAAAAATCCAATGAAATGGTTTGCCGGCTCCTTCTGCTTAGCCGACATTGATGAACTGTGTACTGAATTCTATTAAGAGTTGCTGCACAGTAAACAACTATAAAAAAATAATTTATTTTATTGAGAACTGACTAACTGACTGACATAGGCGGCTAGCAGACAGCAGCAATTGATCACTTTTTTCTTCTAGAGGCAAAAACGGCAAAATTGTTTAAGAACATTTTATTTTATATGTTTTTAGTTGTTTGTAACTCCCAAGTATTTTGAAAGACAACCCATAGTTTTATGCTTCTAAAGTTGTGGCGCAATGTACTTGTATAGTTTTTGTTTGGTTGGTTGAATTAATTTTCGAATGGTTTTTCTTTTTTTATGAAAATTTTTACAATTTTGCAACAATTTTTTCACACCACATTCCTAATGAAATAATCATAAAACTAGCAAATCAACAGATAAATGTAATAAAAAATAATTATAAAGCACTCTACCTAACGAACAAACTAAGTTTATTGGCCTGATGGGTTCGAAGGACCATATAAAAAACACACCAATACAATATTACGCAATATCTTATCAATACCGATTACCCAACAACTTACTTACTAATTGTTTTGAATAAGAAACATATCTGGCTCGTAGGACCATTTATATAATTGCTCACATATAAACTTTTCAAACCTATGCTTTTGTAATTAGAAAGTAATAGAAATCTATTCTTTCCTAATCCCTATAGAAATATAAAATTTTATTATTACTTAATTCTTTAGTGTTCGAAATATGTTTTTATCAATACCGCCATTCTCAAACCATAAAAATTCTATACACCATATACGACAATGAATTTCTAGGTGCAACATAAAAACAAACACACACACAATTTTCGAAGAAGAAAATAGTCATGGATGACCATCAAAAAGTGTATTGGAAACGCTCAAAGTTCTTTTCTTTAGATGTAAGTTGCCACATTCCGATACTGCTGAATGTTTTCTGTAGGTTTTATTTATTTTATTAGCCATAGAGAGAAAATATGTAGAATGAAAGAAAACAATAAATAAATACTCACTGATTATAAATGTCTAGATATGCCAAAATAAGGAGAGAAATGTTGAAATTTTTTCTATTCAAAAGAAAGTATAAAAGAATGGATATGGCTGATGGTTAAACTAGAATTTATAAAAACCATGAAGTATCAAGGAATATTCAGTAAATATAGACTAGACTCTAGGTTATAGCCTAGGCTCAAATATAGACTATACTATAAACTAGACTATAAAGTGGACTATAGACTACACTATAGACTACACTATAGACTAGACTATAGACTAGACTATAGACTAGACTATAGACTAGACTATAGACTAGACTATAGACTAGACTAT
The DNA here is from genome assembly GCF_015586225.1 of Lucilia sericata. NCBI lineage: Eukaryota > Metazoa > Arthropoda > Insecta > Diptera > Calliphoridae > Lucilia > Lucilia sericata. The sequence goes on along the minus strand of NW_023994103.1, from coordinate 315,160 downwards.
AGACTAGACTATAGACTAGACTATAGACTACACTAAAAACTAGACCAAAGACTAGACTATAGACAAAACTATAGATTAGACTAAAGACTAGACTATAGAATAGAATATAGACTAGACTATCGACTAGACTATAGACCAGACTATAGACCAGACTATAGACTAGACTGTAGACTTCACTAAGACTAGACTACTGACTTGACTATAGATTAGACTATAGGCTAGACTATAGACTAGACTATAGACTGGACTACAGAGTAGACTATAGAGTAGATTATAGACTAGACTATAGACTACACTATAGATTAGACAATAGACTAGACTATAGACTAGACTATAGACTAGACTATAGACTAGACTATAGACTAGACTATAGACTAGACTATAGACTAGACTATAGACTAGACTATAGACTAGACTATAGACTAGACTATAGACTAGACTATAGACTAGACTATAGACTAGACTATAGACTAGACTATAGACTAGACTATAGACTAGACTATAGACTAGACTATAGACTAGACTATAGACTAGACTATAGACTAGACTATAGACTAGACTATAGACTAGACTATAGACTAGACTATAGACTAGACTATAGACTAGACTATAGACTAGACTATAGACTAGACTATAGACTAGACTATAGACTAGACTATAGACTAGACTATAGACTAGACTATAGACTAGACTATAGACTACTATAGACTAGACTATAGACTAGACTATAGACTAGACTATAGACTAGACTATAGACTAGACTATAGACTAGACTATAGACTAGACTATAGACTAGACTATAGACTAGACTATAGACTAGACTATAGACTAGACTATAGACTAGACTATAGACTAGACTATAGACTAGACTATAGACTAGACTATAGACTAGACTATAGACTAGACTATAGACTAGACTATAGACTAGACTATAGACTAGACTATAGACTAGACTATAGACTAGACTATAGACTAGACTATAGACTAGACTATAGACTAGACTATAGACTAGACTATAGACTAGACTATAGACTAGACTATAGACTAGACTATAGACTAGACTATAGACTAGACTATAGACTAGACTATAGACTACACTATAGACTAGACTATAACCTAGACTATAGACTAGACTATAGACTAGACCATAGACTACGCTATAGACTACACTATATATTAGACTACAGACTAACGAATGTACTTTAGCATACACTACAGACTAGATTAAACAGACCAGTCAATAGTGTAAACTATAGACTGGACTTTAGATCAGACTAACGGTTGGACTATTGATAAGATTATTGACAGAACTATAGACTGGAGACAAGACTATAGACTAGGTTACAGGCAAACTAAAGTCCTAAAACACAGACGAGACAACAGGCCGGACTATAGACTAGACTTACTACTAAAGCAATAGACCATATATTTTAGCAGCAGATTACATATCACAATATTAAAAACAATTTGAAATGCCACTCCAAATCTTATTGTAATCACATCTGTTTTCTCGTAAACATTAATATATATAGACACTTGTGATAAAATGCAAATGTATCACATCTATCCATCTTGAGTAGGGTGTTTTGCACATCTAACGAATATTTTTCCACCACCATTTCGGGAATATACACAATTTACTCCAACTAACGGCGTTATTTGGTGAAGTTAACAACACATCGTAAATCAAGATTTCACCCAAAAATGTTGCATAAAGAATGTCTAGTTTAACAGCTTCGCTTGGTTTTATTTTCATTTATTTTTCTATTTTGTTTCTATTTCATTTCGTAACAAGATTTTTCACCATTTTCTTTTTTTTTTTTTTGCAAGAACTTATCTCATAAATAAACCATAGAAGAATGACAACAAGTTTCATTTGGTGGCAGAGAAGAGCGGACAATGAAAACAATAGATATGTATACTCAAAGTTGGATTTAAGTCACTTAATTTTATAAAAATATTTTAAGCAAAAAGAAAAATGTACTTTAAATGAATTTGTTAAAAATGCTGTCTACTACTTTTCATAAAATTATTTGGGTTGCAACGATGTACATATGAAAAAGGAAATAGTCACAGAGGTTTCAGTACGCACTATAACTATTACTTAAACTTAATATGTTATTAAATATTTTTATTATTCTTATCAGCAATGAAATAAATTGTTGGTCCTTTAAACTCATTGTACACATTTTTTAAATCAATAAACATTATACGTACATATACTTATCTTATTCTTCAATTTGTCCCAGAAATTTTTATTTTTCATCTAAATATTAATAAGTGTCTTTATTAGTTTTATATTAATGTGATTTTCTTTTTAATATCTTTATCTTGGCGCCAAATTGTCACTTCCACTTTTAATTTATTTCCTTTGCAAAATTTTGTTATTTAAAAATCTCCTTGGTATTGTAGTTTATGTTATGCTAGTAATAGGAAAATTGCCATAAACAAATTTTATGGTTGTAGTTTAAAAATAAATTTTGTAACATCAATAAAAAACACAAAAATGGTTTTGTAAACAACATATTTTTACAGCTACATGAATCTATGTTAGTCAGATTTCATATGCCCAATAAACAAATTATTTTTTAAACGATAGATGCTCCGTAGGTCGAATTGATGGAAAAATATTTGCAATTTTACAGCAATAACTTCAGATGCGACTGAATCTAGACTAGACTATAGAGAATACTTTATATTCGATCGACTACAAACTACCCTATAAACTAGACTATAAACTAGACTGTAACTAGACTCTAAACTAGACTATAGACTAGACTATAGACTAGACTACAGACTAGACTATAGACTAACTATAGACTAGACTACAGACTAGACTATAGACTAGACTAAGACTAGACTATAGACTAGACTATAGACTAGACTATAGACTAGACTATAGACTAGACTATAGACTAGACTATAGACTAGACTATAGACTAGACTATAGACTAGACTATAGACTAACTAGACTAGACTAAGACTGACTATAGACTAGACTATAGATAGACTATAGACTAGACTATAGACTAGACTATAGACTAGACTATAGACTAGACTATAGACTAGACTATAGACTAGACTATAGACTAACTTAGACTAACTTAGACTAGACTATAGACTAGACTAGACTAGACTATGACGAGTATAGACTAGACTATAGACTAGACTATAGACTAGACTATAGACTAGACTATAGACTAGACTATAGACTAGACTATAGACTAGACTATAGACTAGACTATAGACTAGACTATAGACTAGACTATAGACTAGACTATAGACTAGACTATAGACTAGACTATAGACTAGACTATAGACTAGACTATAGACTAGACTATAGACTAGACTATAGACTAGACTATAGACTAGACTATAGACTAGACTATAGACTAGACTATAGACTAGACTATAGACTAGACTATAGACTAGACTATAGACTAGACTATAGACTAGACTATAGACTAGACTATAGACTAGACTATAGACTAGACTATAGACTAGACTATAGACTAGACTATAGACTAGACTATAGACTAGACTATAGACTAGACTATAGACTAGACTATAGACTAGACTATAGACTAGACTATAGACTAGACTATAGACTAGACTATAGACTAGACTATAGACTAGACTATAGACTAGACTATAGACTAGACTATAGACTAGACTATAGACTACTAAGACTAGACATAGACTAGACTATAGACTAGACTAACTAGACTAGACTATAGACTAGACTATAGACTAGACTATAGACTAGACTATAGACTAGACTATAGACTAGACTATAGACTAGACTATAGACTAGACTATAGACTAGACTATAGACTAGACTATACAGACTATAGACTAGACTAGAGACTAGACCTATAGACTAGACTATAGACTAGACTATAGACTAGACTATAGACTAGACTATAGACTAGACTATAGACTAGACTATAGACTAGACTATAGACTAGACTATAGACTAGACTATAGACTAGACTATAGACTAGACTATAGACTAGACTATAGACTAGACTATAGACTAGACTATAGACTAGACTATAGACTAGACTATAGACTAGACTATAGACTAGACTATAGACTAGACTATAGACTAGACTATAGACTAGACTATAGACTAGACTATAGACTAGACTATAGACTAGACTATAGACTAGACTATAGACTAGACTATAGACTAGACTATAGACTAGACTATAGACTAGACTATAGACTAGACTATAGACTAGACTATAGACTAGACTATAGACTAGACTATAGACTAGACTAGACTAGACTGTAGGCTAGACTGTAGACTAGACTATAGACTGGACTACAGACTAGACTAGAGACTAGACTAGAGACTGGACTACAGATTAGACTATAGAGTAGATTATAGACTCGACTATAGGTTATATTTTTTAATAATTTTTTAGACTATAGTCTATATGTTTATTGGGTGTTGTACTTAAAAACCCGCAAAAATATAATAAATATATTTTATTTTTTTTAAATCTAGAGCATTGGGTTAACTTTAATACTGATTTATGCCCGTGCTTAAATATAATTCGCTTTATTACATTTTTTTCGACAAAATCATTTCGCTATTGTTATGAAAGTGGTAATTTTATATACAAAATGTTATAAATGAGCTTGAAATAAATACATTTTTTAAGGTTTTTCACAAATTTGGTTTTTTGTGTTTAAATAATCATGATTATTTGTATTTAAAATTATTTCCCTCATTAAAAGAAATAATTATTTTAAGCACTTAATTGCCTTTATTGAGATATTAACGCCATAATTCATAAACTACATTTTATTTTATAAAAGATTTATAAAACAAAATTTCCATACGAAATTTGATTTAAAAATCGTGTATAAAATAAAATTTTGTTTATGAATAAGACCTTAACATAATAACTGCAAATTACTTTAAAATATTAACATTAAAGTTTAGGTTTTACGAAAATACTAGTCATATTTTAGTTGTTAAAATTAATTCTCAAAAAATGTAATTTAACAGTTGAAATGTTTTCAACATTTTAGTGTTCATCAAAAATGATGGCTCGCCCATAACATAGACTCCATTAACATTCTTTCTATTCAAAAATTTAAAACTTTCAAATCTAAATTTCATAGAAATTTAAGAACAAAACAAAAACCCAAAATTCAGCTTTGAACGTTCATCCATCATAAATCTTTTATGGGCATTTTCTTTCTTTTTTTTACATTCCTCTTTTATAGTTTAGAAAGTATCTTTAGAATATTGTGCAACAAAGTATCACAAAACAACAACAACAGCAAATAGCAACAGCACTTGCTTCAAAACAAATCTTATACAACATGTATAGAAAAAAATCAAAAGATAAAGTCACAATGAAAGAGGAGAAGAAGGCCAAGAGAAACAAAAACAATTTACCACACTTTATTTAAACTAATGCAACAGTTGTTCTTTCTAACTATCCAAAAAAAAAAAATAGAAAAAAGTAGTGGTGGAGAAAGAAAGCTTTAGTTTTCCTGTAAAAAAAACAAACTATGCCACTTTTATGTATTTGCTAAGTTGCATGATTTTCTTGTTGATGCGTGATGCAACTAAGAGAAAAAAATGTAAATAACAATTTTTGTAGACAGAGGCTGGTTGCAATAAGAGTGGCAGCAGCAACAAAAAACACAAATAATTGGGACACATTTAAAACAACTGATTTAATTTCGGGTTCAGGTCAATGGATGTTGTAGCTGCTGTTGTTTGTTTGTTTTAGTTTTTATTTAATGTTTTAAAGATTTTCTTCAGCTACTACTTGTTGTTAAGACAAGTGACTGGTGATGGTGATGTTGTCACTATATTTTCAGAGTTTTGAAGGTATCAGATTATACAGGATTTACCTAGGAAATACTGTTCGGTTATTCCTTATAGATAGTTTGGTCGATTTAGCGATGTCCATCTGTCTGCCTCTTCATTCGTCTGCGTTCCGTATGTATGTCTAAGACAATTTTATGAAGATCCAAGATATGACTCGAGAAACAGGTTTTCGTTATAAGAACACTAATGGTTACCACGTAGTAATAGGGTCTTATATATGTATAGGATTGGTAATTCCTTATAGATAGTTTGGTCGTTCCGTATGTAAGTTCCGTATGTAAGTCTAAGTCAATTTCATGAAGATCCCAGATATTTTTTTTTTTTTTTGCAGGAATATGACTCGAGAAACAGATTTTCGTTATAAGAACACTAATGGCTACCACGTAGTGATAGGGCCTAATTTTAGTTATAACCCTATATATACATATATAAGCAACTGATTGATAAAAAACAACTTTTCTGAAAGAGGCTTTTCACATGGGGACTGGAGGGAAATATGGACTGTTAATCATAAAATTTGATGAATGGATTTACATTTACATAAAATGTATTTATGCAAAATTTCATCGAATTGTGGACATTAAAGTTATTTTATGAAGAGGGCTTTGTATGGGAACCTAGGGTCAAATGAGGGCCGATCATATAACATAATTCGTTAGGACTAGTATAACACTTAGTTGTACCGAGAGTATACTAAACATAATAATTATGAGCACAAAAGCCCTATTCGGGGGACTAGGTAAAATAATGAACCGATTTCAGCTATTTTCAATAGCGTTTGTTCCTGGACTCTATAGTGGGTGTAGACATCAATGTCATAACTCTGCTGTACATAACATTAGTATCTGGTGAAAAATTTGTTGCATCAAACATGTCTAGTTAATTAAAGGTACATTTTGGAAGGTGGAATGATATAATTATGAATCGAGCCATATACCATATGGTAGCTAGAACTTATTATGAATTATGTATCTAATTATGGATCGAGCTTTTCAGAATTCTTTACCGCAATTAAGTCATTTGCAGAAATTTATTATCATATGTATATTAATATGAACATTAGAGTGAATTTCGGAATAGGTCTTTTAATGGGGCCTTGATTCAATGATGACTTGATTTCTACAGTTATATTATATACAATACTATATTATATAAAATACTTTTAAAATTATTATTTGACCATATACCATATGGGAGCTAGAACTTATTATGGACCGATTCTTATGACATTTCGCAAAGAGATTTCTATGCAAATTTTTTAAAGAGAACTTATTTGGGCGCTATGGTCAAATGTGCCATACTTTATAGCATGATTTTCGGCTACTTACAAGTAACCAAAATTAGATCACGATTCATGAATAATGAACACATTTATAAGTAATATTTTTATAGGCCCTATGAGAAATCGTGGACTGATAATTACCACTTTTGCGATTGTTTTGTTTGGGACCAATCTTATTTCAACAAAACCGACATTCAAAAAGATGCACCGATATGTCTACAACCAATATGTTAATGAGTTGTAAACGGTATGATAAAATTAATAAAAACAAGTAAGAAAGTAAAGTCGGGCGTGACCGACCATATGATACCCTACACCAGTTATGAATATTAAATATGATTTATTTTTCATAATAAAGCATTTATCTTCTTTTACCTTGTTCCGATACATTTAAGCAATTTATGGATGAAAAACCAATTTTCTGAAAGAGGCTTTATATGGGGTTAGGGGCAAATATGGACCAAGCCTGATAAAATTTTGTGAATATATTTATATGTACATAATATTTTATTGTGCTGAATTTCATCGCGATATTTCTTAATTTTGGACATTCAAATAATTTTCTGAAGGGGACTTTGTATGGGAGCTAGGGTCAAATGAGTCCCGATCTCTATGAAATTTGGCAAGGTCATCAAGGCTCGTATAAAACTTAGTTGTGCCACTTTTTATCAATATACAGATATTTTTAATATAATTGTGAGCTCAGAAGCCCATTTCGGGGGGTTCTGTTGTATGGGGCTAGGTGAAATAATGGACCGATATTAACCATTTTCAATAGGCTTGGGCCAAAAAAAGAGTGTATGCCAAATTTCATCCAATTATCTTGACAATTGCGACCTGTACCTTGCGCACAAGGTTTACATGGACAGCCATCCAGCCAGCCAGCCAGACGGACGGACGGACATAGCTTAATCGAATCAGAAAACGATTGTAAGCCAATTGGTATACTTTCAGGTGGGTATAGACGATTATTTTTGTATGTTACAAACATCAGCACAAACCCAATATACCCTCCCCACACAGTGGAACGAAAACTTAACTATAAACAAATTTAGATCGATTCATTAAAAAATATATATTTCTATGTAAAGAATTTTCACTTTAAATTCCAGCAACGAACTTAACATTTGACTTTTTGTTACTCTCAAACTAGATGTTAAAACTTGTTCTAATTCTGATATTACACTTGTCCAAAAGTCCAACTTTACATTTATATTTATTGTTTTCGACTGACAACATCTTGTTAAAGTAGTGCTGGCAGTAGCTGTGGCGTGATGCTATTACGTCGCCTATTGTTGCATTGAATGCAGTCGCCAGCCTCACTACTTGTTAGTGTTTTTATAGAAAATAATATATAATTTATATATTTTTTTTTATTTTTTTCAATGTTAAATAAGTATGACATGATGTAATAGAATACAAGCATAATTGTATAGAATAGATTTCTGGTGCACAATTGCAGTTGATTTGACTGACATCTTTAAGTTGCAACTAGATTTTATGAGGCTTATAGTTGTTTTTTGTGGCAAACTTCTGTATAAAGTAAAAGGCTGCACAATACTTTGTATGTTTGACTTAATTAAAGCACAAAACCAAGTGTGGCAAGTTGGCAAATATGGTTGTAATGTGTGCAACGCATTTGAACACTCACTCAGTGGTGCAACAAGCATATAAGAAATGCTAGTTGCAACAGGGAGAAGTTTTCTTTAACTTAAATTTGTTTTTAAAGTTTTTTATAGTTTTATATAATTGCTGTTTAGTTTGTGGCATACTTCCCTTCTTTATCTTGTTTGTCAGATCATTTAAACTGTTTAACTTGATTTAGAAATTAGAAAATATTAAAAAATTTTATTTATAAAAAAAAACAAAACATGTTCTTGGTTTTTTCTCTATAGTATAACAAAAAATGTCTAGTTTCTTTCTCTTTATTTATCTACAATTTTAACGGTTACATAATGGCTTTGAGAAAATTCTTTGATAATAAAATTAAATTTCAAATCAATTTACGCCGGAAGTTAAGTTTTTTTTTCCTTCTATATCATTTTCCTTAGAATTTCAAACAATTTAATTTGTTAATTAAACTGTAATTTATTTATAATTAATTTGTTTTGTTGCCTTAAATGGCGACTTTATTTTGTCCTCTTAAAAAAAAAACAACAACAAAAAATAATGGTTTTAAAACCTTTCAACAGAATTGCCTGCAAACAAACAAAAAATGAACAAAATATTTTAAACGTTAGAAATTTTTTTTTATAAAATCTTCCTTTTTTTAAGGTCCCCAATGACCTTTAAACAGACGTTAGCATGAACAAAACAAAACCGGTTATTAATTCGCTAGGAACGAGTATGTGTGTGTGTATGTAGTATTATGCTAATAAAATTTTATGACCAACTCAAAAAAATATATAGAAAATTTTTATACTTTGTTTGTAGGGTTTGTTTAACCCATTTAAGGGGGGGAAGCATATAATAAAAAGGATTCATATATTGTTGAGGGATTACAAAAAAAAAAAAAAAAAGAAACTCAACCGGTCGTTAAAAGAGCAGAGTTAAATTAAAAGCAACATTTGCATAGATATATTCCAACGGGAATACAGTAAAATGCGAATGTTTATAATAATAAATAACTAAGAAAGTGTAGTCGATCAAGCCCGTCTATACGATATGAAGACATCTTTCTGAAGTCGGTCTTTTACTAACAGCCAATTATGGATTAAACGGTGACTTGGGCGTTGCACCTCTACTAATTTTAGAAATATTGAACAGACTGTATGAAAACCTTATTAATTTATTATAAATAAAAATGGGCGGGATCTGAATAGTGGGCGTAGCATCTTCTAAAATTAATTCGTTTAATTATTATTTAACATAAATTGTGTCCCAAAATTGTATACGAGAAATTTCATTTCCTTTTTAACGTAATTTATATAAAAATGAGCGGAAATAAAATAGTGGGCGTGGTGCTTCCTACAAAAATAAATAGTTATTATTGAATTAGCTCAAAATGCTTTGCCAATAGTAAGCTTACCACGTTTGTTAACATTTAGACAACATATGTGCATAAAGTTTAGATTGCGACAACTAATTGTTGCAATGTTGACAAAGTTGCGTGGTCTACATGATGACAATGGATGTTATTGAAAAATTTCGTGTCAATTTGGTACCAGGCGTGTATATTTTTTCCCTCTGTGTAAGAGTGTTATATTCGACTACGCCGAACCTTATATACCCACCATCATACCGTATGCTGTAAATGGAATGCTCCCCTATAAACATTAGGTTGATATTTTAAATAGGACTTAAGTCAATTATGGACACATCCCTTTCGGATTAACAAAATATTAATTTTTAAAAACGAAATATTTTTGTCCAACTTTTAAATCATGAACATATATGGTCGGTCAATCGGGGTCAATTATAAAATTCGGTAGAGAGATTTTGACTTTTAAGAAACTTACTTCTGTATATCGAATTTCATCAGAGCTATAATCGCATTTTTAAGCCAGTAATGTGCGTTAAAGTCATTTTCTGAGGCGTACCTTATATGAGGGGTAGGGTCAATTATGAACCGATTCTCATAAAATTCGGTAAAGAGATTTGTGCTCTTAAGAAACTTACTTATGTTTAGTTTCAGCGCTATACACGTATTTTTAAGTTAGTAGTGAGCGTTAAAGTCATTTTCTGAGAGGGACCTTATATGGGGAGTAGAGTAAATTGTGAACCTATCCTCATAAAATTTGGTAGAGAGATTTTAACTTATAAGAAACATGCTTACGTCGAATTTTATAGCTATACCTTTATTATTAAGGTAGTAATGAACGTTAAAGTAATTTTCTAAAGGAGACCTTGTAGTACGGGTAGTGTAAATTATGGACCGGTTCTCATAAAATTCAGTAGATAGATTTTTAATCGTGAGAAACTTATTTATATCGAATTTCAGTGCTAGACTCGTATTTTTAGCGAGTAAAGGGCGTTAAAGTCATTTTTTGAAGGGGATCATATATTAGGGATAAGGTCATTTATGGACCGATTCTCATTAAGTTTGGTAGAGAGAATTTGTCTCATATGAAACTTAATTATGTCGAATTTCATCGCTATACTTGGATTTTTAAAACAGTTATGAGCGAAAACGTGAACCGGTATTCCCCATTTTCAATACCAAACAAACCTTACCTATAAAAATATTTGTGGAAATTTTCTACTCTTTAGCTTTCTTTCTGTTCGGACTCTGTCGTACTTTCAATAGCCGGACGGACAGACATGACCACATCGTCTTAGAATCTAATAAACCTAGAATATATATACTTTTGTAGGTCTATGATCAATATTTCCATGTGTTACAAATGCAACCCCAATCTTTTTTGATGGTGGGCATAAAAATGGCCGGAATATATAGAAGAGAGAAATGTCTGAAAATAAACGATATTTATTTCCATCACCTTCATGAAAAGGTTATGTATAAGTTTTTCATTCCTTTTTGTAATTTACAAATAACAATTTTTCGAATCTATTATGTATATATATTCTGAATCATTATAGATAGCAAAGTCGATTTAGCGTTTGTATATTTATAAGTTTAAATCAATTTTCTGGAGACCTCATATTTCATAAGGATCTAAATCTTGAATAATTCTATCGGATATATTAACGAGAAGTTTAATCGCAAAATCGGTTTATAATTAAAGGAAGTATAAGCAAAATTCCGAAAAAGACATGATTTTTCCAAATTTACAATGTGTATGAAAAAATGTGTGTTTGAAAAAGTATATCCGGTTTTTAAGGATTTTTTTTTTAAATAAACAAGAAAAATATTTAGTTTAATTAAAAAAAATATTTAAATACACTTTGAAGAAGGACAAAAGAAATTTATAAATTAGTATATTTTTTGGCCGAAAATTGTATTGTTTAATGATACCGATTCGACTGAAATTTTAAACAAGTAAACAAATTCATCTGAAACAATATGGGTGTTAATTTGTCTAGCTAATTAATAATAAATAAATCATAAAAAATAAATATTAAAAAAAAACATCCTTTATATTCAAGTACCAAATCAGTCTTCTTCTTAACTTTTAGAAATTTCATTTCTAATTAAATCTTTTCATACTGGTAATTAGTAAACAAACATCCTTTGTATAATTAAATACAATCTAGAACCTACAACATAAAATTATCTCTGTTTATATTTAATCTTATATATACATTTTTTTTACTGATTAATGACAATTTTTCATAATAATTTACAACTTTTATGATGTTCTTCATGCCTCCACTTTATTTTCTGATAATTTTTTTCTTTCTTGCCATTACAAACAACCCACCATAAAAAGATGACTTGCAGTCCATTCAAAACAACTGCATTTAATGAATAGTTTTCTAATGGTTCTATAATTTCCTGTTTCGGAAACTGTTCTACACTTATTCTACTTCGTGCTATCTTGGCAGTAGAGAATATTTTTTTTGTAATTTACTTTTTTGTTTTATCTAAGCCATAAACAAAAAGGAAATAAAACTCAAATCAAGGAAAAGAAGATACGAATATAAACTATATTATATTTTATATATTTTTCTACTGTTGAAATAATGAGCTAGAAGATAGAAGTATCTCAAGTCTACACGTTCCCATTGACTAAACATCAATGTCAATTGTTTCATATAGATGAAAGTGAATGTGAGTGTGAAAAATGTAAAGAAGATAAAATTGATATTGGTTGGTAATGAATTGAAATAAATTTAAACGTACTTTGTACTTTAGTTGGCAGATGCAAACAAAGTGTACAAATATTTAGTATTAAACGAATAATTATGATTTCCTTTTCGGAAAATGTAGTGCAGCTAATGGACTTTGAATTTAGTGATGGTATGGGGACATGTTGGGATATTTCTCTATGGCGTGCTTTAGTGTCTTGAGGAAATGACGTTGAGTTCTTGATACATGAATGTGGAAGTTGCTAATCGATGAAGAGGAAATGTGAAGAATTGGAAAAACTACCCAGCGAAAACTTACATTGAAAAGTAATGAGTTAAAAAGCTAAAAAACCGCTTTTCACTACTTAACATTTTAACTCATTTTTTTAACATGGTGATGACATTGGAGGCAAGTACTTGCTTCCACTACTTATATAAGTACTTACAAATAAGGAGTTAAAAGGTTGTTTTGTTTTAGAAACAACCCAGTAAAACCATTCATTACCATGTAAGGGGTTAAAATGCTAAAATTTACTTAAACAATAGCATTTTATGTCATTATTTTAAGACGGTGTTGTCATTGGAGGCAAGTACTTACCACAAACGATTACAAGTAATTAGAAAAAGTAGTCATTGTAAATCGCATAAAAAAACATATACAGCTTCAATATCTTCACTGGCAAGATGACTAATGAATTAGAAAGTATTTATATAACACATTATTAGTAAGAACTTATTAGACTAATTCTATGTAATCCACATGATATGTAGTAGTCATTGAAAAGTATGTTGTTAGGTAAGTAATTACAATTGAAAGCCATTACCTAGTTTTTACTAAGAAGTGATTACTCACCCAGAATACGAACCTGGGCTTCATGTTCGTTAGTTCACTGTCTGTCTTATTGGTCCAATAATGGTTTTCACAGAAAGGCTATTTTCTTTTTGTGTGTGTGAAAAACACTTGCTAGCGCGCAATTCAATAAAATGTGCAAAACTCTGATTATATGTAAGACATTAAATGAGTACTTAAAAGTAATCCAGATGGTAAGTAGTAGTGATTGAAAAGTAAGTGGTTATGTATGTAAGTACAAGGCATTAGCGAGTTTTTTCTGATTATAAATTAAATATAAATAAAACATATTTTGAAGATCTTCATTGATCTCAGTACAATATCAATTGTCTTGAGCTTATCGTGGGAAAAATAATTGAAATGTTTGTTAAAGTATTTCTGGGCCTTATAATGCAGATAAGATAATTAGAAGAGGAAAATAAATTACAAAGTATACAAAAAAAGTCTGAAAAGTACCAAATGAATGCTAGAAAATACGATAATTTTCGATACAAAACGAGAATTCACTGAGAATCATTTTGTGGACCAAAAATATTCCAAAATTTTTTTTTAGATCAATTTCCCAAAAATTGGATATATATTCTTTTTATAAATTATGCTGAGGTATCTGAGATATCTTTAGTTGTCAATGAAATATGTATGTGATTTTCTGAAGTGGACAGATATGACAGCTGTGATCAATTATGGACCGATCCGAAAAAACGTATTTATTTCTTAATTGGATATTTGCATTTAAGTGCTTTTCGGAAGTGGTCCTTATATGGGAGCTGTGACCAATTATGGACCTAACCGGAAAAACACTTTGAAGGGTGTTTCATATCTATTTTAAACACATTCATGATTAATTTTATACCGATATTTTCATTCAGTTATGAAATATGTGCGTTTACGTGGTTATCGGAAATCGGAAATATGGGAGCTATGGCTAATTATGGACCGATCCAAAAAATATTTTACAAGGTGATATATGTACACAGAAAAAATTATCAGTAGTTTATTTTCAATTAACATGTTTTTCTTTTTCTTTCATTTTAATTTAAGCAATTTTTTATTTGTCTTAATTATCTCGTTGTTTAAAACCTAAGTTTACAAATTTGATTAAATTTTTAATTGATTCAATTAGTTTTTTAATTGATTGAAAAAAATTTTCTGGCCAACTTTTCTATTTTAGTTTTTTTTTTAAATATTTTATTTTGATTTCTTATGCTAACAATGTTTATAATTCTTAAATAGTCAATACGATTTTAGGCATATAATATTCAAGTTTCATGACAATTTATAAAACACTTTATATGTTCAAATTTGATAATAAAGTGATATTTTTTGTAAATGCTCAACGCATTGTTAAAGGACAAGCATTCCTTTAACATTGTGAGTAATCAATTAATAATTTGATTGTTTTAATTATCAACTTAATTGGTTTTTAATACATTTTCTACCAAACAAACTAATTCATTTGATTAATAAATTAATAAAATTTTGATTTTATTTTTATTAAATATTTAATTTATACAATTAATAAATTAATCAATTTAAAATTTTGTCTTAATTATTGATATTAATTGTTCTGATTAATTCGTTATTTCGAAAAAAAAAGTATTTTTTTAATTTGTTTACAAATTTAATAATTGATATCATCATTTTGGTGATAGATGCAAAACTTGCTTGATACAATTATTTTGATAATTGAAACATATTTTTAGTTTTTTCTGTGTATATACAATACATATTTAAGCTGAATATTATTTCAATATCTTCATTTCTAAATAAGTTATGTGCATTTTCGGAAGTGGACCTTTCATGTGAGTTGTGACCAATTATGGGCCGATCCGGAAAAAAATTCGAAGGATATTTTTTATCTACTTTAAACTTCGTGGTGATACCGATATTTTTGACGAAGTTATTAACGATAAATCTATTTCCGAGAATATGTACCTTTGTATGGGGGCTATAAGAAATTTTGAATCGATTGTTTCGAGTTTGAACATAATTCATCCAATTATCTTTAGTAGTTTCTGAAAAAACTACTCAAGAATTAGGAAAAAAAACTTAATTTTTTTCGAGGTAGTCTGAAATTTTTACTCATAACTTTTTACGTTGGGGACTGATTTGGCTGATATTCAATACCAAACTGTTCCTCGGGACATTCTATTGTACAAATCTCTGAAATACAAAGGGATCAAAATTATCACAAAGGGATCAAAATTCTGGACCCAAGTGTGTCCCCAGTGATGACATCGCGAGGACGACCTGCCTACCTAAGAATTTCTAGAAAAATCAGAGGTATTTATATCCTATTTATTTATGAACCGATAAATGAAATTATCTCAAAGATTTCTGTGGCGATTTAGGATTGATTTTAAAGAATAATTTCTTAATTTCTAAAATAGCTTTATCTCAGATATTTTCCTAAGCATATATGTTCGGCATACTTTTCTAACAAAAATTAATTTGGGGTCTGTATTTCTTTAGGGTATTATTCATAAACTTTTATAAACTTTTATCATCCGATGAAGGTTTAGCATAATTTTTTGGGGGACTTAATTTTAATTTTGTTTTGAACTGTAGAGTGTTATTTTTTATCAGAAATCTGTTTTAATATATTATAATTAATATAAATTTAAAACTTACTTTTTTAGAACAAATTTGTTTTTAAATTGAAAGCTGCATATGATTCCATTAACATTTAATTATAAATATTTTTGTTTTATTTTTTATTAATATTTAAGTATTTTATAATATTTTAGATTTTTTAAGAATTATTTGATTTTTTTAAATTTATTTTTTTTATAATTTTAATTAGTTAAATATTTTTTTTATATATATATATTAAAAATTTTCGTTTTGATTATTTTTTTGATTGACTTTTAACTTGATCAAACATTAATTTTCGTATTTCTTAATTAAATAATATATTTAACTTTTTATATTACAAGGGATACACACAAGTTCACCCTTTTTATCTTAATATTTGTATCTTTATTCGTATGTATTTTGCAATTTTTGGCAATTATCGTAAATATAATTTTAAGCCTTAAAGCTTAAAAATAATACGCTCGTTTTCTACCGCACACACTAACACACAAGCACAAAAAATTCTAATTGTGAAACTTGGTTAAAAGGACTAAATGAATGAGTGGCTTAAGTAAATCTTTATTTTATTTTATTATTATTTTATTCATGAACGAAATTAAAATAATCACACACCGACACAGAAACTAACGCACAAAAACGAATTTTTTTTTCTTTGGAATACTGAAAATTAATATTAAAAATTCCACATGAAATAGTAAAATGTTGTTTGTTTTTTATATGTTATGTAGTTGTTATTGTTTTAATTTCTTTGCCACAAAAAAGAAAATAAAAATAAAAAAAACATCAATGTGCAACATACACGCACGTACACCTTAAAAGGTATTTAGACATTCAATTGTAGATATTTTTGTTGTTATTATTATTATTATTATGTACATTCGTTGTTGTATGAGAGGCATGTGTTATGAAGAATGTATCTTTTTTAGTAAAACAGATACTCGTACCAATAAACAAACAATCCAACCAAACAGTCAATCGTCAGGCAAGCGGTTAGACATTCAGCCAGACACACGCGACTTTAAAATGCAACTGTATCTGACAGTTGCTCATCAATCACTGAAAAATGGCATTGCTCTGCATCTTTTCACAACCACGCAACGCACTTGAAGCAAAAACTAAACACAGCAGCAACATCGATAGTGCCTAGCTGCAACACAGCAATTGCAGACAACAACATTTAAATACAAACAACACATACACTAGTCAGTCAAACATTCGTACAACATGCCGCACTGTTTATTCCAATATATTTATTTTTTTTATTTTTTTACAACCGATAGTTTGTTTAAATTCTTCTCCAGACACAACAAAACCACTGTAATGTTACTGTTATGTTCTTACTTCAGAACAAGTTTGTATAAGATAACTTGGCCAAAATGACAGACAAATCAAACAAATCTCTCCAAATCATCATTCTCTAACACGTATCTGGTTGGCAATGCGTACCAATTGTACCGTCGCGCACGAATAGCAAACACGTACTAAATGCTGGCAGGCATCGAGCTGATAAAAGTCTATAAAAATGTTTATGGCCAAGAACTTACTGACTGTTTTTCAATGTTTGCATGTGAATTTTGGTCTTTTGTGGAGCTGTGAGATTTTTGTTGCTATTGTTTACATGTGGATGGTATGCTGTTGGTTTAATTGTGGATGGAACAGACTTTTTTGGGGAGTTTAAAAGAGAGCAATTTATACTTAAAAGAGACCGGCATTTTGTATATGGATGTTATTGGGGTTTTTGTGGACCCACAAACATAAACAAAGTATTGAATAACAATATGTTTACATTTAATTAAACAATAATATAAACAAGATTTAAAATTCGTGTTTAAGAATGAAATTAAAAACTTAAAAAAGAAACAAATACCTGGAATCAATATAAAATTTTAGTGCAAAATTCTTTCTGGAATGGAATTTAACTACATAAATATGTGTATGAGGTTCTTAGTGGGAATATTTTCCCTGGAACTCTGAGAAATATTTGAATAATTTTCTTAATTATAAAAGCAAAAACAAATTTTCAGAATTAGTCCAGTAAAATAAGTGTTTTGGAATTTTCTCTACACATCGGTATTGATATAACAAATCGATAGCAAAAATTCTTTAACTAATTCTGAACATCTAATTTTACCGAGTTATGGGTGCTTGGTTGTCGTGGTAGTTGCGCGCGAACAGTCAAGTAGAGTCGCGAACGGTCAAGTAGTGTCGAAGAGACTCCGTTTTGACCGGACCACTTCACTCGTCAGATGTAGTATTGTATAGTATTAGATCCAGCCTGTAGCAGTGAGAAATCTCTGGATATCATTAAGCTTAGATCCACATATCTCACCAAGGTTAGATATAAAGTAAGTGCCAAGAAAACGGTTTCTGTTAACAGATAAAGCAGGGCATTCGCAGAGAAGATGGTAGAACGTTTCTTCCTTTTCCCTGTCTTTGCAACTGCTACAGTGTTCGGCAGGGAGTCCAAGCCGACTTGAATGTCTGCCTAACACCCAGTGTCCTGTTATTACTGCTATCAATCTCGATATATTCCATCTACTTCCGTTTATAAGGAGCACAAGACACATTTCTCATTGAAGGAGAGCCATAATATGTTGGCCCCTTTACATGTGTCTAGGTTATTCCACCTATTTTCAGTCTTTTGAAGATAGAAACTGAGGATACTACTCTTGATACTAGAACGGCGTTGGATATATTAAGAGCAGATCCAGTTCTGGCAAGCTCATCTACCTGTTCATTTCCATAATAGTGCCTATGCCTGTCTGACATTACCCAAACAATGGTAATATCAGACAGGCGACCCAGCCTTGACAGAACTTTCTTGCATTGTCTAACTAATTGGGAAGTGGTAGTGTAAGAATTTAATGAGGCTAGACTATCGACAAAAATTCCTATGTTGCCTCGAATATTGAGGTCTTATGTAGTACCCTACAAGCTGACATTATCGCTGACACTTCAGCCTGAAAGACACTGCAGTTGTTGGGAAGACGGTGAGATATACTTATCCCAGCTTCTTCACAGAAGACACCAGAGCCAACACCACCAGAGTTCATTTTAGAACCATCTGTGAAGATTCTGGTGAGTTACCCCTACACCACTCGCTCCTGGAAGGAACTCTGACTTTGAAAACTCTATCAAAATACATGTATGGGGTAATATAATCGGATGTTTGGTTCAAGATTGGAAGTAATTGGCTTAAAAGCTTAAGCTAATGTGTATGTATATGTATTAGTAATTTAATTATTCTTTTATAATTAATTATTTTGCTGAAATGTTCTGAATTTGGAAATCAAGTACGAATCGAGCTCAAATCAATCCCCTTTTGGGATTAATTCAATATTTACACAACACTTTGACCCATAAACTTAACGGAACCTTACTTGAATCAAGTATTTTGTACTTGGTTTAAGGAAAACTGTACTTCTGAAACCGCTCCGTAGTGAGTACAAGAAACTTCGGGTTTCTAAACAGTCTATTGCAAAATATGGGCCGTTATAAAGTAAATATTTCTTATAATTTTATCTATATTCAGAAATATCTACTATCTTTCTAAAGTTATTTAAAGTGTCATACAAAATTTAAAGTCGCTTTTCTCGAAACATCTATTGTTTTTGGATTATGACAGTTTAGTAGTACATTAACGGTATGATTAATGGTAACTTTTAGCCCCTTTATTAAGACCGCAAGACGATGCCTATGACAATGTAGTTAATAATGTTCTATTGAAATCTTAACCCCAAATGTGCATAAAAATGTATGTGTGTATGTATTTCACTTTCATTCTAAACATGTTGCTCTTGCTGTATTTGTTTATAAACACCAAACTTTTAGCAAAAATATCATGTTCTACAAATGTGGATGTTAAAGTTTATAGCAAAATGTATAGATACATTCAAAAGTTGTTCCACAATCTGGAATCCATATAGTAAATGTATAGATAGATTTGTAGCTTAATTTTGTTTTGGATACAAAATGTGTGAAACAAATTTGTCAAAGTTTTAATTTAAACATGTATATATACATACGTACATATATACATACATTACATTTATTATAAACACGTTTGTATGTAAATTTCTTTTATGGTATATTATTAACATTCTTGCAATATTTGAAGAAAAAACAGCTGGATTTTAAAACCAAAGGCCTTATTTATAAAATTGATCATGGATATAATGAGAAGTGTTTTACTTTAAAAATGCAAGTTCTTTTCATTTTTAAGCCCTTATTTTGAAAAATTTTTTTAAGTATTGACTTTGTTATATATGATAATTTTTATCTTATCTTTGCTCATCTGCTCATCTTTTGAAGCCACGAAAGAATAAAGCCCATTTCGAATACGCTGTTCTTAAGTGAAGCGAGAGATGGTCTGGCCAGATTACAGCAGCTTATAAAAGATCTTAATACCTCCTTGGTTACACCAAACAAGAGCATTTCCTAAGCACCATAATTATTCTGCCGGTTGGATATTCGACGGATTCGGCCCACATACTAATTATGTTACGAACAATATTCATATTATTGTACAAATAATCATTTAAGATATATATACGTGATGGGTTTTATTTTAACATGAATTGTAAGAATCTTGTTCTTAATGAACTGTATGGAAAGTCCAAATCAGGTGGTTCAGTGAAACTACTTGTCAAGCCAGAAGACTAGGCCTTTTATATAATGACTACTGTAGAAGTTGTCATAATGATGAAGAAGATGAGACGATATCGCATCTACTTTGCCATTGCGTTGCGTTCACTGAAAGCAGGGAACATCACTTGGTGCTACCTTCTTGTCAGGAATGGAATAGGTCTGAAGAATATCCTATGCTTCATAAATGAAACCGGTTGGTTTAGTTCTGGAAGCAGAGAGTGTTATCAGAACACACTTTCTGCGGCCACAACGGTAACAAAACGGGACTAACTTAAATGGATCCAAGTGAGCTGCTGCTCTAGCAGCTGCCCTCGATACCTAACCATATATTCCGCCCATTTCTATTACTGATACTGAAGACGTAGTCAAAACGGTTAAATACTGTTGAAAAAATCTCTAACAGTTAAACATTAGAAATGTTCAGTAATAACAATTTGTTTTTGTAGGAAGTACCACGCCCACTTTTTTAATTCCGCCCATTTTTATATAAATTACGTGAAATATAAACGAAATTACTCATGTACAATTTTAGGAAACGATTTATTCTAGATAACAATTTTAAAGGATTAATTTTAATAGAAGATGCCACGCCCACTATTCAGATCCTGCTTATTTTTTATAATAAATTAAGGAAATATTTTTTTTTAATTCTTGCAATATTTTCATACTGCCATTTCAATATTTATCAAAGTAGTAAATAATGAGAGGTGCAACACAAAAATTTCAGAAATATTGGTATTGATGCAAGTCGTCTTCAAAAAAAGAATTATTAAAATGTATTTATGAACTTGTTTTACAGTCAATTAATAACAGTTGAATTTATTATGTAGAGCGGTGGGTTACAGGTTATTATTTCTATAACTGAGATCTTATTTAGTCCACAGTTCGGTCACAATCATATGTCTTTCGATATTTATTAGTGTAAATTATCATATGATCCGACACTCCCGATTATATATTCTTGTTCGTTTATTATCATTCTGTTCTAATTTTATATTTACTTTTCTTTTCAGGTGTGCGACTTAATATGTAATGGTAAGCTAATTATATTTTTTTCTAAAATCTACTCGTATTGAACTGTATTTCCTATATATTAGTTTTCGCTAGATATTTGGATATCGATTTTCGACACGGGTTCTCGTTATCTGATTTGACCAAAGTTTTCCAATAGTAAGTTTTAGAAATTAGCTTGAAGCAATTTTCTTACTAGAATAATTCCTTAAAATCCATTTCATTTTTAGAGACAATTAAAAACACCAGAATACTTACTTAACAGATTTTACTTTTACTTCTCTTAACTAAGACTTTTGATTTAAAAAAAAAAACTTAAAATTAAAAATACCGCCCCAAAAATTGCATCAAATAAATATTTCTACTAGATACCAGTCAGAACGCACATACTACATACATAGATATACTCAAAATGAAGCATAAACTTCAAAGACAACGCTGGTGGCCAAATTGTGGCATTTTTCCTTTTTAAGCCTGTAAAATAATCAAATCGCATGTTCTATTTTTAATCTGTCTTATTTCTGTTCTGGTTGCAGTTTTTGTTGTTGTTGAAGCTTTGTTCATAGTAGATTTTCTTAGTGCAACAGCAATTGCAAACGAATGCATAAAGATTTCAATCCGTCACTCTTTGGTCGATCTACATATATTTGTGTCATTTTTTACAATAAGATTGGTTACACATTCAGTTTTATTTCAGATTTTTTTTCTTTTAGCATATTTTACACAAGCAAAAGTTGATCTGAATATTTTGTTTTACTTTTCTTTTTTGTATTTTGCCGCAAAAATTACAAATGCACGTGCACATTATATGCAATATCGTAAATCAAAAAACAAACAATAAAAAATAAAAAAAAAAACATTCAAAAGCCCCCCTTGATATGCCACCAGTATGCTGGGATTATAGTATCCAAGCTTAAACGAACAGAAGGGACGTTTCATATTTATGATTTCATGATTACATTCAAATAAAATGAAATGCGAACGAATACAAACAAGTCTTTCTTACACACAATAATACCACAAGTGATGGTGAGGAAATTTTAAGTCGAAGTTGGATTGTTTTGGTAGACTACTACAACCACATCAACCCGACAAAAAACCTTGGCATTTTTAACGAAGGATTTAAAATATTTGGCTTAAAACACTTTTCTTCGTAAAAAAGAAAAAACTTGTAGGAAATAGAAACAATAAAATGCAAACGCCTTTAAGCTTTAAAATACTTAAGATGTTATGAAAATATTATTGGAAAATAAGTAAGAGTTTTGTATTCGGCTGTGCCGAATCTTATACATATAACCTTAACTATTATGGCTTTTTTTAAGTTTGTTCTAACATTTAATTTTTTTTCTCCTTTTCACGAAGTTCAAGGGTATAAAAATAAACTATGTTCTTTTAATAGTCTTGTCCATAGTTTAATCTATAGTCTACCCTTTAGTCTAGTCCATATTTTTGCCTATAGCCTAATCTATCGTAAACTAAACTATAGTCTAGTCCAGGGGTCGGCAAACTTTTGAGTCGGAAGAGCCAAAAATTACAGTTTACAAAACATATGCTTTAAAAGAGCCACAAAATTGTTGTTTATTAAAACTTTACAAATACTTTATGAATTCACTTCAAAAACATATATTTGGTTTAATTATCTACAGGACATTCTGCAAGGAATCTTTCTTATAGATTTTTGACTACAAATACTTTTTGAATTTATATGGGTCATTCGAATGCATTTTTTAAACACTCGTTATATAAAAATATAGAAGTTTATTAGAATAGGGCGACAGTGTTATCATTTAAAAGACATTTGGAAACATATCAGGAAATGTAAAAATCACGAAAATTGGTGACGCAGCTAATACAGTATTAAGTAATATATTAATTTGGCGGCAATCGAGATAAATATTTTACCAACCCCAATATTAGGTCATTTTCAGAAAATGACTAACGATCATAATTGACTTAACAGTAGCAATATAGCGGCGAAATTCAAAATATACAACTTTTATAAGAACAAATATCTATCTTCCAAGTTTGATTTTAACGTTCATAACTGTCTTAATAATAGCAGTATTATGACAAAATTCAACACAAACAAAACAAAATTGACCAATCCCCAATTGACACAAACAAGTATTATAGGAACGAAAATCTCTCTCCAAAATTTTATAAGGATCAGTTCATTGTTGACCATACCCCCATATAAATTCCTCTTCAGGAAATGACTTTAACGCTCATAACATGCTTAATAATACCAGCATAGTGGTGAAATTCGTCATAAACAAGTTTATAGGAACAAATATATCTGTACCAAATTTAATAAGGATGGATTCAGAATTGACCCTACCCACCCATATAGTGTCCACTTTCGAAAACGACGAAAAATACAAGTATAGTGATGAAAATCAACACAAACAAGTAGGATCCAAAATCTCATTACCAAATTTTGTAAGGATGTGTCGGTCCATAATACACAGTAAAACGTTTCTAAAACGCGCAATATTTAAATATTGAAGTTTTTAAATAGAACAAGTTTTTAGTATTTACCCAGCAAAAACTCGGTAATGGGTTGTACTTCCATAACCACTTACTTTTCAATGACTACTACTTACCGTCTGCATTACTTAGAAGTACTCTAGTAATAACTTTCTTATAATCTGATATAGAAGTACATTATTTTCATTATTTATTTAATTGCGTTTTAAGAATTGTGTTTTACAAAAAATAAATCAAAATTAATTTTGATTGTGAAAACTATTATTTGATGCGCAATAAAATAGCTATGCAGTGTGTAGAACATTTGACTAAAAAATCGAAGTCCCTGGTACGTATTCTAGCTGGCTCTTATTATTATTAAAAAACAAAACAACTTACTTAACAACTGTTTTGTAAGAGAAATTGCAAGTACTTCTTTAACTTCCTATTAGTAAGCGTGCGTAGAAGTACTTGCCTTTAATGACATCACCGTGTTAAAATAATGACTTAAAATGCTAATGAAGAAGTAGTGAAAAGAGGATTTATTAGCTTTTTAACTCACTACTTTTCAATATAAGTTTTTCCTGGGTAACTGTGTCCAAACTCTCTACATTATTAAGTAATTATTTAATTACTATATTTTCAATTTCCAAAAAATATTTTTTAATTCGAAAAAAAACGAAAATTTCGGAATGTATGATCATGTTTTACATTTTATCTAATGGCACTTCGTAGATGTGCTCATGATACCCCATCGTTTATAGGGAACTTTTCAACAAAAATTTAAAGATTTAAACATTTTCTTACAATACTAACTTGTACATGGAACAAATTCAATAGGAGAGATAGGTTTGTATAGCTTTAGAAAGTTTGGATCATAACTTGTTGTTTAAAGTTTCACAAACGAAGGATTAAACAAAGTTGAAATGTTGTGTATATTGTAGAAACGTTTGCGAATTGTTTTGTTAGTTTTAACAACTACTGCTCGTTAATCTATTCGGAAAGATTTTAATATATGTATATATTTTTTTTATAAAATAAAAAAATTACGTATGAAACTAAAGAGCCATAGCTCCACATCCAAAGAGCCGCATTTGGCTCGCGAGCCGTAGTTTGCCGACCCCTGGTCTAGTCTATAGTCTAGTCTATAGTCTAGTCAATAGACTAGCCTATAGTCTAGTCAATAGTCTAGTCTATAGTCTAGTCTATAGTCTAGTCTGTAGTCTAGTCTATAGTATAGTCTATAGTCTAGTCTATATCTAGTCTATAGTCTAGTCTATAGTCTATAGGCTAGTCTATAGGCTAGTCTATAGGCTAGTCTATAGTCTAGTCTATAGTCTAGTCTGTAGTCTAGTCTATAGTCTAGTCTATAGTCTAGTTTATAGTCTAGTCTATAGTCTAGTCTATAGTCTAGTCTATAGTCTAGTCTATAGTCTAGTCTATAATCTAGTCTATAGTCTAGTCTATAGTCTAGTCTATAGTCTAGTCTATAGTCTAGCTCTATAATCTAGTCTATAGTCTAGTCTATAGTCTAGTCTATAGTCTAGTCTATAGTCTAGTCTATAGTCTAGTCTATAGTCTAGTCTATAGTCTAGTCTATAGTCTAGTCTATAGTCTAGTCTATAGTCTAGTCTATAGTCTAGTCTATAGTCTAGTCTATAGTCTAGTCTATAGTCTAGTCTATAGTCTAGTCTATAGTCTAGTCTATAGTCTAGTCTATAGTCTAGTCTATAGTCTAGTCTATAGTCTAGTCTATAGTCTAGTCTATAGTCTAGTCTATAGTCTAGTCTATAGTCTAGTCTATAGTCTAGTCTATAGTCTAGTCTATAGTCTAGTCTATAGTCTAGTCTATAGTCTAGTCTATAGTCTAGTCTATAGTCTAGTCTATAGTCTAGTCTATAGTCTAGTCTATAGTCTAGTCTAGTCTAGTCTAGTCTAGTCTAGTCTAGTCTAGTCCTATAGTCTAGTCTATAGTCTAGTCTATAGTCTAGTCTAAGTCTAGTCTATAGTCTAGTCTATAGTCTAGTCTATAGTCTAGTCTATAGTCTAGTCTATAGTCTAGTCTATAGTCTAGTCTATAGTCTAGTCTATAGTCTAGTCTATAGTCTAGTCTATAGTCTAGTCTATAGTCTAGTCTATAGTCTAGTCTATAGTCTAGTCTATAGTCTAGTCTATAGTCTAGTCTATAGTCTAGTCTATAGTCTAGTCTATAGTCTAGTCTATAGTCTAGTCTATAGTCTAGTCTATAGTCTAGTCTATAGTCTAGTCTATAGTCTAGTCTATAGTCTAGTCTATAGTCTAGTCTATAGTCTAGTCTATAGTCTAGTCTATAGTCTAGTCTATAGTCTAGTCTATAGTCTAGTCTATAGTCTAGTCTATAGTCTAGTCTATAGTCTAGTCTATAGTCTAGTCTATAGTCTAGTCTATAGTCTAGTCTATAGTCTAGTCTATAGTCTAGTCTATAGTCTAGTCTATAGTCTAGTCTATAGTCTAGTCTATAGTCTAGTCTATAGTCTAGTCTATAGTCTAGTCTATAGTCTAGTCTATAGTCTAGTCTATAGTCTAGTCTATAGTCTAGTCTATAGTCTAGTCTATAGTCTAGTCTATAGTCTAGTCTATAGTCTAGTCTATAGTCTAGTCTATAGTCTAGTCTATAGTCTAGTCTATAGTCTAGTCTATAGTCTAGTCTATAGTCTAGTCTATAGTCTAGTCTATAGTCTAGTCTATAGTCTAGTCTATAGTCTAGTCTATAGTCTAGTCTATAGTCTAGTCTATAGTCTAGTCTATAGTCTAGTCTATAGTCTAGTCTATAGTCTAGTCTATAGTCTAGTCTATAGTCTAGTCTATAGTCTAGTCTATAGTCTAGTCTATAGTCTAGTCTATAGTCTAGTCTATAGTCTAGTCTATAGTCTAGTCTATAGTCTAGTCTATAGTCTAGTCTATAGTCTAGTCTATAGTCTAGTCTATAGTCTAGTCTATAGTCTAGTCTATAGTCTAGTCTATAGTCTAGTCTATAGTCTAGTCTATAGTCTAGTCTATAGTCTAGTCTATAGTCTAGTCTATAGTCTAGTCTAGTCTAGTCTAGTCTAGTCTATAGTCTAGTCTATAGTCTAGTCTATAGTCTAGTCTATAGTCTAGTCTATAGTCTAGTCTATAGTCTAGTCTATAGTCTAGTCTATAGTCTAGTCTATAGTCTAGTCTATAGTCTAGTCTATAGTCTAGTCTATAGTCTAGTCTATAGTCTAGTCTATAGTCTAGTCTATAGTCTAGTCTATAGTCTAGTCTATAGTCTAGTCTATAGTCTAGTCTATAGTCTAGTCTATAGTCTAGTCTATAGTCTAGTCTATAGTCTAGTCTATAGTCTAGTCTATAGTCTAGTCTATAGTCTAGTCTATAGTCTAGTCTATAGTCTAGTCTATAGTCTAGTCTATAGTCTAGTCTATAGTCTAGTCTATAGTCTAGTCTATAGTCTAGTCTATAGTCTAGTCTATAGTCTAGTCTATAGTCTAGTCTATAGTCTAGTCTATAGTCTAGTCTAGTCTAGCCTAGTCTAGTCTATAGCCTAGTCTATAGTCTAGTCTATAGTCTAGTCTATAGTCTAGTCTATAGTCTAGTCTATAGTCTAGTCTATAGTCTAGTCTATAGTCTAGTCTATAGTCTAGTCTATAGTCTAGTCTATAGTCTAGTCTATAGTCTAGTCTATAGTCTAGTCTATAGTCTAGTCTATAGTCTAGTCTATAGTCTAGTCTATAGTCTAGTCTATAGTCTAGTCTATAGTCTAGTCTATAGTCTAGTCTAAGTCTAGTCTATAGTAGTCTATAGTCTAGTCTATAGTCTAGTCTATAGTCTAGTCTATAGTCTAGTCTATAGTCTAGTCTATAGTCTAGTCTAGTCTATAGTCTAGTCTATAGTCTAGTCTATAGTCTAGTCTATGTCTAGTCTATAGTCTAGTCTATAGTCTAGTCTATAGTCTAGTCTATAGTCTAGTCTAGTCTAGTCTATGTCTAGTCTATAGTCTAGTCTATAGTCTAGTCTATAGTCTAGTCTATAGTCTAGTCTATAGTCTAGTCTATAGTCTAGTCTATAGTCTAGTCTATAGTCTAGTCTATAGTCTAGTCTATAGTCTAGTCTATAGTCTAGTCTATAGTCTAGTCTATAGTCTATCTATAGTCTAGTCTATAGTCTAGTCTATAGTCTAGTCTATAGTCTAGTCTATAGTCTAGTCTATAGTCTAGTCTATAGACTAGTCTATAGTCTAGTCTATAGTCTAGTCTATAGTCTAGTCTATAGTCTAGTCTATAGTCTAGTCTATAGTCTAGTCTATAGTCTAGTCTATAGTCTAGTCTATAGTCTAGTCTATAGTCTAGTCTATAGTCTAGTCTATAGTCTAGTCTATAGTCTAGTCTATAGTCTAGTCTATAGTCTAGTCTGTAGTCTAGTCTATAGTCTAGTCTATAGTCTAGTCTAGTATCTATAGTCTAGTCTATAGTCTAGTCCAGCGGTTCCCACCGTTTTTTACTTCGCGGACCCCTTGAGGAATTTATTTAATTTCACGGACCCCCATACATATTTTGATATCTTATTGTTATAAATAACACTGTGATACAAAAGTGAAGAAAAATAAAATGCAGGCGTTCTCATATACCAATTCTATTTCGTTATAGTCCATAGAGTACGAATATATTTTTAGTTTTCCCCTATCACTTCGTTAACTTACTTTTTAAGAGCAAAAGATGCGAAAAAGAGCCATTTTTGAAGTTTTAAATTTGAAAAATCATAAGTTTAGTAGTTTTCATCCGATTTTCAAATCCGACATTTTTTTTTTAATGATACAAGTGTCTTTTAATCCAAAAAAAGAAATCCAAAATTTATGGTCAAATGTCTGAGTTACGATCGTTTAAGTAAAAAAACTCACACTTTTTTAAAAAATTGTCATTTTCATCATGCTCTACTTTGACCATGAGGCAGTGAGTTCATCTTTTATTACTTTCCTGAAGAATCACATAAAGGAAGGTTTCTAAAACTTGTTATTTCATAAAAATCTATGAAAAACTGGATAATTTATGCCAATTTTTCTAATAGCATGTTTCTCGAATTTTTGGTTTTCTCCATACAAATTAATTTTTGTATAAAAATGTTTATAAACATTTTTTAAACTTGTTACAAAGAAAACCAGAAACATGAACGTTTTTGTATGGAAGAAATATGCTATATTTTTATAAAACTTAGCACAACTCATAACCTTTTTCATCGATTATCATAAATTGACCATCATTGGAAACCCAACTTAATGTGCCTTTTTTCAAATGTAATAAAAGCTAAAGTTACTGCTTCAAGGCCAACGTAGAGCAGTATGAAAATTAAAAATTGTGAAAAAAGTGTGAGTTTTTTTACTTAAATGGCCGTAACCAAGACATTAATCATAAATTTTATTTTTATTTTTGGGTTGAAAGACAACACTTTTTTGGGTTGAAAGACAACACTTGTATCTTTAAAACAAAATATCCAATTTGAAAATCGGTTGCAAACTACCAAACATATATTTTTTTTAAAGTTAAAAATAGCTCTTTTTCACAACTTTAGCTCTTAAAAAGGAACTAAACGAAGTGATCGGGAAAAATTAAAAATAAATTCCTACTCTGTGGACTTTAACGAAATGGAATTTGTATATGAGAACCCCTGCATTTTTTTGCTGTATCACTGTGTAATTGTTCGTCCGAAAATTGTCTTAGTCCTGGTCCATAAACCCTATAAAATATTCCCGTACATTGAGAACATTTAGTATTTCGGAGATGTTTTCAATTTCATGGTTTTAAATATAGAATGACTTCTAACATGATGTTTAATTTTATGATCGTGAGAGCTTTCATGTTCATTTCTCGTCAAGGTAGAGAAAAGGTTTCTTTAACAAGTATTGTCGACATGTGCTTAAAGAGTCATGTTTCTAAATTTTTTTGCGATTGCATAGGAGTGAGCTGAGTATATAAGCTAAGTTTTCGGGAAAATATGTGAAAGTTAGACTACTTCGATGTTGTTGCGGAATGCGTTACCCACATAAAATATGACCTGAACTCTTTGCGAATGTACTGTGAATTGGGATCTTAAATTTGAATTTTAAAATACCTACGAATTATTTTACTGCGTGGTTTTGACTATTTACGCAAAACGCTATGAATTTTCTGATGTTGATTTAATAATATTGGACAACAAAATGAAGTTAAAATCTGTGTATCACGTTGGAATGGAATATTTATATTTAAAATTAACTAGATTAACACTTTTGCTTACAATTTAAAAAAATATTATGAAATGTGACCTAACTTCATATTCCGGGATACCAGTATCAGTATTTAATTCTAAGGCAAATCATTATCCGTCTGCTATAAAAACATTTATTTCGATACATATATATTTATAAAAATTACAAATCACGTAATACTTTACTTTATAAAAGTGAAACAATAAATTTGTAGGGCTTCATCCTGATAAACGACCGAAACAATAAAATTCAAAGAGTCACCAACAAATCTGGGATTATTGAATAAAAATTGTGTATTTTAGTATTTATGAAAAATTTGGAGATATTTTTAATATTTTGTAACATATAGAGAATATTTTTTATTCATGATTTTTTTCGTTCGTCTTCGCGGACCCCCTAGGATTTTGCTACGGACCACTAGGGGTCCGCGGACCCCCTTTTGGGAACCGTTGGTCTAGTCTATAGTCTAGTCTATAGTCTAGTCTAAAGTCTAGTCTATAGTCTAGTCTAAAGTCTAGTCTAAAGTCTAGTCTATAGTCTAGTCTATAGTCTAGTCTATAGTCTAGTCTATAGTCTAGTCAATAGTCTAGTCTATAGTCTAGTCTATAGTCTAGTCTATTGTCTAGTCTATAGTCTAGTCTATAGTCTAGTCTATAGTCTAGTCTATAGTCTAGTCTATTGTCTAGTCTATTGTCTAGTCTGTAGTCTATTCTATAGTCTAGTCTATAGTCTAGTTAATAGTCTAGTCTATAGTCTAGTCTATAATCTAGTCTATAGTCTATAGTCTAGTCTATAGTCTAGTCTATAGTCTAGTCTATAGTCTAGTCTATAGTCTAGTCTATAGTCTAGTCTATAGTCTAGTCTATAGTCTAGTCTATTGTCTAGTCTATTGTCTAGTCTATTGTCTAGTCTATTGTCTAGTCTATTGTCTAGTCTATTGTCTAGTCTATTGTCTAGTCTATAGTCTAATATATAGTATAATCTAGACTATAGTCTGTCTATAGTCTTCAAATAGCTTGATTTTTTATAGCTGATAAATTTCCCGCTGTAAGTTGTTGCTGACAATGTCGTAAACAAATTATTGCGAAAGAGTGTTAACTTTAACTGCAAAAAAGTTACAAGATGAAAGCAAAAAAAAAAAAATATCTATTCTATGTAAAGTTATGTAAACAATAACGATCGACACCAGGAAAAACAAAAGAATAAAAATATTTGTAACTATATTCCACAAACAACTTTTGTATTTATATTAAAAATAAATAAAGAAAAAAATATCTAGAATTTTTTGAAATCTTTTAAAAAAAGTTCTACAAGTTTGAAGAAACCACCCAAGGGTTATAAGCTAAAACACACACATGCTCAACATAATCCGTAGCAACTTAGGATGTTGCAAAGAAAAATTATTGCACACACCAAACTAAAGAAAAAACTTCAAATAGCAATTGTGGCTTACAACAAAAAACTGAATTACAAATAAATGCTTTGATTGTTGTAATAAGCTTAAGATTTCAAATGTACCACAATTGCATTTACATCAATATGTATAAGTTTAAGGCATTCTGTCTGCCGTCTTGCCAACACAAACAAGGTGTGTTTAAACCCTTCATGTATGGAGATTTCTGTGGAACTCTGCTATATTGGTGAAGACTGTATTAGACAAGCTTTGTTAGTCTTTTTTCCAGCCCATGCCCAAGAAATCATCATACTTAAACAGTTTTTTTATTAGTTTTTTGTCTATAGATTTCTTTAATGATAGAAGAATGTGGAAGGGGCGTTTGGCCAATACATGGGTAATTTGTAATGATTACTAATATTATGGCTATTTTAGCCAAATAATAATTTTCTCAAAGTTTTAAAGTGGTAACAAAATGGTTATGGTCATACTCGTTTGTATGGTTTGTTTATTTTAAGGAAAGATAGATTTAAGAAAGCGTATTATTTTAAGGTTTTATGTGGCATTTTTGGTTAAATTTGTTTATACATACTTATGTTGTCTAGAATGACTTGTTTGGTAGAAAGGAAAGGAAGTATATTTTCCACAAATATTGGGGAAATTTCCGATGATGAATGGAGAATTAGGATTTTTAACGCACCATATTAGATTGAGAATCAATTGAAGTATTTAACGATTTCATTCTTTTATATTTAGTGAAAAGTAAAGAAGAAGAAGAGTTTTCGAAGTACTTTGCAGAACTTTGAAACGTTTTTCTATTCTAAATAAGATCGAGTTCTTAACGTGAGTACCTAGCAGTATTTCAAGGTCTAGGTGGTGGGCTTGAGAGGACCACGGACACACGAAATTGAGTCATAGTGTCCATGGATCAATTATTAATCAGGGTCATGAAGGTTTTGCGGCTTTTTTTCGAGATATATTGAACATAATTATGAACTTCAAAGCCCTACTCGGGGGGTTCAGTTGTATGGGGGCTAGGTGAAATAATGGACCGATCATAATAATTTTCAATAGGCTTCGTCACTGAGACAATAGAAGATCATGCACCAAATTTCTTTGAATTATCTTCAACACTGCGACCTGTAGTTTGATTACAAAGTTTATATGGACGGACGGACATAGCTAAATCGACTCAGACAATGATTCTAACACTCCCCACTGAAGTGGTGTAGGGTATAAAAAAGGATTAATTTAGGGAATCTGGTATTCGAAATAGGTGGCGTGTCATAATGTTCAGCCATATGCTTGGTATCCAGAACACTTTTCTAAATGAATCCAAAACGTAACGTACACCACATTTAGGAGCAATTACTTTCGGGAAAGAGTATCCCTTTCCTAAGTTATGACAGCTTCTCCGACCATCACAATCACTTTACTTCCTATCTGGTAATCTTTAGAAAATATCTGAAGGACTCCTCGACAACAATCCTCTACCACACTGATATAATAGCATCTCTTGATTATACAGCACTTTTTTTGGTAGACTGTAGTACCAAAAGACTTTTTGTTTACACGCTGTTCCACTCACATTCAATTCATCACAGAACTCTATCATCCGACATATTCAAGGGAAAACTCATGCGACATATTATCTCATGAGGGTATTCGTGGCTAAAGTTGCACAACCACATTTAGTCCCTAGAGTTACACCTCTGAGAGATCCTGTGGTCTTGGTAACAACACCGTACCGCACGAACTGGATTAAGCCGACGTGGCTGTGGTTTCAACCACACTTCAACCAAGCTATCTAATCTCTAACCATTGCTGCCAAGTTGCTTAACTTCGTGTACAACTATGCAGATGGGATGGTTGAGTCGATAAGAGCACCTAGATAGAGAAAAACACGAATACTTCAAATAAGTCGAGGACCTGTTCTTACTCACAGAGAACACACTGTGGTTACTCTGGAATGAACAGAGTAAATTCTAAACTAGCTGGACAAGGAAGGAAAATTCAATAAGATACCTCTCATCCATTCATTCAGCCTAGCACACTCCTCATTCATTCAAAAACATCCGACACACTGACTATTTATCCAGAAGTATAGACTTTACGGTGCATCAGTCTTTTAACCAACATTCTCTTCCCGCGAATTTGGGCTTAAAACACAGCACCACGTGCACCCCGAATGAACCTCTACAATAACCGGAATAACGCAAAGTTCGAAACTCTGCCCTTTGGGCTACCGGTTCCCGTAGTACCAAATTATGTGGTTATCTGGTTCGACCACATGTCATATCATTCCAAGGTAAGGTCAAGGATACATTTGACCATAACCAGTTTATAGTTCCGCCAGACTAGAGGTACTGGTAGCACCTCTTTTTCCCGGGATTGCAATAAAACCAAAATGAAGGTCATTCATCAAGGTAACATGCCCCCGGGAGGCCAGACTTCAAGCTAAAAGACTCCAAGAAATTACGATGATTCAGTTTATAGTCCCGACAAGACTGCAGATATTGGTAGCAGTTCTTTGTTAACGCCAATTTTCCGTCATCGAAATCATCCAAAAAGAATGATGAATTATCGGGCAATTAATCCCTTTAGACTTTTTTTCTTTAGGGTTATATAGCGATGTCGTATTCCATACTAAATGGAATCGATTGTACTTTTTCATGACAAAACACTTATTTTTGTATAACATTTTCTGAGGGAAACAATTTGGAAATCTTCTTATGATAGCAGCTGCATAAATTAAATTAAGTCATACTAGATACATACAAAGTATTTTCAAATTTTAACATAACGAGAACATTGCTACAAGCTTTCTTCGTTTTATTTCGTTTGTTTGTTTTTGCATTTTGCTGCAGCAAAAATCAATTAAATTAAAAACTACACCTCCTTATCGTGTATAAATTTTCTTTAAAGTTTTAATGATCTTTCCCATTATGCTGCACCATGTATAGACACCAGTCAGTCAGTTATTCAACCAACTAACCAACCAAACAAGCAACCAATCCAACCAAAATGCCGACGAACCAACAAATCATCAAGCAACTCTTTATTCATCCAACTATACAGCCGTCTATTGTAAAATAATCTAAAGAATGATATTATCAAGGCAAAACGACGATAGTGGCATGTTAAATCAATCCAAAATGTCAACGTAGAATCAAACTCATATCTTTGACTTTTACTCTACTGCACTCGACAGAACTCAACTAAAGCAATGCAGCGTGTCAGTGATAGTGAATGAAGGCTAGAAAAGATGAAAAAAGTAGAAATGACAGGCGTAGCCTTAACACTTAACTATGTCAACGAATACATGTCATCATTATCTCGGCAACACCATCTAGCAGCCAGTCATCATCGTCAACCTCACCATCATCGTCATCATCACATAATACCGACACCGATGCCGGCATCCGAAAAAAAAGGAAAAACGCATCTTTTCGGTTTGAACTTCATCAAAATACCAAGGAAATTCATAACAACCAAAACATATAACATTAGTGTAGGTTTGTTGCAAGGTACAAGTACATTTACTACTGTGGCATGGTTGAAAGTCATCATGGTGTATTGAATCTCATGAAAAATTCATTGAATTTTTTGCTGTTTTTGTTGTTGTTGTTGTTGGGACACTGCACAACCCTATTATATTTTGTATGTGTATGAGATTTACTTTTTTTGTCATGTTCATTCACCTAGACTTTGAAAGACAAATACTGCAAATTATATTCCTATTTTTTATACCCTACAGCACTATAATAGGGGGAGGGTATTGGTGTATTAATGATTATGTTTGTAACATACAAAAATATCGACCATGTACTCATCTTTAAGCACACCAATCGATTCGATTACTTCTTGAGTCGATTTGAAAATCTTCGTCAACTGGTCCTTTGAGTTTCGAAAATTTCAACGAGAACTTCATCTGATTCGAGGACTATGCTCAAAATCTGAGTTTTTACTAAATTACGGCAAAAAAGTTATATATTCGATTTTCGTAATACCAGGTCCATAGCGCCATACAGAATCCATAAACGAAACTTCATAAGTTTCTTGTTCCAATATCGGATCTTCTCCAGAAATGGTTTTAGTCTTCAACAATTATTGGTGAAAATCTGTGAAGTTAAGCCTATAACTGACCTAAATCTCTTTCCGTTGATCAACGTAATAAATTCTGGGAGAATCTTCCAAAAATACTTGTTGTAGGCTATCATATGGTTGGGTTATACTTGTAAAAAAAATACATTCGTTTGGACGCATTGCAGCTTTCCTAACGCAACAAAATTAAAAAAAAAAAAACAACAAGAAAATCGAACAAACCAAATCAAAATGAAAAAAAATGTCGATTGCTCTTGTGACTGCTTGAAAATTAATGCACAGAAGTTATAAAAAAAAATCGTCAGTAGTATCAATAATCGTGCCACATGCCTCAAATCACAAGCCAACAAACTGCTCATACCGCCGCAGTAACACATTCCAGACGGGAGTGTGTTATAGGGACTGAAAGAATAACAACAAGGTAAAACAAAAAACTCGCAGAGAGATATGCACTTTCATTGTGAATGCAGTCGTATATCAGCACATACATACATATACATATATATTTTCCTGCGCTGCTGTTGCAAAAACAGCAAACACTTTAAAGCGATATTAATTGCTTACTGTTTGACTCTGACTTTAGTTCAATGATGCCGTTTTTTCAGGTATTCTGTTTTTTATTTTCAATTTCTTTTGCATTCTGGTTGCGTCATCGATGTAGTCATTTGGGTGGCATGCTTCTGTTCATACAAATATTTAGTTCTTATATACATGTTGCATTTATGTGCATTAGGCTGATACAGAATTAAATGTTGATAAATTACTGGCTTAACTTATGAACTTTTCGATAAATTAGAGGTTTTAAGACTGATTGAGCGATTACAGTTAGGAAATAGGCTCAAGACTTGGTGTGTTTGTCTCGAAGAGCTCTTCGCCTTCACTTAATAACACAGCATATCATATATTTAAAGTTATGTATAGTCCTTACAGTCTATTTCATTAATCATTTTTCCGCCTTCAGCAGCTTAGATAACTTAGGGTCTAAGTGCCTTTATCTATTATTTAAGAACTCGAGAACTAAAAGATTCAACGATCAGTTACTATTCTCCATGTCCAACTGCTTTTAGGTTATCATGTCGTCTTCAAAATTGACAATCTTTACAAAGCATTTACTTTTCCATTTCTGACGATATATCGCGATAGCTTGATGGCTGTTGCTTTTTCATAATATAGAGCTAATCAGGTTATTATCGGATTCTGTTCAGAAATCAGCCCGATCTTTTAAGATCCTTCATGACACCCAGACTTTAGGACTTGTTGCTCACCAGTGCCTTTCGTTAGACTTGTTCTCAATTATTTATTCCTAGGTCTCACTTCACAAAAATATGGAAATCCAAAAAACTCTACTTTCTTCCATATATTGTTCCTGGAAAATTACAATGAACAATTTCTCAACTAAGCTGTCGTAAAGATTCAACTTTTTCATAATAGACAGGTCATCAATGTTATTATTCAATTCCGTTCAGAAATCAGCACAATCTTTCAAACTCTTGTAGTGTAGATGATATCCAGACTTAAAGGGTTTGGCTCCATTGGCTTTTAGCTATCATTTAACCCTAACATTCTCTTTCGTTAAGCTTGTGCTCAATGTTCAGCAGCTTGGACCATTTAGGCTCCAAGTGAAGGTTTTGTCATTTACGAAAGCTGGATCTAGTGGATCCAATGATCTGTAGCTCTTTCTGTTTCGTACATTTAACGATCGGTGTCCCTAACAGTCTCTTTCGTTAAGCTTGTGCTCAAAGTTTAGCAGATTGGACCATTTAGGCTCTAAGTGAAGGTTTTGTCATTTACGAAAGCAGAATCTTTTAGATCCAACGATCTACAGCTCTGTCAGTCTCTTTTATTAAAACTGTTTTCCAGGTTCAACTGTATAAAAGTAAGTTATCATGATTACATCTTCCTCCTTGGTATCATGGTTTGTAGTAATAATAAAATTTTGGTTGTCAAACTGATCGTTCGAGTCTACTTAGAAATCGGTCCAATTGTTTGCAATTGTAGCAGATCTGGCACTAAGACATGTAGTCCTCTCCTGATTACTCAGAATCCCTAACAGTCTCTTTCGTTAAGCTTGTGCTCAACGTTCAGCAGCTTGGACCATTTAGGCTCCAAGTGAAGGTTTTGTCATTAACGAAAGCTGGATCTAGTGGATCCAATGATCTATAGCTCTTTCTGTTTCGTACATTTAACGATCAGTGTCCCTAACAGTCACTTTCTTTAATATTGTGCTCTAAGTTTAGCAGATTGGACCATTTAGGCTCTAAGTGAATGTTTTGTCATTTACGAAAGCAGGATCTTTTGGATCCAACGATCTACAGCTCTTTCAGTCTCTTTTATTAAAACTGTTTTCCAGGTTCAACTGTATAAAAGTTATCATGATTACATCTTCCTCTTTGGTATCATGGTTTGTAGTAATAATAAAATTTTGGTTGTCAAACTGATCGTTCGAGTCTACTTAGAAATCGGTCCAATTGTCTGTCCTTGTAGCAGATATGGCACTAAAACATGTAGTCCTCTCCTGATTACTCAGGTTACTATTAAAGATTTTAGTAGCCTGAACCAAAGAGCGAATGCTCTTTTATGTGTGAATGGCTTATTAATGGACAGCATAGTCTCCGTCGTTGTAGCCGAATACGTGCAACAAAATCTGATAATATAAATCTGTCATTGATCTCATCAATTCGAACGCTAAAGCGTTAGGGTTCCGTACTTTTGATGAGCTAAAATAAAAATGTAAATTTGTGTAATATTTGGTTTCAGCAAAATAACGCACTATTTCACATCTCTCTCTTTAAACAATCGAACATTGCACATTAAATACGGAAATGGCCTTGTGATCCATTTTAAAGAGGTCAATTCGTAGACCTTGTAGAATTTTTCTTGAATTTTTATGGACTATCAGGCCTATTGTGCGGTTCTTTAACGAAATCTGTACTGGAAATCGAATCCACAAC
Organism: Lucilia sericata; assembly: GCF_015586225.1. NCBI lineage: Eukaryota > Metazoa > Arthropoda > Insecta > Diptera > Calliphoridae > Lucilia > Lucilia sericata. Next base: position 276,057 of record NW_023994103.1, on the reverse strand, counting down.
TTCCGAACTGACAGACCAACTAACTAACCTATCGGAGGCACCCTAGTCTAGTATTTAATTTCTACGTTATTTTCTCAATAAATTGCCGCGCAATGCTGCATGTATTTTTTTGTTTTGTTAATAAAATTAAAATTGGAAAGCAAATATAATTACGTATAAAATTGCACACGTTTAAATGCAATTTGTTGGCGCCTCAATGTCATTTTAAATGTTGCATCAAATGTTGTTTGTCGTTGTTATTTGTGTTAAAAATGATCCTATAATTTCTTTTGCAGCATGTGTATGGAAAAATTAATGGAACATTTTCTGATAAAAATAAATGTCTTTAATATGTGGTAATTTATTTTAAAGTGTTCTTAAGTATTATAAATTCAAGGAGCAATTAGAGATAGCAATGACAAAGTTGGGATTAGATCATGATCAGTATGAAATATAGAACTAGCTGAAAACCCAGGGGGAAAGAAAATGTAATCCTTCAAATTAATAGTCCAGATTAATGAATTTTGTATGATGTGCACATTACTTTTTGACAAAGTTTTTAAAATTTATTAAATCCTTTCAAGTACGTCAAAATTTTTCACTTTCACTACAAACCAATTATAAGATTTCAAAATCCTGTTGTAAGAAAATACATATTTTCGAAATTATTTAAAGTTTCATTTAATTACTTAATTTGACTTATTATTTTATGAATTAAATGAAATACTTTTGTGGTTTGAAAACTTGACATTAAGATGACCAAACTGACAGCACACAGTCAACAAAACTGACAAATGCAAAAAACTTTATTTAACAAGAAAACTTGTTATTATTAGACACACAGATGGACAGACAAACCAACTTGATGTAATTGTAATTCAACCACATAATTATAATTAAGACAAGAATTTATTTGTAAAATCTTGGAAATCAACAAACAGAGGACTAATAGGTTTAATGAAAAATGCGGGGAAGAAAATTATTTAAGGGTTTGTGGAAATGATAAACCACACACTTTTCATAAGTAGATAATTGTTGAAATATGAAAATATTATGAAATGTTAAAATATTTTTTTTTTTTTGATTTTATATAAAATGTGGAAAATTAATATTTAAATTACATATTTCATTGTAGCCGTTAAAGTTAATATTTGATTATTTTCTGTATAATATAAAAAAATAATAATCTTATAATCGTTAGCATAACCAAATTTAGTTAGGAAGGTGCCAGGAGATGTTGTTTTTCAGATATACGGATTTTAATATTTACTTAGAATGGAAATGGCCACATTGCTACACATTCAAAACGTAATTTGCAGTACATATGTATGTGGATGAGTTTCAAAGTCTCAGTTGATCTTCGGTGATGTTTAATATAATCAGAAAGGCCTTAATCATAATCTTGATATATTTTCTATTTGACTTCAATTGTGATTTTGATATTCCTTAATTGGCCTTTAACTTATTACATGCATTGTATTCATAGTTTTCTTCTATGTAGACGTCGAAGTGTTTTACATACCCTTTTGCCTATTTCACAGTGGTATTTTCTTAACCATAGGGTGAACCCTCAGGAACACTCAGGTTTAACTTTTTGGACCATGTACAAGCTCACGTCAGGTATGAAAAAAACAATCCCTGGCAAAGGAAAGAAACCCAATGATGACATCTAGTCTTTTTCACAATGAAACCGTCTTTAAACCAACATCCACTTCCCTTGATTTCGATCACAGCCAACCGTGCATCCTTAAGGCACCGTCACAAGCAAAAGTACTTTGTTCTATATTTGTTGGTTCGAGCGCGAGTCAAATAATTCAGAGGAAAGGCCGAGGGGTCAAATGACTACATCAGTTTATAGACCCGGAAGACTAGAGGTAGCTCCACTTTTATCTCGGGATTGCAATTTATCTCATCGATATGAATTCATTATTTTGATAATTGGTCATTAGCCGACCGAGAAGCACTTATATTCCAAAAAATTGGAGTCAAATCCCTGTCCTCCGAGTTATTTAATCGGGATTGGAAAAAAGACTGGTTTAAAGCGCAGAATACGATGGAGGCCGTAATAAAAATAATTTTTTAAATCTATTTAACGGTTTTTTTCCAAGTAAACTTTCATCCTTTTATAGTCTTCATTGAGAACAAACATGGTAACTTTCTTTCGGAAAGCTTTCTCATTCTAAATTGATTATTCTCATTTAAACCATTTAGACATGTGAGATGTCTATTGCTTTTACAATCTCTTGCACTTTCATATCCGTTGTCAAAAGTGAGTACCACATTATCATTTTTAACAACCACTGTTGCAATTTTGACAACGTTTCGTTGTCATTATAATAACGCATTGTTGTAATTTCGATTACGCTTTGTGTCATTTTGGCAATGCATCGTTGTAATTTCGATAAAGAATCGTTGTCATTTCTACCACGCAACGTTCTGTTTGACAACATAGCGCTGTCACTTTGGTAACACATTATTATTTTTTTGTTGGTTTCATAACATTGTGTATCTTTTATATTGTTGTTGTTGGTTTGAAAACCATCCGTACATACTTTGACAACGGATGTTATTGAAAAATTTTACACTTTGGTATCAATTTAGTACCAGGCGTGTATAATTTTAAAACGTTTTTTTTTCCTCTGTGTAGAGCCAGAAGAAAAATCTGTAAACCACATTTTACCATAGAAATTGTTGCCCCACTGTTCCCATAATATTAATAGGTTTGATAGTTTTCTCTGCGAAAAAATTATACTTAAAGAGCACGACAAATAATTTATTTTCCTTATCTCCACAATTCACCGTGTAGTCTGCTATCAATGACCGTCAAACTGTAACTAAATGACACAACTGATTAAAATTTTGAAAGGACACAACTGACATATGTCAGTTTACACAAGTACTGTTGCTCGTTCCATTAATTGGTGGGAAATTCAAAATGTCACGGAGCTAATAGCTCGTCCTCGCATCCCTAGCAACTACATGGACAGATTAAGCATACCCCAGATGAAAAAACTGTATAACAATATTTTACATGTTATTCTTTAATCGTGACCTTAGTTGTAATCGGATTATATAGTTGTTTTGATAGAATCTTATTTAGCCTTCAATCGTGGTTCATTTATTGCATCAGAAAATGTTTAACTGTAGTCTTGCTATAGATTTATCTCCGTTTTAATTTGGGATCTGGAATATAAGTTTTAAACAGTCTCAGTTAATTCTAATTCCTTACTCAATAGGATCCTCACCGCACATAACACTCTGATGAATTCAAAATCATTTAGATATTTCAATCTATATAAATCTATCCACACCTTAAAAATCATGACCCAAACTTTGTAATCTTGTAACTTAAATAAACTTTTATATTAATGGTTTTATCTGTTGTTTAAATCAGATATAAGCGTCAAAAAAAATCTCCAAAAAATTTGTTGCTTTTTTTTGGAGAACATTTTTTTGGTATTTTTGTTTGAATTAATTAAAATTAATGAAGTTAATGTTATTTTTAACTTGAACCTTGCATTTCTCAACCTCAACAAAATGAAATTATCTTATAAATATTTAACCTTAATTTGTGTCATTTTAATAAAATGAAATAAAATCTCAACATTTTACTTCTGGCCTTAAAAACAAAATATGTACCAGCACTACAAGGAACCGAAAAAAAATAAATATTAAATCTGAGGATGTGAGGAAGAGAGAAAAAAAAAACTGTCAAATTATCATCAAACAAACACAAAATGTTCTTTTGGGTGTATTTTCCAGATTTTTTTGTTGGAGCTGTTGTTTCTCGTATACTTTTGCTTTTATGTTAATAGGTTTTTTTTCATGCTGTTGTTGTTATTGTTTTTTATGGCCTTTTGTATCTTGTGAATACTACTCGTATATTTGTTGGTATTTATTTCTGCTTTTAGCCATTTTCATGTTTTAAGATTTTTTTCTTTTTTTTTTTTGTTTTTTGTCAAGAATATTTGTGTGGACACTTGAGTTTTAACAGTTGTTTGTTTTTATATATTCAGTATTTGTTTTGTATCTGTAACTGTTGTAGTTGTTGTTTTATTTGTAGCCATTTGTTTTAGCTGTGTTGTATTCCAATTCTCTGCAATAATAACTGAAATTTGCATTGACAACTGGGGAATAATTTTTAGTTTCTCTTTATTCGATTATGCCGCCGCTGCTCCTGTTGTTGAACTTGTTGTCTGTATGTTTGATTTTGTTTGGGATTTGTGTGTATGTATATTTCAGCCTTGTTTGATTTTCGATATATTTTTGTATTAGTATTTGTTGGTAAGTAAAATTTTTGGCAGACATTTAAAGGAATACCTATAACAGTATTAAGGGAGTATATTCAACACTATAATGGGTACTTTATACCGTCATCAGATTAGATTTTAGTACTGACAATAGACTAACCACTTGGTCTCACTAAAGTTCAGAATATAGTCAAGACAATGATGTAGTCTAAATAGCAGACAATTGAGACTACTCCAGAACATAGTTAAAACTTCGTATAGTCCAAAATTATAGCTCTGATTATAGTTGAAGACTTTTGTCCATAAATGTTTGGATTATTGTCCGTACTGTGCAGTCTATAGTCAAGACTAGAATTCATACTATAGTGTAGAGTATAGTCCAGGCTATAATTCAGATTTTAGTCCAGACGTACGTAGTTCAGACAATAGTACAGCCAATAGCGAAGACTATAGTCTGCTAAAGGATTATAATCCAGACTATAGGACTGTTTATAATCCAGATTGTAGTCCGGACTGTAATGTAGTATACTAAAGTGTTGACTATAGTGTAGAGTATATTCCAGACTATAGTATAGACTATATTCCAGACTGTAGTGTAGACTATAGTCCAGACTATAGTGTAGACTATAGTACAGAATATAGTGTAGACTATAGTACAGCATATAGTGTAGACTATAGTCCAGCATATAGTGTAGACTATAGCCCAGACTATATTGTAGACTATCGTCCAGACTATAGTGTAGACTATAGTCCAGACTATAGTGTAGACTATAGTCCAGATTATAGAGTAGACTATAGTACAGCATATAGTGTAGACTATAGTCCAGCATATAGTGTAGACTATAGTCCAGCATATAGTGTAGGCTATAGTCCAGACTATAGTGTAAACCATAGCACAGGCTATAGTATAGACTATAGTCCAGACTGTAGTGTTGACTATAGTCCAGACTACAGTGTTGACTATAGTCCAGACTATAGTGTTGACTATAGTCCAGACTATAGTGTTGACTATAGTCCAGACTATAGTGTAGACCAGTGGTGCTCAAACACATAGACTACCATAGTTTTATTTGTGTTGGTAAAGCAGCAGAGAACAGAATTCAATTCAAAATAAAAGTATACTAATAAAATGACTACAAACTATAAAGTATATGCTAACTGTCAAATATTTATTATGGATTTTGACAGCCAGCGTATAGCAACGTCTATATATAAAAAACTATCAACTGTTCTCCTACATTCATTCGGCTTTCTCAAAATTTTGTTGTTGTATTTCTGTGTGTATTTTAAAAACGTCGCGCACAGACCTTGCTTTGACAAGTGCTGATCAGCAACTGATTTGATTTTGTTTTTCAAGTTGAGAGCAAACCAACTGATATTGCTCATTATAAAAAGAAGAATAATTAAACCTGTAGTGTATGTGTGTCAACTTAGCGTCAGCAGAATTTTCACGCGTGCTATGACACGGCCATATTGAGCTTCTCTGGTGTAGACCATAGTCCAGACTATAGTGTAGACTATAGTCCAGACTATAGTCAAGGCTATAGTGTTGACTATAGTCCAGACTATAGTGTAGACTATAGTATAGCATATAATGTAGACTATAGTACAGCATATAGTGAGACTATAGTCCAGTATATAGTGTAGACTATAGTCCAGACTATAGTGTAGACTATAGTCCAGACTATAGTGTAGACTATGGTCCAGACTATAGTGTAGACTATAGTCCAGACTATAGTGTAGACTATAGTCCAGACTATAGTGTAGGCTATAGTACAGACTATAGTGTAGACTATAGTACAGACTATAGTGTAGACTATAGTACAGACTATAGTGTAGACTATAGTACAGCATATAGTGTAGACTATAGTACAGCATATAGTGTAGACTATAGTCCAGCATACAGTGTAGACTATAGTCCAGCATATAGTGTAGACTATAGTCCAGCATATATTGTAGACTATAGTCCAGCATATATTGTAGACTATAGTCCAGACTATAGTCCAGACTATAGTGTAGACTATAGTCCAGCCTATAGAGTATACTATAGTCCAGCCTATAGTCCAGACTATATTGTACACTATAGTCCAGACTATAGTGTAATGTATATTCCAGACTATAGTGTAATCTATAGTCCAGACTATAGTGTAGACTATAGTGTTGACTATAGTGTAGACTATAGTGTTGACTATAGTGTAGACTATAGTGTTGACTATGGTCAAGACTATAGTGTTGACTATAGTCCAGACTATAGTGTTGACTATAGTCCAGACTATAGTGTAGACTATAGTCCAGACTATAGTGTAGACTATGGTCCAGACTATAGTGTAGACTATAGTCCAGACTATAGTGTAGACTATAGTCCAGACTATAGTGTAGACTATAGTCCAGACTATAGTGTAGGCTATAGTACAGACTATAGTGTAGACTATAGTACAGACTATAGTGTAGACTATAGTACAGACTATAGTGTAGACTATAGTACAGCATATAGTGTAGACTATAGTACAGCATATAGTGTAGACTATAGTCCAGCATACAGTGTAGACTATAGTCCAGCATATAGTGTAGACTATAGTCCAGCATATATTGTAGACTATAGTCCAGCATATATTGTAGACTATAGTCCAGACTATAGTCCAGACTATAGTGTAGACTATAGTCCAGCCTATAGAGTATACTATAGTCCAGACTATATTGTACACTATAGTCCAGACTATAGTGTAATGTATATTCCAGACTATAGTGTAATCTATAGTCCAGACTATAGTGTAGACTATAGTGTTGACTATAGTGTAGACTATAGTGTTGACTATAGTGTAGACTATAGTGTTGACTATGGTCAAGACTATAGTGTTGACTATAGTCCAGACTATAGTGTTGACTATAGTCCAGACTATAGTGTTGACTATAGTGTAGACTATAGTGTTGACTATAGTGTAGACTATAGTGTTGACTATAGTGTAGACTATAGGCCAGAGTATAGTGTAGACTACAGTGTTGACTATAGTCCAGTTTATAGTGTTGACTATTGTCCAAATCAAAGTGTAGACTATAGGCCAGACTATAGTGTAGACTATAGTGTTGACTATAGTCCAGTCTATAGTGTAGACTATAGTCCAGTCTATAGTGTAGGCTATAGTACAGACTATAGTGTAGACTATAGTACAGACTATAGTGTAGACTATAGTACAGCATATAATGTTGACTATAGTCCAGACTATAGTGTTGACTATAGTCCAGACTATAGTGTTGACTATAGTCCAGACTATAGTGTTGACTATAGTCCAGACTATAGTGTTGACTATAGTCCAGACTATAGTGCTGACTATAGTCCAGACTATACTGTTGACTATAGTCCAGACTATAGTGTTGACTATAGTCCAGACTATAGTGTTGACTATAGTCCAGACTATAGTGTTGACTATAGTCCAGACTATAGCGTAGACTATAGTTCAGACTATAGTGTTGACTATAGTCCAGACTATAGCGTAGACTATAGTTCAGACTATAGTGTATACTATAGTCCAGACAATAGTGTAGACTATAGTCCAGACAATAGTGTAGACTATAGTCCAGACAATATTGTAGACTATAGTCCAGACTATATTGTAGACTATAGTCCAGACTATATTGTAGACTATAGTCCAGACTATATTGTAGACTATAGTCCAGACTATAGTGTTGAATATAGTCCAAACTACACTATTGTGTTGAATATAGTCCAAACTACACTATTGTGTAGACTATAGTCCAAACTACACTATTATGTAGACTATAGTACTGACTATAGTGCTAGACAATATTCCAGACTGTTGTCCAGACTATAGTGCAGGCTATAGTGGGTTAAAAAAATTGTAATTGCCGATAGTTTAAAAAACGATTTAATTCTTTTAAATTCCTACACACTCTTAAGTGTTTGTTTGATAATTATAATAAAAATAAAAACAAAAAATGGGAAAACTCAAGAAAAATCCCCTTGTAAATCCCAAATTTTATTTGAAAACTAAGAAGAAAATCTTGTTATGTTGTTGTTTTTCTTATTGTTGCTGTAAAATAGATATCTGCTGTCTCCTTTATAGTGATTGTTGTGAGTTTCCAAGGTACATTTGATTTTAGTATTATTGAAAAATAACAAGCAAAAGTATTTCGCATCACATTAAATGCTTCGAAATTCGTTTTGTTATTTTTTATGTTCCATGTATTAATTTTATTTTTATATTTAGTTATTGTCCAGTTGTTTAACAGTTTTACGTTATACTAGTTGGGATAGCAGTGATTGTAGTAATTGCCAACTTTTTTTTGGTGGTTCTTCCTAGTTTTGGTTTTGCTAATCTGGCACAATGTCCTAAAAATAAAAATTTATTTTGGAAAAAAAAAGTTTATAGAGATGTTTATTTTTAGGTTTGTTTTTTTTTTTCTGCAGAAGAAAATAAGTTCATAAAATAAAAATCGATGTTGTGTTAAACAAGAAAATTTAACATTAAAAAGTTGTCCTAAATTTAACAAATTAAGGTTTACTGTCTATTGTTTAATATAAATAGTTAAATTTTTTCTTGAAAAAGTTGAGTTAATTAAGAAAAGTTGAAAAATGTGAGGAAAATATAATTGAGAAATGTATAATTGCAAAGATCAGTTCATAATTGTAACCAGAAAGAATATGACTTAAGCAAATAATTTTTATTTCAACGAAAATGTATTCAACACTCATTCCGTTAGCTAATCATTTCCCGCTTTTATAATCATATATCAATTCCATTAAGACATATTTCTAACATAATTGCATAATAAATAATTCTCGGATACTAATAAATTATTTATGAACAATTACGGCAAATAAAATTCATCACAAATCATTGCCATAATCAAGCAATTCAAATTGACAACACACAAAGTGCAAAAAATCACCAAAACTACAGCTTAAAATTAGTTAAAAAAAACTAAAACAGTTTAATTCGAAATAAATTAAAATCCATCTATAATTTTTCATGGTCACTCATATAAAATCATATATTTTTTTCAACATAATCACAACTAAAACAGCTTAAATAATAATCGCTTAAACTTAACGAACAATTAAGTTGAACTGGTGAGGCATGTTAAAATCGTAAAAAAAAACTAAAACACATATCAAAAACTCCTACTGCTTGACTAGAGCGACAGACAGAAAGCCACTACTATTACAAGTCAACTACAACTTTTATTACGAGTTACAAATAGTCAAGTCTAGAAAAGATAGATGGCTAAGAAAGCGGCATAGATTAACTCTTAAAAATAAAGTGGCAGCAGCTTACTTGCATACACACTTCCATATGTAGATAGATGGACACATTCAGATACTACTACTACTAGTATGTATATAAATTTTGATTTGCCAGCGATTTCTATTTCGTACACTTTAATAACATTAAGCAAAACGTATGGCAAAATCAGGCTTAGTGGAAGTGATTTCATAAATTGCAAAAATGACACAAAACTAACCGCAAGATAGACGGACACAGCTGGACAGACAGACATATGTATGTGGTTATGTGTAGTCATAATTGCTCATGCAACTAAATGGGTAGATATGTTTATTATAAAGAAAAACTTGTAATCTAGATTAAAATAGCAGCAACTTCCACATATGTACACTTAGAAAAAAAAAAATTAACAAAACTTTACAAGCGATCCAAAATTGTGATTATATATTTTTCGCTTTTATAACATAGGTCGACAGAATTTGTAAAAAGTCGAAACCCTGAGACCAAGTTATAGTTTTCAATCAATCTGAAAGTCCTGAAAAGCTATAAAATAAAATCTTATCATCGGACATATGTATATATCTTCTTTCTTCTTCGAACTTGGTGTGTGAATTTTAAATTCCAAATGTTTTGTAAAAGTAACAAATTTTGGTGGTGGATATATAATATCTACCATATATCCCACCAATTTAAAATATTTACCCAATTTTTTGTTTACTGTAAATTATAACACATAGCACAGTGGGGTGTAATAACTAAATATTTGGTAATAACTTGGGATACAAATTCTATATATATTTTCACACAAAAAGGATTAGACGATGATTCAAATACAATAAAATAAGTAAAAGTGTCGAATACCTTCAAAGAATGTGTGATAAAATTTAAGTGAATTTCAGAAGGCGGACCTATCAATAGACTTTGGATTTCATTGGTGAATTTGTTACGAAAATTTAATAATTTATTTATTAGATTCATGATAAATAGTATTGTCATACATATATTATTATGAACATCAGTGTCATTTTCTGAATAGGGTTCCTATGGAATCTCGCGTTACAATTTTAGATAAATAAATCTAACTTGTGCAAGATTTTTTAACGATTGGAGTATTATCAATATATAAATGAATGTATGACTGTTTTAATCATGATCTAGGGGCTGTTTGTATGTATCGGTGAAATCGTTGTTCGATTGCACATTTCCAATACCAACAAACCTTATAAATGCCTATTATTTGTGGGAAACCAAGTGTTACAATATACTTAAGCTTAATGACATAAAGTCCATGGGTTGTAAATAGTTTGTATTTCAAGAATAAACTAAAATTTCCCGAAGCTACTGTTCGAAATTCCCTAGAGTTTTAAACCCATTTATGTAAGACACTTTTTAAGGGAATCCAAATTGTGTCACAATCTATATGAACATTATTACACTTTTTAAGGAAATCTAGGGATTAAGGGATTCTAAAATAAACCTTGCACTAAAGTTAGCAGTAATACAGCCTATTTCAGTATTAAAAATTTCATAGTGTCCATGGTTATGCTAATACCTTTAAAAGTCCCTAAGATTTAGAATGTACAAATACTTGCTTGTCTTATTATTACGGTCTAGACTCTAGAGACAATGAAAGTCATATCTGCCCTTGTCATCTACTATATAAAGTACAATTCTTAAAAATCATAATTGATTCTAAGATGCAGGGAGTCTGGCCTATTGCCACATGATCACATTTAAAAGGGTCACAATGACCATGGACACTATTACAAAATCTGGCTCGTCATTTTATTTCTAACTTTATAGGACCGTCAAGAGACAATGATAGTCGTACCTGACATCCTCTAAATCAAGTAGATGCATAAAGATATGATTTTTTTCTTATTCCAAGCACCATCTTACAAAATGTAAATAGGTCGATATGGAATCACTGAGCTTCCGATAATTCTTTCGGAAGGATGAGAATCAAATAGACACTTATATTTCAAAAACTGTTAATGGTAATGGATCAGAGCTTAATCTCCATTATATTGCTTAACGCCTGCACCGACAGAAATTAAACGCTGATTATTGATATTGGTAGTCTTGCCTCTTTAAAGATCTTTAGCTTCAATATAATCTGGTAAATATACGGTCTCAGTATCATTCCCAACTCATACGACACTTTTTATACCCACCATCAAAAAAGATGGTCATATATTGATTTTGTCATTCCGTTTGTAACACATCGAAATATTGTCATAGACCACCAAAAGTGTCCTTATAAAAGTCTAAGACGATCAAGCTATGTCCGTCCGACCGTTCGTCTGTCTGTTGAAATCACGATAGGAACCATACGGGAGGAACTAGACAGTTGAAATTTTGTACAAATATTCTAATATAAGGTTTGTTTGGTATTATATTAGATTAGAGAGAGCCCTAAGCATTGCGACCCTGTTTTGGATATTTTATGCAGCCCGTGGGTTCACCATAACAGTTTTAATTCACGCATGAAAATAACAGGTTTGATTGATGAGAAGTTGAATATATCATTCGGTGCTAGTGTAGCAGCACCTAAGATTCTATTCGACGAGTCCTATGTGTTCTGAGGTTTCCTCCTGACAGCCACAAATACTGCATAGCTTCGATATGTCGTTTCCTAGGATGAATTGATGATATCTGAGACCACAGTGTCCCTTGAGTGGTCCCGTTAGTATTCTGAGATCATTTTTGTTAGGCGATAATAACTTTTGGGATTTTCCTCTTGATAGCGTGATTAAGCGAATTATCTGTCTAAGCCCAATTGTTGCTTCCCAGTGGCGAGCAAATTCCGATTCGACCCACGATACGCATCTTTGTCTGATGTAACCATGAGGGATACCAAAGAATGGTTCAGCAGTCCGCCCGCTCGTTGCCAGAATGACCTTCATGGCCGGGTACCCAACATATTGTTAATTTGTTGTGTTTACCCAGTTCGTTCAATGAGGACACACAGTACATCACAACACCCGACCTAACTTCATACGAAAGTAAGGCCTTGAGTGCTGCTTGGCTGTCTGACATTATGTAAATTCTCAGACCCCTTAACCTTCTCTTCACGCACTCTCTAGCACAGATGAAGATGGCGTAGATTTTCGCCTGATTGAGGAATATTTTTCCAAGGAGATTGCCTTGGCAAAAAAATGTGCAATATCGGTCCACATTATCGGGTAACCCCCTATACAAGTGGGCAGTCATAACTGTTTTAAAAGTACGAGTATAGCGACACAAATATGTTTTATATGAGCCAAAATCTACCAAATTTTATGAGTATCGTTCAATAATTGACCATGCCCTCTATATAAGGTCCCCTTCTAAAAATTACTATAACGCTCATTACTGGCGAGCTAAAATCTTTCTACTACTTTTTTTTGAGGATCGGCCTATAAATGAGTCTAACCAACCCCCTAATCACGATCATTGCTGGCTTAAAATACCAGTTATAAAATACAGTTATAAATACAGTTATAAAATTCGGCATAAGAAACTTTTATAAAAACGTTAATTTTGCTCCCGAATTTCATGCGGAATATGTCGGTAATTCACCTTACCTTCCATATAAGCCCCTTTCTGATAATTACTTTCACGACAATTACTGTCATAAAAATGCGAGTACAGTGATGATATTCAATGTAAACAGTTTTATATGAACCAAAATCGGATAGGTCAATAATTGACCCTACCCCTCATATAGGGACCTCTTCAGAAAATTTGATGAGGAGAATTCAGGAAATTACGAGTACATCGATAAAAATCGACATTCGGAATTAACAAGGATTGATCTATAACTGACCCTAGCCCCTATAAAAGGTTCCCTGTATGAAGGGGTTTTACGAATTTTTCCTTATTTAAAAGTGCTAGTATAACGATGAGAGTTCAAAAGTGCTCGGTCCATAATTGACTTAAGTCATATTCCAAATATCACCCTGATGTTTATAGGGGAGCATTACATTTACGGCATATGGTTTGATGGTGGGTATATGAGATTCGGCACAGCCGAATATAACACTCTCAGTTGGACCTTGACACTTGAGAGGAACTTGAGAGGATTTCGTTAAACTTCTTACAGG